>NC_139958.1:38832773-39197656 GCF_963454915.1 Gymnoscopelus microlampas
ACAACGAGCTTGTAGATCGGCTATTTTTGGCTAAAGTTCTCCTCAGAAAAGGGATGCTAGGGTTCAAGTGGTTAATGTAAAAGAAAAATCATATCACACAAAGATTTGGCGGACGCCCTGTATTAACTCTGAGGACCCCCTAGGGGTCCCGGACCCCCTGTTGAAGACCCCTGCATTAAACCATTAAGACCGGGAACTCATCCGTGTCATTTTTAGATTTCTTTGGCTATTCAAAAATAGCAGATCTACAAGCTCATAGTGCGGCACCGAGTGCCGCGCTATGAGCTTGTAGATCTGCTATTTTTTTTTTTATTGTGGAAAATGTGAGAAAATCTTTTGAATATAATATATATTTATGTTTTGAAGCGAACATTTTTAACACCCGATCTGTGCTTTTGGGGGTCCCTGGAACAACATCATTTGAGATGGGGGTCCACGGCCAAATACATATCATTTTGGTGGTCCTTGATATGGAAAAGTTGGAGCACCACTGATATAGCAACATACTGTTAGGATTTAGAAAACATTTTTAGATATGTATTTGGCCGCGGACCCCCATCTCAAAACGTTTAGTTCCAGGGACCCCCCGGAAGCAAAGATTTGAGTTACAAATGTTCGCTTTAAAAATATATTATATTCAAAGATTTGCAAAAATGTTCAAGATTTTTCAAACATAGCAGATCTACAATATTAATGCTGCCTTGCGGCATCCAGTGACCAGTGAGTTCTTCTGAAACGAGGTTTGAATCCTCACTAACAGGTGTCCCCAACGTCTCAGCCAGCGAATGAATAAGCGAGTGAATAATGTCCCATCTGAGGACGTCATAACCTGTCACCTCGAGACCCCAGCCAACACCTCCTCCTAACCCCTCTTAACCCCCCCTAAACACCCTTAACCTCTTCTAACCCTGCTCCCCAGCCCAGTGCTGGAAAATAGCTATGTACATTTACTCGAGTACTGTTACTTAAGTACAATTTCATGGTACTTTTACTGCACTACATTTATTTGATCGCTTTAGTTGCTACTGCAGGTACTTTACAGAATTAGATTATTGATAATGAATCAGTTTTAATTAGACATGTTTGTAAATGTTTCAATAATAGCAGATCTACCATCTCACAAGTTATGAGCTTGTAGATTTGCTATATTGTCAAATAGTCCAAGTATAAAACAGGGCATAAGTGTGTAATGATCAATGACCATGGTCCAATAACATGATATATAGGATTCTGAAATGGGATTCTGCATAATGAGTTATTTTACTGCATTTTTTACTTTTTGATGCTAATACCTTTGTACTTTTGAAGGCAGCATTTTTTACACTTTGGTATTGCTGCTTTACTTTTACTTAAGTCCATAATCTGAGTGCTTCTTCCACCACTGACCACCAACCCATCCGTCCTCTGTGGTTAAACCTGCACAGGATGCAGCAGGGTGATTTCTGAAATGCTCTGGAGCAGGGGTTCTCAAACGTTTTCAAGTGAAGGACCACCCACATTGATATGTATTGTATATGTACGGAAAAGGCTTTGTGCCAGGGACCCCCAGAAGAGAAGTTTCATGTAAAAAAGAAAAACTAAATGATTGAAAATAGCAGATGCACAAGCTTGTACATCTGCTATTTTTGAATAGCCAACACATAAATGGATAAAGCGTTTAAAATGATCGCAATGTTATATTAGCTACTTTTGCCCCCCCCCCCACAAGGACCCCACTTTCAGAAGCAATGGTCTGGAGCACGGAAGCTCTGAAAATGATCGGGGGATAAAGCGGATGTGGCGCGTTTCTCCCACAGTTCCGTTTCGTCTCTACATTCGCGCAAATTTGTCCCAATATAAACTCTACATAACAGAAGCCTATATTTGCTGATAAGCAGAAACGGAAATTCAAAAATAAAATGTATGAGATATTTTAAGATATATTTTCGGGGACAGAAATGGCGAACAGATACTCTTGGCTTTCCGGAGGTGTAGTTCCAGACAGACAGACAGACAGACAGACAGACAGACAGACAGACAGACAGACCATCTGATAGCCATAACATGTTTTTATTATGACTTTCTGATCTCACTGTATTTGCATTGTCACACTGGGGCTCGTTACAGCATCAAATGTCACTGCCTGCCACGACACACCACAGCTGTATAAGTAGCATTACACACACACACACACACACACACACACACACACACACACACACACACACACACACACACACACACACACACACACACACACACACACACACACACACACACACACACACACACACACACACACACACACACACACACAACAGTACAGTTTAGCACATACACAGACACTGTATTGTATGCAGGAAGAGTGGACACCTGAGAAGTCTGGGCACCTCAATGTAAAATCGGCTATTGTTTTCCAAAATGCGAGTAAGGGCATTGTGTGTACTGTTTGACACGGCCCCCTCAAAGTATGCTTTGGAACACGGTCTGAAATAATGTATAAAGTATATGATTTGAACATGCGCGCACACGGTACAACAGTATCAGACCTTCAATGTACCCATCAGCTTTACAATGAACTCTGAAGGAGACAGTGTAGGATGGTAGAACACAGGACAGCGTGTGTCCAGCTGTCTGCTGCCATCAATCTGCTCACACTGTGTCTGTCTGTCTGTCTGTCTGTCTGCCTGTCTGTCTGTCTATCTGCTCACACACTAATGAAAACATTGCAGCAACGTCTGGTTGTCTGTCTGTCTGTCTCTGTTTGTCGCGCCACGTTAGCATGAAGCTAGCGTTTAGCATGTGGCCTTTTTTGCTGGTTCTAAATTGTTTTGTCACCTGATGCAGCTGTCAGCTACACCACAGGCGGCAGTGGTGGAAGAAGTATTCAATTGTTTTTGCTTAAAGCAGTAGCAGTTCACCCGGAAAAAAACATATTTTCTATCAATTAAACACCCCATGACTTTTTATGTTTTTTTGTCGCATTCCTAAGCCAATAATTTGATGACGGGCAGAGTTTCTGGTAGGAGACGGACAATAGCATCTTTCCTCCAGTCATCAATTGGCTCAGAACAAGAAAAATCTCCATGAATTCAAGGCTTCGTGGGGTGTGTAATTGATAGAAAATATTTATATATACATTTTTGCGGTGAACAACTCCTTTAAGTAAAAGTAGCAATATACCACAATATAGAAATACTCACACATAAGGTCTTCAAAACCTGACTTCAATAAAAGTACAAAAGTGTAGGCATCAAAATATACTTACAGTACCAAATAAAAGTACAAAAATGTGACTTTTTTTCGGAAATAAGTGAGCTACAAGCTCTCGATGTGATGCTTGCAGATCAGCTATTTATTTTCAAATAAAGAAATAATAAAACAGGGCTTAATTGGTTAATGTATGTTTAGAGTATTTTTTGTAAAATAATCTAATAATATAAAGTAACTTGTAACTAAAGTTTTCCAATACTTGTAGTTGAGTAAAAAGTACAATATTTGTCTCTGAGATGTAGTGGAGTAGAAGTATAAAATGTTACTTGAGTAAATGTACTTAGTTACTTTTTAGAGTTCTGCTGGTTCAAAGTTCAAGACGATTTATTGTCACAAACGATGCAGCTGTCACTGGCAGTGACATTCCTTTAAACTGAGCATACCTCAGTGTACTATCAGTAAAAGTAGCAAGTAAAAGCCATGCATTCAAATTTTACTTGAGTAAAACTACAAAAGTATTGGCATCAACATTAAAGTAAAGTTAAAGTGCAAAAGGTGAAAGTGCTCATTATTGTTATCCAGAATGGATTCATTAGTGAATCTTTGCCTCTGAGATGTGTGGTGGCATAGAGGTAGGAAGTATCCGGACATGGAAATACTCCATTAAAGGCACTTCCGCATTGAAGTACAGTACTTGAATACTGTAAATAGAAGCAAGCCAGGTTACGAATAGGACTACAGATGGGTGTGTCATTTGCATCTGTGTCATTTTAGATTTCTATGGCTATTCAAAAATAGCAGATATACAAGCTATGAGCTTGTAGATCTGCTATTTTTTTTTTGTTGCAAATCTTTGAAAATATATATTTTTTAAAGCGAACATTTGTAACTCAAATCTTTGCTTCTGGGGGGGTCCCTGGAATAAAACATTTTGAGATGGGGGTCCGCGGCACTCTGTGCCGTGCTATGAGCTTGTAGATCTGCTATTTTTGAATAGCTAAAGAAATCTAAAAATGACACAGATGGGTTCCCCGTCTTAATGGAATAAGAAAGAGCAGAGGTTCATATTGGCCTTTGAAGAGCCACAGAAAGAGTTACGGATACAAATAAATCGATTTGCCGCTACGTGGACCTACCGCAAAGTGTTATTTTGCAAGTTTATCCTCATGAACATACTGTATCTGCTGACCTTATGCTATGTGTATATCGTCTCTGTCGGGTGGAAAACCTCTTTATGTCCACAACTGTTACTTTTCAGGACTCAAATTCAAGAGTATAGCAAAAGCAGCAGATCTACAAGCACTAATGTGGATGTGCTACTTTTGATGCGTTTGTGTGACGCTGTAGTATGATCAAGTAGGGCGTTCCTTTACGAAAAAACAAACATTTAGAATATGGAGATAAGAGGTTTCTGTCCGACAGCAACGGTATGTATATTGATTTATTTTCTTCTGTTCTCTTTGACATGCTTCTCTCAAGTTAAAACTTTCTCCTTGCTCTCCCTCTCCCTCCCTTTTCTCCCTCCCTTTTCCTCTTCTCCCACTCTGAAAAACAACAACAAAAAAAGAAGGAGCTTGCATAAAAAACTAATTTCACCCTGGGAAACTGGGCCTCTTCCTTACTTCCTTCACAGGTGTTCCCAATGATTCTAATGAAGGCTCTGTTCCATTTAGTGTAGCACAGTGGTTCTCAAACCGTTTAATTTCAAGGACTCCTATAACTCTGAGAGAGTACAATTACGGGTCCATTTGGTTCCATTTGTACGCTCTCAGAGTTACACACCCGTAAGGGGCCTTTTATAACCACTTCAAGGTAACATGAGGGTCCCTGGACCGCACTTTGAGACCCACTGGTGTAGCAGAGTGTTTCCAGTCCAGAGTCAACATGCACATTATCAGCACCCTGACTCTGCTTGACCAGAATGGAACAGAGCCTTCATTAGTATCATTGGTAACACCTGTGAAGGAAGTAAGAAGAGGCCCAATTTCTTTGCAATGTGGCTGCTGTGCATAGAGAGCCTATAAGTTGATTCTTGAAACCTAGGCTTGAAGGGGAAACTACCGACGGTAAAGAGAACAAACTACAGTATGATGTAAACATGGGTGAGATTGCTGTGCACTGTTCAGCCCATTAAAACCGGGAAAGCCGTCTTATGTCATTTTAGTTGTATAATATGAGGGTTTGTGTCGAAATTTTCAAAAATAGCAGATATACAAGCTCATAGATGGGAGCGCCAATGGAGGGTGCGGGCTGCTGCCCCTTCTTCTTCTTCCCTTTCTTTCTTCTATGGAAATAACGATACGATGGGAACTATGCACGAAAACGAATTTCACCCACTTCTTTACTCTTGACACACTGTAAACCTGTGATGTGATAATAAAGCAGGAAATTCTGATTCTGATAGAGCGTCACTTCGAGCCGCGCTATGAGCTTGTAGATCTGCTATTTTTGAAAAATCGTGAAGATTTGTGCAAATCCTTGAATATACATCATTTTAAAGCAAATGTTTTTAACCCAAATCTTTGCTTCTGGCCTGGGGGGTCCCAAAAATTTAGAGATGGGTGGTCCGCGGCCAAATATATATCATTTTGGGGGTCCTTGACATGAAAAGGTTTGAGCACCACTGATACAGCAGCATAGGTTTTTCAGAAACCTTTTAGAAGACTTAGAAGACATTTTGTAGAATCGGCCTCAAGTCTTAATGGGTTAAGCGTGTTAACTGTTTTGTGTGTGTGAATGTCCACACCACAGGTGCATTAGTGTGTGTGTGTGTGTGTGTGCATGAGTGCGTGTACAGGTAGTTTAGCACCCAGAGTGCACTGATCTCCAGTTTCACTGAACAAAGAGTTCCCAGTTGCAACAACAGCAGGCAGCCACCACAGGACAACTGCTCTCCTCCCCAACCCTCCCCTCCTCTCCCGATGACAACTGCTGTGCTGGTAAACAAGGGCCACGCTGTGTGTGTGTGTGTGTGTGTGTGTGTGTGTGTGTGTGTGTGTGTGTGTGTGTGTGTGTGTGTGTGTGTGTGTGTGTGTGTGTGAGTGAAAGTTAACTGTGGTGGATCGCATGGTTCTGATACACTTCTCTGAGTGGCCCGCTATCCATGCCACCCTGTCCATTCAGAAAAAGCAGCCGCGAATAGCCGATCTGCAAGCTCACAATGTTCACATTGTGAGCTTGTACGACGGCTATTTTCGCCGAACAACACCAGGGTTCTGTGAAGAAGAGAGAGAAAAAAATTACCCCCCAAAAAAAGACATTTCAACTGCCCCTAGCGACCTCACGGTAAGGCCGACGGAAATGGCAGTGGGTGTGTTGGATGCAACTCAAAGTGAACTTTGCTTAGGTATCTAGTTTGTCGCCGTCAGACCTTACTTGCCCGTGTTATTAAAGAAAAATCTCCAATCTGCTCAGTTCAAAGCTTGTTGGATGCGTGACTTTGAGGATTAACCACATAATGGGTTTTCGGGCCTAAAAGTATGGTAATTGTTCGGGCCGGGCCTGGCCGAGCCTCGGGCCTGCCCAGTAGGGCCCAGTCAGGGCCGGGCCTTAATTTTCAGCCCTGTTGAGAACTCTATGCAGTAATAATCAGCTGTTCATGTCAGGACTGTCGGATCCATTCTTAGGAGTGCACCAGTGTCGCACACCAAAAGTAGCCAATCTACTGTACAAGCTCACAACGCGACACTTTTTGAGAAGAGATAAAACACTAGCAGAACTAGTATATCGAGCCCTGGGGGACGCTGGTCAACTTGACTTCAGACGCCATCTCACCCCCTAGCACTTCTCCCTGTACCCCTTCTTCTTGATTGATCCTAGTAATTGACCAAAATTGACATAATATCTTGGTCATTCGTTCTCATGTTTTTGTTACTTGTTTTCTTGACCACAATGTTAAGAATGTAATTTAGATAGCATGTTACTCTAGGTTCATTGTTTACCTGGTGTCCAGATATTTTAAATGTGCAGATTGTTATTTTGAAGGTATATTGTTTAGACTGATGCTAGGATCATTGTTTACCTGGTATCCTAGTTTCAATGTACAAAGTGTTGGTTTGATAGTTTATTGTTTAGACTGCCAGGTTCTTGGCTTACCTGGGATGCTAGTTTCTTGAGGCGCTATACTGTCTCTCTGCGTTCTACGTAAATTATGTGATTACCTTGGTTATTGTTCGTCGCTCTGATAAGAGCGTCTGCTTAAACCCATAAAGACCGGGAACAGGTCTGTGTCATTTTTAGATGTCTTTGGCTATTCAAAAATAGCAGATATACAAGCTCGTAGCGCTCGTAGCACGCTATGAGCTTGTAGATCTGCTATTTTTGAATAGCCAAAGACATCTAAAAATGACACACAGATGCGTTCCTGGTCTTAACTCATTCCCTGCCTAGAATGACTAAAACGACTTCTGTCCCATAAGCCATGCCTGCCTAGAACGACTAAAACGACTTTTGGAAAAAATAAATATATATTATTATTATTATTATTATTATTATTTTTTACATTTTTTTTTATTTGACCCAAAGACCAAGGAGATATGATTTTTAGAATATCTAGACTATAGAAATATATATATATATTATTATTATTATTTTTTTTTTTACATTTTTTTTTTATTTGACCCAAAGACCAAGGAGATATGATTTTTAGAATATCTAGACTCCCATCCACTTCCTTGTTAACTTAAAACTTAAAAATTCCGTATCTGGGCTCCTGAGTACTTTTCTTTTTCAATGAAAAATCTTGGCAGTGGGCAAACGCGGCCAGAAATAATTCAGGCAGTGAATAAGTTAATGGATTAAAAATGCCATAAATTGTAATTGCAACTAAGAATATAGGGTTCAAGTGGTTAAAGGTCATTCAGAGGTTCATTTCAGAGCTCACGTTGAACAAGCACACACATCTTTGTCTGGAGACCGTTACATATCTTATCCTGAGGCTGGCAACTCTAACACATGTTGACACGAGACTGGTGTTCAGACTGTCAAAACATGTACACCCACAGCATCCCGCAGCGCACACACAACCACATGACGACATGATGAATGGAGGCACACACACACACAAACCATGCGCACACACTAGTATACATACTGTACAAACACACCAACATAGCCTGGAATCAATAACATTTTCGCGTTTCTGATCCGGTTGAAGCTGAAATTACATTATGTCATCAAGTGGCCGGAACCAACGACCGGAACCACCGTTGCCGTGCATCTCCAAAATAATTCCCCTAGTTTAAAACGTGCTTAGTTTGCTATAATCGTTTTGTTTCTTTTGGTATAATAATGGTTTGGTATGCCCATTTTCTATTCTAACTCGCGGCGCGACTAAACTAATTGATTCGCATTATGTGGGGAACAAAAACAATGCGACGCCAGCCGGAACCAACCACCGGAACCGCGATTCTTATTTTTTCCCTTGTTTCTAAACCGAATCACACGGCTAGTTTTAGAACGAACACCAGGGTTTCCTCCGAGGTGGAAAGTCTGGTGACGCGAGGTTAACATACACAGACAAACACACCATGCTCAAACATACATGTACAAATTGTACACACACACCCCCTCTGCTTCTAATGCTAGTTCCTATACATACAAACCAGTGCAATACAGAATGTACACTGCATTGCAGCACTATCGATTTGAAGCCGTCGCTCCATTTCTCAAACTCGCATAAAAAAAAGCCAGTAGATAGTTAACCCATTCAATTCGGGAACGCATCTGTGTCATTTTAGATTTCTTTGGCTATTCAAAAATAGCAGATTTACAAGCTCATAGCGCGGCACGAGTGCCACGCTATGAGCTTGTAGATCTGCTATTTTTGAAAAACCAATCGTGAAAATGTGTGCAAATCTTTGAATATATATATATACATTTTTAACTCAAGTCAAAGATTCTGGGGGTCCCTGGAACAAAATACTTTGAGATGGGGGGTTTGAGGACAAATACATGTCCATGTCCTTGACATGAACAAAGTTTGAGAACCACTGATATTTTAGCAACATACGTTTTTTTTTTCTCCAACAAAACTGTTAGAAGACATTTGTAGAATCCCCAGAAGCAAAGATTTGAGTTAAAAATGTTCGCTTTAAAAAACACATTTTCAAAGATTTGCACACATGTTCAGGATTTTCCCCCAAAAAATGCAGATCTACAAGCTTGTAGCGTGGCACCAAGTAGCTAGGAGCTTGTATATCTGCTATTTTTGAATAGCCGAAAGTATAAAATAATGGTTAATAGCTAAAAATCAAACATTACACAGACAGTATACATGCTTTCCCGGATTGAATGGGTTAAGTATGTGTAATTAACAACATAATTAACAACATAGTTTGTCATGTCATCGTTAGTCCTGATGATTTAGTGAGCATTCATGATCATTCCATTTCCAGGTTGTCAAACTATTTCTGAAATCAGCTTTCTTGCACAAGTTTTAGTCAAATCTAACTCATTCAACTACAACATACAGTTCTTGATTCAGACTACAGTTGAAGGATTGCAATAGGTACACAAAGGCATACAATAACAACAATTTCGTTTTTAAATTCAATGCAATATTTGAGGCCTTTTAGGCCTAGAAATCAGACCTTTACTATAGATCTACTTTAAAGGGATAGTTAACCCTCAAGATGACATTTTTTCTATCGATTACACACCCCATGGAGACTTGAATTCATGCAGATTCTTTTGTTTTCGTCGCATTCCTAAGCCAATAATTTGATGACTGGCGGCGGCTCCGGTGGGAGACTCAAAGTGTCAACTTTGAGTCTCCTACCGGATACATTAACATCTTTCAGCTGGTCATCAAATTATTGGCTTAGGAATGCGACAAAAACAAAAAAGATCTCCATGGATTCAAGGCTTCATGGGGTGTAACTATCCCTTTAATGCAGTGGTTCTCAAACATTTTCAGGTCAAGGACCTACAAATTGATATGTAATTGGCCGCGGACCCCCATCTGAAAAGATTTTATGCCATAAGAGAAGATTTTTTTCAACATTAGTCAACATCTGTCAAAAATTGCCGATCTACAAGCTTCACACAGGACTCGAGTGTTTAAACTGGCCCTCATTTCGCTGGGGGAACCCCTGAAGCCCCCCCTCAGGGGTCCCCGTAAACGCACTTTGAGAACCAGTGGCTCAACAAAAGAGATGTCTATTTATTTGTATGGCTATATGGCTGCAGGGGGCAAGTTATTGACAACAGACATACAGTATTGTGTGTGTGTAGACATCAGTGCTGTGTGATAGATTGCCCACGCCCAGCGCCACCACACACACACACACACACACACACACACACACACACACACACACACACACACACACACACACACACACACACACACACACACACACACACACACACACACACACACACACACACACACACACACACACACAGAAGCAGAGCATGCAGTTCACTGCCCTCTGGGCGATAGAGACACACTTCTCCTACAAGCAGTGCTGGAAGAAGCACTCAGATATTTATTTTTTTACTTAACCCATTAAGACCTGAGGCCGATTCAACAAGCTCGTAGCACGGCACTCGGTGCCGCACTATGAGCTTGTATATCTGCTATTTTTTAATAGCCCAAAGTGTAAAATAATGCTTTTTAACTCAAATCAAAAAAATGACACAGATGCGTTCCAGGTCTGTAATGGGTTAAGAAGCAATACCACAATATAAAAATTGTATTCGAATTTTGACTTGAGAAAGCACAAAAGGGCTGGCATGAAAATATAATAATGAAAGTACCAAAGTAAAAGTACAATTTATTCACCAAAGAAGTCAAACTTTGTCCAAAATAGCAAGTCTAGGCGTATGGACTATTTTTTAACAGACTAAGTGGGCTTAATTGGTTAATGCATATGTTGTGATAATATTCTACATCTATAAAGGCTCACTAGTTAACTAAAGTTCTCATACATAGACATATGGTAATATGGATGTATGGGTCCTAC
Source organism: Gymnoscopelus microlampas (assembly GCF_963454915.1). Taxonomy (NCBI): domain Eukaryota; kingdom Metazoa; phylum Chordata; class Actinopteri; order Myctophiformes; family Myctophidae; genus Gymnoscopelus; species Gymnoscopelus microlampas. Next base: position 38,843,933 of record NC_139958.1, read on the forward strand.
TCAAGTTCCTCGAAATTGCACTTCAGTATAGTAGGTATACTTGAGTAGATGTACTTAGTTACTTTCCAGCAGTGACGAGGAGCAGTGTCCATGCCCTGTGGGCAGAGAGACAGACACACACACATCTCCTTACAAGCTGCATTCTTCTGAATTCTTGTTAAGAAGAGCTTTCTATTCATAGATAATATAGGACACAACTGGAGCAGTGCCACGACACATCAGCACAGCACAGTGCACAAACATACTGCTGACTGGCTTAAAGCAGGGGTCTTCAAGGATTTTTTTAGGTCAAGGACCCCTTTTAGCTGAGAGAGATTAAGCAGGGAACCCCCCCACTACATTGTGTTTAATATTGTGTTGCAGATACAATTTCTTTCATAGGTTTTATAGATAGCTTCATAGACTGGTTTGACAGCAAGATGATCAGTGTTGGATTCATGTTAATGTGTATTTTTAAGACATTTAACCACATAAACCGTCAATACTTTGTAAACTTGACCTTTGGCTCAGTACGTGGTCTGCTCTATTTCCCCTCTACACCAAACCTCTTTGCCGAAAATAGCAGATCTACAAGCTCACCACGCCTCGCAGCTTGTAGATCTGCTATATTTTGGCAAAAGCTCCTCAGAGTAGGGATGCTATAGGGCATTGGTTCTCAAAGTGGGGTCCGGGGACCCCCGGGGGTACCAGGGGGTCCCCAGCAAAATTAGTTAATAAAGCGTCTCAATCTTTTTTAACAATCATTTTAGACTGGCTATTCAAAAATAGCAGATCTACAAGCTCATAGCGGGGCACGAGCTTGTAGATCTGCTATTTTAGAAAAAAACTTAAAAATGTGAACAAATATTTAAATCCTTTTTTTTTAAAGGCAAACATTTTGAACTAAGGTCTTTGCTTCTGGGGGTCCCTGGCACAACATATTTTCAGGTGAGGGTCCGCTAACACATACATATATTTGGGGGTCCTTGACATGAAAAAGTGGTTAATGCAGAATCTATCACACAAAGATTTGGCGCCCCCCCCCTTGTAGTAACTCTGACGACCCCCTAGGGATCCCGGACCCCCTGTTGAAGACCCCCTGGCTTAAACACATAGCACACGCACGCGCGCGCTTGTAGGCAAACAGGCTGATTCCCAGAATTGTGACGTTTTGCGTTCATAAATTCTAATTGTCAGGTTGCTGTTAGGCTACACGTTACATGTTTGTATTATAAGCAGACAACTTTTAGGCTACATTATGGGCTGTTCTTATCTGCACTCTATTTTTATGTGATTTAACCCTGTGTTGTTTTTATTGACAAGAGTTCAGCGGTGTAAAGTAACTAAGTACTTTTACTCAAGTACACGTCAAGTACAATTTTGAGGTATTGTTTTACTTGGCGTATTTCCAATTTTCTATACTTTTGCTTCTCCACTATATATGCAATTATACTTTTACTCCACTACAATTATTTGAAAACTTTAGTTAGTTACTTTGCAGATGTGAATTATTACAAAACATGCATGCCACTACCCACTTCAGCCCTATACATTTCAGCCATTTGAAAATAGCAGATCAAGCTCACAATGGCAGCATTGTGAGTTTGATCTGCTATTTTCAAACGATTTTGATACATTTTGAACACTTGAAATGGGACATTCTGCATAATGAGTACTTTTACTTTTGGTAGGCTACTTCAAGTATATTTTGATGCCAATACGTTTGTACTTTAACTCAAGTAAATTCTGAATACCAGATTTCAGAAATCAGTTTTAAGTAAAAAACAATAGGCTACTTTTTCCACCACTGTTTTCTATTGACAGCTCATTGCTTTCTCTGCTTTCCGATGTCGCACTTGTCCCTCTGGATAAGAGTCTGCTTAATGCCTACATTGTAATGCATGTTAGTTTGTCTGCTCATATTAGATTTTAATTACATCATAACCGTGATTCTACCCCCCCCCCCATAGATTTACCATAATAGCTCATCCCTTGAGTAATTAACTCGATATTCCCGAACATGCAATTATGTGACGTAGATATAATTTAATTACACGAATCTCTGCACAGCTGCGATCAATAACAGCCTATAAAACCATGTAATGAAGAGAATAAACCTTACCTTTTCTTCCACAAAAATAATGACCCTGTTCTGATGGCGCTAGTTGGCGCTGATCCTCCAAAACAAAAAGAAGGAAAAAGGGAAAAACACGTCAATATAATCCCACGGGATTAAACAATATCCCAATAGTATTAATATTTATCACATAGTCGTTCAAACAGCTCCGTGGTGCTGCAGCATTGTGAAGATGTGGTCCTCGATCCACGCACACACACACATGCAGGTTGTTTGTGGGACACAAGAGAGAAAGTTTCACATCGAGGCAGCAGCAGCAGAGTGTGTGTGTGTGTGTGTGTGTGTGTGTGTGTGTGTGTGTGTGTGTGTGTGTGTGTGTGTGTGTGTGTGTGTGTGTGTGTGTGTGTGATTGAGCATTCATGTCAGGGCTGCATTACACTGTGTGTGAGCCATGGGACACACAATGCTGGAAGGACCTTGGAAGGAAGGAGGGTTTGGAGAGCAGCCAGGATTAGGAACACAGTGTAAGAATCCTCTGAGTTAAGGGTGTATTATTAAGAGAAAAACACAATTAACTAGAAAACATTTCATCCAATCAGGACTCCTATAGCTGATTGGATGAAATTGGTGACCCAGCTGAAAATGGAGAGATAACTCATAATATACGAAATAAAGAAATGAACGTGGTGGAAGAAGTACTCACATTTTGTACTCAAGTAAAAGTAGCAATACCACAATGGAGACATACTTTGTTACAAGTAAAAGTACCAGCATTCAAAATGTACTTGAGTAAAAGTACAAAAGTATTGGCATCAAAATATACTTAAGTACTAAAAGTAAAAGTACTCATTATGCACAATGTCCCATTGCACAAGTTATCATATGTATAAGATCCTTTGAAAATGGCAGATCTACAAGCTCACAATGCCTCGCAAAGTATATAAGTTTGAAGTGGTTAATGTATGTTTTTTTTAAATAATAATCGAAATCTACAGAGTAACTAGTAACTAAGGTTGTCAGATAATTGTAGTAGTGGAGTAAAAGTACAATATTTGCCTCTGAGATGTAGAGAAATTGGAAGTGATGGGGCAAAATAAATAAAGATGTGACAAAATACTGGAACAGTAGCAGCTTTTGGGTCGTCTCTCCTGGTTGAAGGAACTTGGTGACTCATCTGAAAATAAATGTTCAACTGCTGTTACTGAACAAACGCTATAGCAATGTCTACTACCACAATATAGAGCTTTAACTAATTTTAAAAAGTAGGGATATGATATGGTATAACCCTCACCTACAAACTATCCTGATCTGAACAGTTAGAATAGACAATTCCCTGTTGCCATAACTCTGACGCCATCTACTGGTTGAAATAGCATGTTTCACCCAGCTGGCCAGCTCAATAATGTTAAAATAACACTTACTTTACTAACCGGTTAGTAATGTTTTTTAAACAGTATGCATTTACAAATTATCTTATTGTATGCTACACCGTAAATTCCAATACGTCGATTCCAATACTGTACCTCAACTTGCGTATAAAATTATACCAATCCAATACCTACAAGTGAGAGACACACACGCACACGCACACACACACACACACACACACACACACACACACACACACACACACACACACACACACACACACACACACACACACACACACACACACACACACACACACACACACACACACACACACACACACACACACACACACACACACACACACACACACACACACACACAGAGTTGTATGGTCTGGCTCAGATTAAACCCTTTGTAAAACATAAACAAATACACACAGTACTACAGAGAATGAATGTCATTACTCGAAAATATCTAAATCAAGGAATAAATAGCAAATTCTTTAATAAATTGGTCAATTACAGCCACAATGTAGCATAAATAATAAAGTAACAGTATAAAACAGTAGTGCAACATCAATTTAAAACAAAACATTCCAAATAAACAAGAATTGTGTGTATTAGTGGTTCCCAACCTTCAGGATCGGGGCCGACTTGAAAATCTCGAGAAAGTGCACGCGGCCCACTTGAGACCTGGAACGCATCTGTGTCACTTTAGATTTCTTTGGCTATTAAAAAATAGCATATATACAAGCCCGCGCTATGAGCTTGTAGATCTGCTATTTTTGAAAAATCTTGAAAAAAATGTTTTTGAGATTTTTTTCAAAAAACTATTAGGATTTAGAAAACATTTTTAAGAATCGCTCAGGTCTTAATGGGTTAACACGGAAGCTGCACGGCTGCCGTGTTAAGTGGTCACATTGGGCTGCATGCATTTTCAGAACATGTTTATATACATAAATAAATACATTTCGGGTACATTTCCAGTGCCTGCATCATTTTTGGCGTGTGTCGGGGGGACACTTGCAAATAAAAAAATCAGTTTACTAATGTTTTGGAGAAGATATTATCAAAAATTGTTTAATTGAAAAGGTTACATGGTACGCCTTTAAAAATGCCACGGAGTGTAGTTACTATCCAGCTCTCTTTGTCATCACCACGGACACGGTAATGACGACAATGACACAAATACACAGAGAGACAATGGCCAGGATTTTACAAAGTTTTTTCTTCATGAATTCGGCTTCTTTTTTCTTCAGTAAAGAGTCAAATCCAGGTGTGTACAATTCCTCAAGCCAAAAGTCCAGTTCCTTTGGTGAATTCTCGTCCTCCTGCAAAGCACAAACAAAACAAAATGCCGTTTAACATGAAAAAAGTTTAAAAGTAAAAAGAAAATGCAATATGTCATACACACCAAATGTAGCTGAACTACTGTATCATCCATTAGGTGGCACTTATACTTAGTTGACCGGATTCCCCAGGGCTCTATAATAGGCCTCCTCCTGTTTTCACTCTACAAAAATCTTGAGCTTGTGAGCTTGTTTTCGTCGAATGTTAGCCCCAGAATACGGATACGTAGGGATCAAGTGGTTAAGTTGTAATGCTTAATGTTGGCCAACTCCCGAAAATATCAGATCTACAAGCCTCAATCAGTTACTGATTATATATCAGATCTACAAGAATCAGTTAGGTCGTGCGGCTTTTAAGATTGATTTGATTTGAAGCCCTTCCTATTCAACAAGATTTGCAACTACACTACAGAAAAGCATTGCATGACAAGCCAATGTGCTCACACACACGGCACTCTCAATTTCGGGAGAAATCATGAATTGAAAATGTATATTATGATACATCGGTTCTCAAAGTGGGGTCCAGGGACCCCCAGGGGTCCTTGGGGAGGTACCAGGGGGTCCCCAGCTAAATTAGTTAGTGTCACAATAATTGTAACCACTTTAACCATATTTTATAGTTTGGCTATTCAAAAATTGCCGCACAATGAGCTTGCAGATCTGCTATTTTTGAAAAACCATGAAAATGTTTGCAAATCTTTGAATATATATATTTTTAAAGTGAACATTTGTAACTCAAATCTTTGCTTCTGGGGGTCCCTGGAACTAAACATTTTGAGATGGGGGTGCGTGGCCAAATACATATAATTTTGGGGGTTCTTGACATGAAAAGGTTTGAGAAAGAAAAGACACATCATAGTACAAAAATGTACCTTCATGTAGTCTGCCAGGTTACCGTGAAGGGTGTGTCTGTCGTATTCCTGGATGGTCCAGGAGGGTTTACATTTCTCTGGTTCTGGCTCCACAATCTTGGCGTCCGTGTACAGAGGGTTCCTCTTGATGTTGGGTTTGAAGGTGACAGGCGTGATGTGCTCCAGATAGCGCTCCACAAACTCCACAGGAGCCACCTCCGGCGGAGGAGAAGGCCTGTGCTCCGGCAACGCACTTGGGTCCTGCTGTGGAGAATAATGTGATTTTAAATAAAACATCTAATAGGCTCTATTCACAGCAGCCATATTATGAAGACATTCACAGGTGTTACCAATGATAATAATGAAGGCTCTTTTCCATTCTGGTCAAACAGAGTCAGGGTGCTGATATTGTGCATGTTGGCTCACTGGAAACACTCTGTTACACCAGTGGGTCTACAGTTGGGGTCCAGGGACCCTCATGGGCTTCCAAATGGCCCCTTACAGGTGTGTAACGGGTCCATTTGGTTCCATTTGTACACTCTCAGAGTTATGGGGCTCGTGGAAACCACGGTGCTACACTAAATGGAACAGAGCCTTCATTAGTATCATTGGTAACACCTGTGAAGGAAGTGATAATATGGCTGCTGTGCATAGAGCATATTAATGCCCTATACTTGATTATACTACAGCGTCACACAAAATGGTTCAAAACGAGCAGATCCACAAGCTCGAAACGCGGCGCGAAGCGACTAGTCAGGGAAATATGTGAAACGGTTGTTCACTTCCGTCAGAAAGTGTGACATTTTGCAAGTACATTTTGATACCAATACTTTTGTACTTTTACTCAAGTCAATTTAGAATTCCGGACTTTTACTTGTAACAGAGTATTTCTACATTGCAGTATTGATACTTTTACTTAAGCAAAGATTGTGAGTACTTTTTCCACCACTGCTAAACAGGCACAAGCTGCCGGTGGTACATTCACATGAGAGAGCATTGAAAGCAGATATGTTCCTCATTAGCATGCTGTTCAACATCATTAAAACATAAACAAGACGGCTCTAATAACACCCTGGCTTCCCTGTGGATCTCATCACATCATGCTGATGACATCAGGAGGGTCAGTGGATCTAAAGAGGGTGCTATTAAAGGAGTAGTTCACCCAAAAAATGACTTATTTTCTATCAATTGCACACCTCATGAAGCCTTGAATCCATGGATTTATTTTTGTTTTTGCGGCATTCCTAAACCAATAATTTCATTCCCGTCTCCTACCGGCTAATGTATCCCGTAGGAGACACAAAGTAGATTATTTGTGTCTCCTACCGGATACACACCCGGTCATCAAATTATTGCTGGCTTAGGAATACCACAAAAACAAAAATAAATCCATGAATTCAAGGCTTCATGGGGTGTGCAATTGATAGAAAATAAGTCATTTTTGGGGTGAACTCCTCCTTTAATACATGTACCCACCCTAACAGCAGTGGGTGCAATTAATGCATTATAAAGGGATAGTTCACCCCCTTTTTTTCTATCGACTAGTCACCCCATGGAGACTTGAATTCATGGATATCGTTTGTTTTTTGTCGCATTAAATTTGATGACCGGCAGCGGTTCCGGTAGGAGACATAAAGAGTCTCCTTCGTGTCGCCTACCGGTCCGCTGGCCATCAAATGATTGTCTTAGGAATGCGACAAAAAACATCCATGAATTCAAGTCTCCATGGGGTGACTAAATTATTGAAGTGCGACAAATGTCATAAGGCAAAATATAACAGCACCTATAGTAGTCTGTACCATCACAGTGCAGTGCTATGAGCTTGTAGATCTGCTGTTTTTGAAAAATCTTGAAAAAGTGTGCAGATCTTTGAATATATATTTTTTAAGCGAACATTTTAACTCATATTTGCTTCTGGGGGGTCCCTGGAACAACATATTTTGAGATGGGGGTCCGCGGCCAAATACATAACATTTTGGGGGCCCTTGACATGAAAATGTTTGAGAACCACTGATATTATAGCAACATACGTTTTTTTCAAAAAAACGTGAGGATTTAGAAGACATTTGTAGAATCCCCAGAAGCAAAGGTTTGAGTCAAAAATGTTTGCTTTAAATATATATATGTTTTCAAAGATTTTCATGATTTTTCAAAAAATGTGCAGATCTACAAGCTCATAGTGCGGCACTCAGTACCGTGCTATGAGCTTGTATATATGCTATTTTTGAATAGCCAAAGTATAAAATAATGGTTAAAGTGGCTAAAATGACAGATGCTGGTCTTAATACAGTATATATAGTACAGTACCTGCTCGTAGAGCCTGTTGTGCCAGTGTCTGTGGCTGGACATGGCCGCCCGCACCTGGAACATGCCGTGTGTGGCGGGCAGCATCCCCACGTCCAGCTGGAGGAACTTCTGTGGGTGGTTGTTGTTGGGGAGAGCCGAGACGTCCATCCTTTTGTGCAGCATGGTGTCCACGCAGCAAGGTTAGAGTTAACTAAAACTAACAAAATAACCCAAATTAAAATTCCGATAACTGAAATAAAAAAAAACGAGAATAAAAAATAAAAATAAACTAAACTGAAACAGTTTTGTGTGTTTACAAAAGTAACTGAAATTATAGACAAAATGCCCTTTCGTTTCGTTTTTGTCTGAAATCTTAATCTATTTATTGCACTGTACCAGTTTTACACCAGCTGTCGGCACCATCGCATGGCACCTCGCAGTCCGTCAGTCTCTTGTTTTTTTTTTCTTGTTTTTTCAATCCTACACCTGATAGAAATAAGTGTAAAAATACTAAAACTAACACTAAAACTAATAAAAAAAACAACTAAAACTATTAGTATTTTCAAAAATAAAAACTAGCAAATCGGCTATGAAAACGAATGAAAACTAACTGAATTAGAAAAAAAAAATCTAAATTAACTAAACTACAATGAGAAATCTCCAAACTATTATAACCTTGGTCCACAGAATGTTGCCTCAGTCCAACACGGTGGTGTCTAGAACGTCGCCTCACTCTAACCGGGTTCCAGAATGGCTGCGTCCAGGTGGCTCTACTCATGCCGTCACCTCACTACAACCTCTCTCTGTCTGTAAGGCTCTGGAATTATTCACGAGACGCCAGACCTACACCAGGTGTCATTTAACAGGGGTGTTGAAACCCAACCCCATGCCTCATTCTTGTTGGAACGCAGTAGTAGCTGTCGCGACCAATGAGGAGAGAGATCTCAACTTATAGGGCTGGGCAACTGACCGAACATACGTATATAGAAACCAATATTTAGAAACGATTTATCAACAAATCACCATTCTAACTCTCAATTTTTTTTGTATTTAACCACGGACCCCCATCTCAAAATATGTTGTTCCAGGGACCCCCCAGAAGCAAATATGAGTTAAAAATATTTGTTTAAAAAATATATACATTCAAAGATTTGCACACATTTTCAAGATTTTTCAAAAATAACAGATCTACAAGCTCATAGTGCGGCACTCTGTGCCGCACTATGAGCTTGTATATCTGCTATTTTTTAATAGCCCAAATTATTAAAAAAATGGTTATAGCTAAAATGTTGTAGTGTAGATTGGGGTCCTTTATCATATGGGGGTCCGTGGTCTAATGCATGTCAAACTGGGGGTCCTTGAAATTCAAAGGGTTGAGCATCACTGCTCTAAAGAACCATATTACAGGAGCTGAACAGGTTATTTGTATGACAGAGATGCATAGAGCTCCTCAACCACCATAAAGAATAGCTGAATAACCACTATGGTTGTGTTTCTTCCCTGCTATTGTGTTCATCTTGTGGTGTGCTATTTGTTTACATTTGGGTTGTGTACGTCAGTGGTTCTCAAAGTGCGGTCTGGGGACCCCCATGGGTCCTTGAGGTGGTCCCAGGGGGGTCCCCAGCTAAATAAGTTAATATAGCATCAAAACCAGTTACTATAACCCTATTTTTCACTTTGGCCCAAGGCATTGAGAGCTTGTAGATCGGCTACAAAATCTTTGTTACAACTCTTCTCTTATGGGGTACCTGGCACAATTGTTTTTCTCCAGATGGGGGTATGTGGCCGCATACATATCAATGCAGGGGTCCTTGACATGAACATATTTGTGAACCACTGGAGCAGGTACTAGTTCAGATATTGTCCCTCATGTTTGTTGTTGCTTGTGTGCTCTGTGATGGAGGAACCACAAGTAGACCAGAAGATTATGGACAAAGATTTGGACTCCTTTCATGACCACGTAGCTACATGACCCGACGTTCTAACAAACTAACACATAAATAAACAAATAATAACTCGGTGATAATTTGCTACGTTTATTTACAATCATTTCAGTTTGACAGGCTTGCTCGCACCAACAGATAACAGATAACTCCATAACTCATTAATGGTGCTGAATGTGACATTCTTTTGTTCAAATAAGTGCTAAATAGCTCTACGTTTTGTTCAGTAACAGGGGTCTCCCCCGTTTCTCCAGCTCTTCAGTAAAGACGACACATTTTCAGGTTGGGATACCAGTTTCGTCCAATCAGGAGAGAGAACTAATAAAGTATACAGGATAAACAAGCAAAATTGGAAATGACAAAAACAACAACAAAAACATTAGCAGACGAAATTGTTTCAGTTCCAATTTTTGTCTGCTAATGTTTTTGTTTGTTGTCGTTTTTGTCTCTCTAAAATGTCTCTCTAAAATTAAAGCTGAAGATAAATAATGATCTCTGTGGGGTTTTGAAAATGTATTTTCTGTCTACTAAAGAGCTATTCAACAAGAAAATATCCCTTGCACCCCCTTTAAACGGCTCATAAACCAAGAATAGCCGATCTAAACACTACTGTCGACGCGGGACACCGTCATTTGGTACAGCGAGCATAAATAAGGCACAAGAGTCAATGGTGACATCTCACATAACACCCTGATCTTGTCTCCACTGTCATCCTCTCCCAGCAGACAAGTGCGCACGTGGAACCTTCTAATCTACACCACTGGCTTACAAACAGCTGGCCCAGGGGCCAGCAGGAGTCCAATTGGACCCTTACGGGTCTGTTACTCTGAGAGTGCACAAATGGAACCAAATGGACCCTTACAAGTCCATTTGGTTCAATCAAGTTAAATAAGCACGGAGGATTTTACAGTGTAGATCGGGGGGTGTTAAAAAAGGTTAAAGAATTACTTGACCAAACTATACTGGGACCCCAAACTACACTGTAACATCCTCAGTGTTCATTTTACTCTTCTGAGAGTGTACAAATGGAACCAAACGGACCCTTGCGGGTCCGCTTGGTTCCATTTGTACACTCTCAGAGTTACAGGCCCGGTAAAGGGGTCCATTTGGGTCCAAAGCGGTCCAAAGGGGGGGGTCCGGAAACCGACCTGGAGAAACGGTGTAATCTACACCTTGGTGAGGAGACCAGACTCCGGGGCGCTGGTTCGGATGACGCTCTGGACCTCCTTGAACTTGGGATGCTCCTTGTCCCCGACCAGCTGTAGGAGGACGGCCTCGCTGGTGGTGACGATGGCACCCGCCCGAGACAGCCTCTGAAATATACGAGATATAAGTACAGAAATGTTCAAATCAAAGTCAGGAAAAACTTTTCCGGATTGTTTTTTTCCTGGATCCGATGAGTCACTAGCTCTTGCTAATACGCTAAATAGGCCTTAATACATTATAATTGTCTTCTATAACTAAAATGTAAAATTATAAACACCTTCAATATGTTATTTATTTAATAAATAGTTAATCTTTCACTTAATAGGGCAATGCCCATCACAGGTTGATGGTCTAGCCCTATGGAATTTATGGAATGCATGTGAAAATATAAACCAACTTAATACTTCCTAAGGTTAATATGAGCATCAAATCAATATCAATATCAATCGTTTTTGAAGTACCAGGAATGCAAGGAACAGACGACACCCAGTCGATTTATCACCTGAATAAATCGACTCATTGCAGCTTTCTTTTGCAAAGTCCTTTTTAAAGCTTTTTTTGGACATAAATGAAGCTTATAGATCTGCAAAAAAAATAATAATCTTGAACATGTGTGCAAATCTTTGAATATATATTTTTTTTTAAAGCGAACATTTGTAAGTCAAAATCTTTGCTTCTGGAGGTCCCTGGAACAAAATATTCTACAAATGTTTGCTTTAAAAATATATATATATTCACAGATTAGCACAGATTTTCAAAAATAGCAGATCTACAAGCTCGTAGCACGGCACTCAGTGCCGTGCTATAAGCTTGTATATCTGCTACTTTTTAATAGCCAAAGAAATCTTAAAATGACACAGATGCGTTCCCGGTTTTAATCCCTGTCACTCTCTATAATATTGCACTATACATATATAGCACTCTTCTATGTGACGTTATTTATGAATAAGTCTTATGTGCACCTGAAAAGCAAACATCCTGTCCACCATGCTCCGTGAAGACGTGGCGTCCGCTACGATGTGAACCTCGTAGCCGCGGCCTATCAGATCCAGCGCTGTCTGCTGGATACACACATGAGCCTAGATGGGACAGAGGAATATACATGAGCCTAGATAGGACAGAGGAATATACACACATGAGCCTGGATGCGACAGAGGAATATACACACATGAGCCTAGATGGGACAGAGGAATATACAAACATGAGCCTAGATGGGACAGAGGAATATACACACATGAGCCTGGATGGAACAGAGGAATATACACACATGAGCCTGGATGGGACAGAGGAATATACACACATGAGCCTAGATGGGACAGAGGAATATACACACATGAGCCTAGATGGGACAGAGGAATATACACACATGAGCCTGGATGGGACAGAGGAATATACACACATGAGCCTGGATGGAACAGAGGAATATACACACATGAGCAGGGGTGCACATAACTGGTGCGCAGGTGCGCATGCGCACCCAAAATAAAAAATGCGCACCACATCAGGCGACGCGAGGCGCTTTTGCGCACCAACAGCTGGGAGAGGAATTTCCAAGCTTTTATTTTTTAGCAAAACTAAAAAATAAAAGCCTGGAGATCGAGGCTAGGAATTTACTTCCTGAAGCCACACTCACACAATAACTCTAAAGCACCCGTCGGCCCCATGTACAGCCATTAGGCACAGGGGTAGAGATATGACTCGCGTCGCCTCGCATCGCCTGGCATTGCCTCGCTGCGTGCACGCAGCCAGCAGCGGCTGTTAGAGGCACTCGTCACCGATGATGTCACCGATGATGAACGCCCCCCCCCCCCCCCCCCCCCCCGTTGACAAAACTGTCCGGTGGGACGGGACCATGCGCACGAAGTCACATCTCCAGGTGCTCTTCTGCGTACCAGACCTAAAAAGTTATGTGCACCCCTGCACATGAGCCTGGATGGAACAGAGGAATATACACACATGAGCCTGGATGGGACAGAGGAATATACACACATGAGCCTGGATGGGACAGAGGAATATACACATCAGGGGCGGGAATCTACTCCAATCGAAAGTTCTTTATATAACTTATTATATAAATTATTATTACAAAAACGGTAATAATCAACTAAATAGTCTGATAATTAACCACTACTTTGTTGTACAATGGTGGCGGTTTTGTTTTAAAATAAGAAATAATCATTCATTAATCCATGGACCAGGAAAGCATCTGTGTCATTTTAGATTTCTTTGGCTATTCAAAAATAGCAGATCTACAAGCTCATAGCGCGGCACTGACAATTTGTGCAAATCTTTGAATATATAAAAATATATATTTTTAAAGAGAACATTTTTAACTCCAATCTTAGCTTCTGGGGGTCTCCGACTCCCTGGAACAGAACATTTTGAGATGGGAGTCCGCGGCCAAATACATATAATTGTGGGGGTCCTTGACATGGAAAAAGTTGGAGCATCACTGATATAGCAACCAAACAACAATGATTTGTATTTGGCCGCAAACCCCGATCTCAAAATGTTTTGTTCCAGGGACCCCCAAAAGCAAAGATTTGAGTGACAAATGTTCGCTTTAAAAATATATACATTCAAAGAATTGCACAAATTTTCAAGATCTTTCAAAGATAGCAGATCTACAAGCTCGTAACTCGGTGCCGCGCTACGAGCTTGTAGATCTGCTCTTTTTGAATAGCCGAAGAACTCTAAAATGACACAGATGCGTTCCCGGAATGAATGGGTTAAATAATCGTGATTTGCAGTCATATCGCCTAGCCCTAGATCGGAGGTGTGTGTGTGTGTTACGTCCTTACCTCTATCCCAAACAGCACTATGGAGCGTACCGCGGGCAGCTCTGCCAGGACGGCCTCTGTCTCAGGTAGCACCATGGAGAACCTGGTCTTTGGGAAGACCAGCTTGGCTCTGCTCAGGTCCAGCTCTGGCACGGTGCTGCCCAGACCTTTAGGGTACTGTTCCGACACAATGACCGGGATGTCCAAGATCCCGGCCCCCTGCAGCTGGACAGACAAGAGGAAAAAAAAGAGGCCAGGTTTATTTAATTATCAACCTCTTTAGACCTGAGGCCGATTCTACTAAATGGATTCTGAATCCCAACATTTTTTTTTTTTTTTTTTATGTATGTTACTATAATAATAGTTCTCAAAATGTTTCATGTCAAGGACCCCCAAAATGATATGTATTTGGCCGCGGACCCCCATCTCAAAATATTTTGTTCCAGGGACCCCCAGAAGCAAAGATTTGAGTTAAAAATGTTTCGCTTTAAAATATATATATATTCAAAGATTTGCAATATTTTTCACGATAAAAAAAAAATAGCAGATCTACAAGCTCATAGTGCCGCGCAATGAGCTTGTATATCTGCACCGATACTTTCCTGGTCTTTCCTGGTTAACTTACTAATAGTTAATATAATGGTGTAAACGTAACGTTTTCGCACTGAGCTAATAGAGTTTGGCCTGCTTTATTTGGGGAGGAATTTGATTTTGACCTTAGTGCCAAACTAGAAACAGCATCGTGTCAAAGGTCGTGTCCACATACCCTGGGTGGGGTTGGCGAAAGGGCCTACTCTGTGTGTGGAGTTTGGGGTAGTTGTCTACTAGGGTAGTTAATACCCTCACAAAAATACCCTCACAAAAACATGCAGTAATCCTGGTCGCTATACCGCCTCCCCCATGACAGCCTGGGCGCCTGATGAAGGGGAAGGGAACTGGTTGGAATAACGTGTTCCTTCCACGCGCTACGTCCTACCGGGGAAACTCCCCCCTGTCAGGTGACAAGAAGGTCAGTTGGCTCTCATGCACTGAAGGAGGCATGAGCTCGACCCTGGGCTCCCTAGGCTGTGGGGGGAGTGTAGCGCCCAGGATCACTTAGAAAATTGGCACCGGGTGAAAAAAGGGTTACAAAATCGTGGGATAAAATAAATAAATAAATTTAAAAAAAGGTTGTGTCCAAACCTAGACACAGGATCTACATATCTCAATAGAAGAGCAGGGAGACCAAACACAACCACCCCAATTGTATGAGCTTTGTTGTAGCACATTGTGAGCGTGTTGTGAGCTTGTAGATCTGCTATTGTCAATAGTTGGGTCTCTTTTGGGTCTTGAGCTAAAACATTTGGGAACCACTGATCTATGATGTCAGTAAAAACAGATGATGGGCATGTTAATTAAATGACACTCATTGGTCAATAACTTAACAAACACACTGACGGACAAAGAAAGTATGAGAGTAGCATGAATGAACCCTACCAGTCTCTGTCCCACGGTGATGATGTCCTCAAAATAACTAATGGCCGGTCGGAATCTCTCCTGCAGGTCGCAGCAGAAGAATGCAGTGGTCTTCTGACACAAGTTACCCAATGGCGTCATCTGGTAGAAGGGACATGAATTATATAAAAAATGCATTAGCTATTTATTAAGCAGTTTATATACCATGTATAACCATTTAACCATATTTCCCAAACAATGGTTTGGAACCAAACTCGAAATGCGTCGCTTTTCGAGCTTGTGGATTTGTAACTTTTGAGTGACGCTGTAGTATGATCAAGTAGGGCGTTAAATTACGAAGAAAAAAAAACACGGAAAGTTAGAATATGGAGATTTCTGCCCTGAAAGCGACAATATTAGCAAATAACATGTGAGTGAGAAAGGATTTATATTGAGGATTGCAGAGAACTACAGCGCCCAAATATGGACGTGTACAACATCACTAAAACGTCACAGAAAAAAACAGCTTAAAAGGAACGGGAAGACCTTGAGATAGGGCTCTCAGACACGGATAACCATCGCAAATTGAGTTACGAACGCTGAATTTGAGTCCTCTGAACCTGTGTGGTCACATAGAAATGGCCGCCTCGGTCAGCGGCAGGCGGTTACTGGCGGCTTTGAGAACGTTCAGCAACTCCCCGGACATTGCCAACGCGGTCACGCCACTTCGGTCCCGTCCGCCGGCGTGGGCCGGAGAGCGCGCGAGACAGAACATTCCGTCGGCCCTAACTCCAAGAGCGCCTCGCCTTCAGGGCCGGCACCACGCCGCCGCGACGGCGCCGACTCAAAGCCGAACGATCGCGAACTTCCTCAACAAAAGGAAAGAGTACTTGGAGCGTCGGCTACTCGGATACTCCATGGTGCAGATGTACGAAATAGTGAACAACGTCGACGATTATAAGCACTTTGTGCCCTGGTGCAAGGAGTCCCGGACCATCACGAAAAGCCCCAAAGAAGCGCTGCTCGAAGTGGGCTTCCCGCCGCTGGTGGAGAGATACACCTCTCTGATCACCAGCGTCCGGCCCTATCTGGTCAAAGCGGTGAGCAGCGACGGGAGGTTCTTCAGCCACATGGAGACCACGTGGCGCTTCGGGCCGGGCCTGCCCGACTGTCCGCTCACCTGCACCGTGGACTTTCGGACGGCCTTCGAGTTCCGCACCTGGGTCGGCTCCGGGCTGTACGCGCGCCTCTTCGGCGAGGCGGTGAGGCGGAACGTGGCGGCCTTCGAGCGGCGGGCCGGCGAGCTCCACGGCCCGGCGACCCGCATCCCTCGGGAGTCGATGCTTCGCGAGGTGCGCCAGACGTGAGGGCCCCGTGTCACGGTTATTACAACATCGCCCTAATCACAGATAGTCACAATTCTTTTTTGCATAAATCGTTAAAAACATTCATATTCTTTCAAACATTTAAAAAAAAATACTGGGAATAGCCGATCTACAAGCTATTTTGAGCTTGTGTATCTGCTATTTCCACTATTCATATAAAGTATAACGTCATTAAATTATGCAAGTTATTTGTCATTATCTGCCCGCCTGTGCACCTTATGTTTACGAAGCAAAAAAACAAACAGAAATGTAATGTTTTTAGTCATAATATTCCAGTGTTTCAACGGCAGAAACAGTTACATCGTTAATAGCAATTATTTTATTTAAGCGACAATTAATCGTCAAGTACAATGTCATTTAAACCAGTGGTTCTGGTTAAACCTTGCTTTACTTTATCAGTTTAATTGGAAGGGCCCACGTATATTAATGAACATTGTGAACATTGTAATATCAAACACATTAGATATTTATAGTTATTACTATTACTATTATTTTAATAGTAGTAGTAAGTAATTAACATCACTGCCTTAACCAAATTAACAGCACAGACAAACAAGTTAATGTTATTGTTGAAGGTTTGGATTTTTATGTGTGTGCAGTTAATTAGTTTAAGGGATTTCACAACTAAGTTAACATTACTTGCAACAAAGCTTCAAACGTGTGTTGTTATGCATTAAATACATATTTCAGTATCAGAAATAAAGAAAACTTCATTCCGAATGCATGAACACATTGTCGATGGGAATGATAATAAAGTGCAGTGCAGTGATCTTATGTCATGAGGTGACAGGTTGCAGTGGTGTTAAGTAACTAAGTACATTACTCAAGTACAGTACTATTAAGTACAATTGTGAGGTATTTTTTACTTTACTGGAGTATTTCCAATTTTTAATACTTTTACTTCTATTGAACTACATCTCAGAGGCAAATGTGGTACTTTTACTCCACTACAATTATTTGACAATTGACTTTAGTTACTTTGATGATTTTGATTATTAATACAAAACATACATTAACCACTTAAGCCCTATATACATTTCAGGCATTTGAAAATAGCAGATCTACAAGCTCACCTGTGGTGAGTTTGTAGATCACCACATGTGGCAATGGGCGGTAGTGACGGGGCGCATCCGGTGAAAGCCGGAATTACACTCAATGTAAGCAGGAAGTAAACGAGCGGGAAACAATGGCGTTCGGCCACAGACGGGATTAAAACACTTCTTCATTGAAAAATATGGACTAATACATTGCACAAACACGCCGGACCGCTAGTTAACATTTGGGGCAAGCGGGTAAGCACCTTATATTTAGCATTCGTACAAGGCTATGCTTACATCGTGAGGTGACAGGCTGCAGCAGGGCACCAGCCTCAGCTTGCATGTGTGCGAGACAGCGAAGTCCTCCTGCACGTCCACGTACTGACCCCACTCCTCTGAAAACACCTGGATGACGTGCGAGACACGCGCGTCCACGTCACGGCCGTACGCGGACGCGAACCTCTGCAGGATGACGTCACGGCCACAGCCCGACGGCAGGGAGCCGGGACGGGAGAACGCAGAGAAGGACAACAACACCGAGACTTCTGCGCTGACCGTGGAACTGTCCGCCATGTTTGTTGTGTTTGTTGTCACACTGACGACATGCAGCGTTGCCAGGTTGTGTGAGAGAAACAAGCAACAATGTGTATGAAAACAAGCCCAAAAGAAGCACTGGAAGAAAATGTGAAAAAAATAAATGTGGAATATTTGAGGAAACATTTAACAACACAGTAAAGGACTCCAATGAAAACAAGACATAGGCTTTGTCTCTCTCTCTCTCTCTCTCTCTCTCTCTCTCTCTCTCTCTCTCTCTCTCTCTCTCTCTCTCTCTCTCTCTCTTGTACGGGGGTCCCTGGCACAAAATATTTTCAGATGTGGGGGGTCTGCAGACAAATTCATATTAATCTGGGGGTCCTTGACATGAAAATATTTGGTTTAAACAACATTAAGAAACAAGCCCAAATAAGCAACTACACTTTAGTAACAAGCCCAAATAAGCTACTACACTTTAGAGACAAGCCCAAATAAGCAACTACACTTTAGAGACAAGCCCAAAAAACCTCAACCACCAACAATATCTACAAGCAACTTTATGGGAAAAACAAGCCCAAAGTCGCTTATAATAACCGGACATGGCAACACTGCGGAGCATGCGCAGTGGGGCTAGTTTAAAAGCGGAACCTCTTCATCGATGCTTAAAGGTTGCAAGGAACTTTGCAATGCCGCCATCTATTGGATTGTAACAGCGTTACAGTGTAAATGCAGGGGTCTTCAACATTTTTCAGGCCAAAAGTACTACATTTTTTTACATAAGTAAAAGTATCAATACTGCAATGTAGAAATACTCTGTTACAAGTAAGAGTCCAGAATTCAAAATGTACTTGAGTAAAAGAACAAAAGTATTAGTATCAAAATCAATGTTCTTAAAGTAGCCTAAGAAAGTACTCATATGCACAATGTATTTCACAAGTTTTCAAATGAATAAAATCTTTAGAAAATTGCAGATCTACAAGTTCACAATGCGTCGCATCGCGACGCATTGTGAGCTTGTAGATCTGCTATTTTCAAATGGCCGAAATGTAGGCCTATATAGGGCTGCAGTGGTTAATGTATGCTTTGTAATTATCAACATCTACATAATGTAACTAGTAACTAAAGTTTTCATATAATTGTAGTGGAGTAAAAGTACAATATTTGCCTCTTAGATGTAGTGGAGTAGAAGTAAAAGGACTCAAAATTGGAAATACTATAAAATAAAAGTAAAAAATAAGTACAGTACTTGAAAATGTAAATGTATTTAGTCACTTTCCACCACTGGCCAATAAGGACCCCTTAGCTGAGAGAGAGATGAAGCAGGGACCCGGGCCCCCACTATTGTAAAGAATTGTGCTGCAGATCAAACCTTTTCATAGATTTCATAGATAGCTTCATAGACTTGTTTGACAACAGCACTATCGTCAGTGTTGTGTACATTTCTCTTTTTTTTTCCTTCTTCACAAGAATGCTACGAATTACTTGGCATGCTCAAGTGAGTAGAAGCTACAAGGTATTGGTTTTGTCTTCTATTTGAAATGAATGAAACAATACATTTTATTTTTGTCTCTTATAAATCTAAAAAAAAAAAGTTATACATAAATGGAAAAAAAAGATCTTCTTTGGGGGCCTCGGTCCTGCGGGTCACACAAGGTCAGAGAGAGAAGGATGAGGCACTGCGTCAGGCACCTGTAACTGATGTTCAGATTATGATATCTGAGTTCCCAGAAAGGTGTTGGCTAGTCTGCACTTTTGCATCGCATCGGTTAACATAACTTTATTCATTAATATTAGCCCTCCGTTGCTCTGTAGCTTTAAGACAATAATCTGAATAATAAATAAATAAATAACTTAATAGCTAGATTAAAATAATGTTCTGATTACCTCAACTTGACTGAGGTCATAGTCAGAGTAACAATAATAACAATAAAGTGGAATAGTGGAATATTTCATTTCTGTTCAGATTATTGATAGTATTTTAGATAAACATTAATCTGACGTAGCCTACTATCCAAGATTTTGCAGCATTCTGTAACACTTATGGCAGGTAGAGCATGCAAGAGCACATGTCTCCTGTTTTGAACGTGAGTTATTTTATATTAAGAAACTTTGAGGCCGTAATTCTTCCAGAAAGAGTTTGATGACAGTTGATCTGTCATTTGAGCTTTTGATCTGAATATTTGGATAATGTATTCAGTGTATTGCATACCATTATATGCACATGCCCGTTGTACTAACCCATCTGTCTGTCTGTGTCCCTTTAATAATGATATATGGAGATCCCCGATATCATCATGGCCATATATGGGCATATACTGATGCTGTATATGGGTATATCGGTTGGATTGGAGCTTCTGGACAACCGAATCTCCATATATATATGCCTATACATGGGCATATCGATCGGATTGATGCCTGGTGGTTCTGGACAACCGCCTGTCCATCTGGGTTGACGCCGGGCACCACACTCCTTCAGGTCCTCGGCGCTACACATGGTGAGTTTGAAGTCTCGATCGGCCGGCGAAGGATGGATACGTGAGATACGCACACTCACTCACACACTCACACACTCACAGCAAGATTTACAGGAGTGAATTTATGGAAGGATATTGAATACCAGGCCTGGAATTTTGTCATTTTAGGGCCAAGGCCACCGGGCCTTTGGTGTAGTACATTTTGTTTGAGCGCACAAAGGCCAAATGCCAGTGCAGGACGGCAATCAAATTAAACAATGATTTTAACTACACGGAAATAATGAATTCAAATGTTTAATACATAGTATAACCATCAGTAAAATAAATGAATAAATACGCTGTTTATTTCTCAAAATAATTTAGAGGAATTGACAAATTTACCAATATAAAAACTCAAGAGCCAAAAGTTTTTGCCTCATCGCTTCATGCCCTTGATGACAGTGGTGATCTCAGTGCTCATTTCTAGGTTCAACCTCACATGCACCGATATTCTGAACTCCGTTGCTCCCCTCAGGAATCACACGCACGAAAGCACTTTCTGAGCAATGGCTCAATGACTCAACCCATGCTCTCAGACGCGTATGTAGGCAAGCAGAGAGAGAATGGCAAAATTATAAACTGCATGTCTCACTACAGATCCTACGGGGCCGCCTTTCCGATGATCAGAAAGCCGTCAAACGTGCCAAAACGGAACACATTTCCAGCTTAGTCTCCAAAAATTGCCACAAACCCCAAGTTCTTTTCAATGTGTTTAATTCCCTCATAAATCCCTGCACTATACCTTCTTTTGTGCCTTCACCCACCCTCTGTGAGTTTTTTAAATTATTTTTTTATCGATAAAATCACAACCCTCAGGTCAGCTCATATATGCGCTCAAATTATCTCAATCTCAATGATAGCAAGACAGAAATTATAATTTTTCGGCCTCGAATCTCCCACCCCTCCCCCTGACATCCTACTGTAGGTCCCCTTTGCTCTTACACACACTTTTGATGCAGCCTTCAAACTGGACAAACAGGTTAGTTCTGTTGTTAAAACTAACTTTTTCATCTCAGACTTCTAGCCAAGATTAAACCCTACCTCTCTAAAAAATGACCTCGAGAGAGGGTTCTCCACGCATTTATTCCATCCAGATTGGACTACTGTAATTCTCTATATGTCGGCATCGATCAATCGCTGCTTATAAGGCGCTTGCAGCTGATCCAGAACGCCGCTGTCCGTCTTCTCACTGGGACAAGGAATGCGAGACCATATCACTCCAGTCTTGGCCTCGCTCCATTGGCTCCCTGTCCGCTTCCAAATTGATTCCATGATTTTAATGTTTGTTTATAAAATTCAAAATGCGTTGGCACCCCCGTCCCTTGCAGATCTCGTTTCCGACCACTCCCCACCCAGAGCCTTGAGGTCGGCCGACCAGCTGCTGCTGGAGGTGCCAGCACCCACGGGGAAAAAAAACAGGGGTGACCGGGCCTTTGCGGCGGCTGCCCCCAGGCTCTGGAATAATTTGCCCATACGCATCAAAGCTGCCCAGTCGATAGCTATTTTTAAATCCTTAGTAAAGACTACTTTCTTCTCCCTGGCCTTCAGTGATAGCTGATGTAGCCCTGTCTTTCCCTTACTGTTTGTTTTGTTTATGCTTATTTCATTGTATGCTATTGTCTGTTTATATTGCATTGTTTGCTCTTTGTTTTTGTTGTTTTCTTTTGTTTAGTTTTTTACCTGTACAAGACTTTGATTGACCGGTCATGTTAAATGTGCTATATAAATAAACTTTGGTTTGATTTGAAGATGGGGAGTGAGGGGAGATAAGAATTCAGAATCTCAACAAAAGACACTGGTGTTCAAAAACTAGAAAAAGTGCTCCTCGGAGCACTGCCAGACCCCTAGTGGTTGAAATCTGAATGGCCGGGCTTCGCATGACGTGTGTGCAGAGGAAAAGAGGGACAGACCGACCAACCGACAAAGCCTCATGTAGGCCGACCCCCTGGGTCTGGCAAAAATGTATTGACAATAGAGAGGAGGAAACAGTACAATTGGCTGGGGCAGTGCTTGAGGGGCATCAAGGCCACTGTGGCTTCAGGGCAGATCAGATTTTGAGGCCTCTTAAACCCCATATGGTTGAGCGGAGTCCCTCAGGGCTCTATTCTAGTGAATTTTCTGTTTTCTGTTATTGTGGGGAAAGCCTTCGCTGAAATTAGCCGATCGACGCGTTGTGAGCTTGTCGATCTGCTAATGTCTGCGAAAGCTTTCTCAAACAAAAAGGATGCTGGGGTTTAAGTGGTTAATGGACGTGAAATTTCTGCCCTGTCCATGCCATATTACTGTAAGGGAGACACCTGCTCAAATCAGTGTTGCTAGGCAGCATGGCAACTGTTTGTGTTGTAGCTATGCCGTTGATAAGCTGTTTTTTAAGCGTCTATATATAGATGTCTATATTATAGACGTCTATATTATAGACGTCATTTCAACGGCTATAATATAGACGGTCTATAAATAGACACTTAAAAAACTGATAATCAACGTCTAGGCTAAGCCGAGACATCTAAAAAACTTTCACTGTTAGACCAATTATATAGATAGCCCTTAGACGTATTTTAGACGTCTAATAGCCCGAAATGCTCAGTGGGAAGACTTTGGGACAAAAGTTCATATTTACCACCATGCTCTCTGAAACCAAGACAATGTGGGCGTATGGAACAACGTGTGTTCTCTTTCTCATCTTTGCAGAAGGTGAGTAAGTAATTAATCTAGTGCTGACAGTAGTGCTAGCCGCTCTATACCTGGATCCTGCTCTATACCTGACTTTGTCCGTGTGTGTCAACGTTCTGATTGGTCAGGTGCGTACGTCAACAAAGTGATTGGTCAAGCTTCACGTGACACGTGGCTATAAACATATTATAAACACATATCGATGACAAAATGTATCAAAGGCTCCGCTACCTTCACACAGGGTGTGAGTTTTTTCCACTCTACGCAAAATCTCTTTGACAAAATGATAACGCATTGTGAGCTTGTAGATCTGCTATTTTGGGTGAATGTTCGCCTATTCTTGCAGGAAAGAGAAGAGGAAGGCTAAAATAGGAGGTTCATGGATGCGCTGAGAGATGACATGCAGGTGGCAGGAGTTACAGAGGAAGACGCAGAAGACAGAACTCGGAACAGATGATCCGCTGTGGCGACCCCAAAGGGAAGTAGAGGAAGTTCACCTATTTTTGCCAAATGTTGGCCTATTATGACATGGCCAGAATAGAGGTGTTGGGATTCAAGTAAAACTTGACCACACTCTGACCTTAGTGGGATTCCGACATGACAGAGACATTCTCCTGGTAAAAATAACATTTAGAACGGACTTAATCTTGCTCATGTGTAGGTTAATTGAATAATTGAAAAGAAGAATTCTGAAAATATTTTTTGGATAACATTTTAATTTCTTTCTCCCGAGGGGGTACTAGGGGTAATATATTTTAGTTGTACCCATATTTGGGTACAACTAACTTAGAACTCGATATGAGCTGACTGATACATCTAAGTATGACATCTGGGGACTCTGTATTCGGGCATGACTGGGACTCCAAATATGGATATGGCCAGTTAAACAACCAGTTAAACAACCCTTAAGTTCACATCTCTAAACAAAGTTTACAAAAGCTGTCGACTGCTGAGTGTCGCCAGCATGAATTAACATAGGAATGAGGCTGGATGCATATCAATGATTTATTGTTTTAATGACGTGCACGCAACGTCATTAAAATAGCCTACCACCAAAGATAAAATCACCTCTGCACCACTGGAGAGGCCACAGATTCAGTCAGCGTTCTCCAGGTGATCTCAAGGACTCGACTCTTGGATACAGATCTCTCCAGGACTAAGGCTGTTCCCCACATGGCGATCCAGGCCCGGGCAGAAGAGAAAATGGCCACAGAAACGTCAGGCCGCAAACACCACAAAGAAACTAACAGCAGGAAGTTGAAATACATCAGCCTGGTGTTGCTGGTGGTCCAGAATGCATGTCTCATCCTCAACATGCGATATGTCTGCATGCAGCCCGGCGATCGCTTCTTCAAAACCTCAGCCGTGGTCATGGCGGAGATCCTCAAACTTCTGGCCTGTCTGCTTATCCTCCTCCTGCAGAATAGATGTAATCCAAAGCGAACAGTATGGCTCCTGCATGACAGCGTATTCATCCAGTACAGAGAAACGCTGAAGCTAACCGTCCCGTCCCTCTTCTACACGCTACAAAACAACCTGCAGTATGTCGCCATTTCCAACCTGCCTGCTGCCACCTTCCAGGTGACCTACCAGCTGAAGATCCTGACCACGGCGTTATTCAGTGTGACGATGTTGAAGAGGTCTCTGTCCAGAGTTCAGTGGGTTTCTCTGCTGATCTTGTTTGCCGGGGTGGCCGTTGTACAGGTGCGCCAGGAAGGCCAGGTGGAACTGGGCTTTGATTCATCCGGCCAGAACCAAGTTGTGGGATTGGCCGCCGTGTTGTTCAGCTGTCTGTCGTCGGGATTTGCGGGCGTCTACTTTGAGAAGATCCTCAAAGGAACCTCTCCCTCCCTTTGGGTCCGGAACGTCCAGATGGGACTCTTTGGCACGGCCATCGGCATGCTGGCACTTTGCTGGAAAGACGGAGCGCAGGTCTCCGCTAACGGTTTCTTCTTCGGTTACACTCCGATGGTGTGGATGTCCGTTCTCAATCAGGCATTCGGGGGCCTCCTGGTGGCCGTGGTGGTGAAGTACGCCGACAACATCCTCAAAGGGTTCGCCTCGTCCTTCTCCATTGTGGTTTCCATGGTGATGTCGGTATACCTGTTCGGTTTCCAAATAGACCTTCAGTTTGTGTGTGGAGCTGCCATGGTGATCGCAGCCATCTGCATGTACAATCTGTATGCTGTTGACCCCTCTTCTTCATCTGCCGTGAGAGGACACAGGACTGACAGCGGATCAGATGCGGAGACTTTACACCTCAGGTCAATCGTGGTAAAATGAGGACAAAACATCATTGTAAGTCAATGAGGTGCCCCTCATTGACTTACACTATACGGTGAAACAGCTCTCAAAGTCACTCTTTCAGCATCTAAACGAAGTTTAAAGAACACAAACAAAGTTGATTCAGACAACATCACCATACCTGTCAACCTCAGACCGTCCGATAACAGGAGATTTTTTCCCGAGGGGGGGCTCTTGACGAGGGATGGCCAACCGATAACCGTTAACTGTTAAGAAATCGGCAACCGGTTAATACTAACGATTAAAATCTTCTTTTTTTTTACGGCCAAAAAAGTTTTTTTTTTACAAAAATGTGTTAATTGTTTTTTGGCCAAGTCTACACCTGCAACCACACGTGACTTCCACTTTTATTCTTCTGCCTCGTCTTTGTATTGGTATTGTTTGTGTTGGAGCCCCTCAGTGTGGCTGAAGAGTTCATGTGCAACCTCTTCCAGAGAGGGATAGAGACACTAGAAACTCTGCTGGAGACACAACTGTGTAGACTTATAGCCCTTCAAAATAAAATGTATTATGGCCCTTAAAAAATGTTCCTTAACGGTTATCGATTAATTCATCGGTAAGACCTAACGGTAACCAGTTAATAAAATGTCTCCATTTGGCTATTCCTACTCTTGACCACGCTGGGGGTCCCCCCCCCCCCCCCGCTGGGGGTCCCCCCCCCCCAGGAAATGTTTAACAGAGTGGATGTAATTTCCACCAATTCTGGTGGATTTTGGGAGTTTGACACTTTTATCAGGCTTTACTTACATAGGATCCATTAAAAAGTTAAAAGTAGCAATAAAAGAGCCATATTTAATAATAACATTTTGCTGGGGACCCCCTGGAACCCCGCCCAGGACCTCACTTAGACTATGCAGTGGTGGACAAAATACTCAACCCCAGTTGAGTACTTGAGTCGAAGTATAGATTACTCCTGGTCAAATGAGTCTATTAGAAGTTTCTCTGTCAAATTTGTACTTGAGTTAAAATACTGGAGTAGTCTACATGCTTTTGAAATGCTTAAGAATTCAAAAGTACATGCTTTTAAAACTACTTTAAGTACTCAAAAGTAAGAATTAGTTGCGACCGTAGGTCGCACTTACTATAGAAACCTGCTCCAGGTGTCCGTCCTGTCCGTCCGTCACTCCGTCACTCCGTCACACACGTCCGTCACACTTTTGCCCTGCTCATATCTCCGCACCCGTTGCCCCGATCCATGCCAGATTTTGCACACACACTCCTTACCTGCCAAACTACACCCTCCAAGGACCCCCGGAGCTCCAGGGACCCCCAGCGGCCTCGGGGACCCCCAAGTGTAATGCCGTAACTAAACTATCCATTGCCCACACAACTAGGAACCAATCGCCGTTACAGCCCTCTTCTGTATACATGTGACCTACGGTCGCTTATCTCCCGATTAGGGAGTCTTACTGGTATGTTTTGTGTGTGATTGTGTAGTATGTTTTGTGTGAGCGTGTAGTATGTTTTGTGTGAGCGTGTACTCCAGTCCGTGTAGCATGTTTTGTGTGAGCGTGTAGTATGTTTTGTGTGAGCGTGTACTCCGTGTATGTTTTGTGTGAGCGTGTAGTATGTTTTGTGTGAGCGTGTAGTATGTTTTGTGTGAGCGTGTAGTATGTTTTGTGGGAACGTGTAGTATGCTTTGTGTGAGCTTGTATGTTTTGCAGAATGGTGTTCAGACAGTGCTCAGTGATGTCAGTTACACCATGAGTCACAACATGACAGACCAATATGCTCCTTAAGACGTAGGCTGAGGCTGATCCTTAATGCCACCTGTCGCGTCTGCATCCACATGCGATGACACAGGTCTTCCAAGTGTCAAAGGGTGCCGGGGGGGGGGGGGCAATTGGAAAGTAGATAAATATAACACACACCCGCACACATGCACACGCACACACCCACATGCAGACACGCACACACACATGCACGCTGCACGCACCACGCACACACACAAGTGTGTGATCCCCAGTGTGTGTGTGTGTGTGCGTGTGCGTGTGCGTGTGCGTGTGCGTGTGCGTGTGCGTGTGCGTGTGTGTGTGATCTCAATTATTGTGAAAAAAAGAGAATCTTCTAACGTTTGCAAGCATTCTTTTGATGAAGCCACTGTGCAGCAGCCAGTGGCTATAATATATGATATTTGGTATCTCCGGCATGGAAAGGGCTGGGAACTCCTTGGCTATGACAACAAAGTTCAGCGGTGCACAAAACCACTTCACAGAGTTAAACAAGCACTGCCGGACTGTACAGTGTACAGTAGAGATGACAGCAGAACACAACAATGGGATGTTGGCAGAGTAGTGTAGTGGTGTGTGTGTGTGTGTGTGTGTGTGTGTGTGTGTGTGTGTGTGTGTGTGTGTGTGTGTGTGTGTGTGTGTGTGTGTGTGTGTGTGTGTGGTGGGGGATGGTGTACTGGTCAGTGCTAGGCTAGGTAATGCACCACAGAGTGCTAATCCTCAATGTCACAAAGAGCCACTGCTGAAGACACTAATGAGACGCGCACTGAAACCCGGGCCGGATCGCGGCGGAGTGGAGTGCATGCCATTCCCCGTGGCAAAGGCCAGCAGTGGCTCAGGCGGTGGAGCGGAATCGGAAGGCCTCCGGTTCAATCCCCGGCAGCTCCTCCTGGCTGTTGAAGTGTCCTTGAGCAAGAGGTTTTCCTCGGCTGTCAGTGTGTGTGAATGGGTGAATGTGAAATACAATTGTAAAGTGCTTTGGATAATGGGCAATATAAATTCACCTGTAAAGAACATTCAGAGCATACTTGCTAGTAGAGGTGTAACGATATAGTAACTGCATCGGAAAATCGCTTTGAATTTTCAACAATCTACTATATTGATATGCAAACAGCAAAATATTGTATCGTTTGACTTTGTATCGAATCGAATCGTTTTGCAATGCAAATAATCGTATCGAATCGTTTTGCAATGCAAATAATCAATTTTATCAATACTAAGTAGTTTTAAGAAGAAAAAAGAGAAAGAGGGGTTTATATCCAGTATCCAGGTATTTATTTTCCTCACAGAATTAAATGGTAAATAAACTACTATTACTATAATTACTACATCGATTTTAAATCATTGAATCGAATCGTATCGTTCTAAATTAACCTGTCCTGTATCGCTCATGTATCGGATCGACTAAATCACTGAATCGAAACGTATCGTATCGTTCTAAATGAACCTGTATCGTTCATGTATCGTATCGACAACCAAGTATCGTGATACGTATCGAATCGTTGTTAAAACGTATCGTTACACCCCTACTTGCTAGCATTAACCATAGATGGATACCACCGCAAGGTGGACCATGGCATGATGCCCAGAAACCTATATAAGGGGATGAATGTACTATTCAGCCCCGACCCCTAGTGACCTATTCGAATCCCAACCTTCCCATATATGGAGACAATCAACCTCCCCAAGTCTGACATCATATAATCTCTCCTAGACTTCTATACATGGAGATAACTAACCTACCTAGCTCTGACATCAGAGAACCCCTCCTGGAACCCCATATATAGAGCTAACCGAAACTTCCAGGATTGACATCATAGTCCCATGTTTTGGCATAACCGACATAGCCGCTCCATATATTGATATGACTGACATCACCGTATGACACCAGGGCCACAGCCAACGGTATAAAAGGGAACGGAACTCCCTGGTTAATTGAGTTCCATCAGTGACCCGAGCAACATTAACTCCCTCCAGAGAAATAAGCAGCAATACAACTCACCAGTAGTTGGTTTCACAGCCTAAAGCATTACATATCGGTTGTACCTACTTCTTTGGATAATCTCACATCGGCTTTCGGATCTGGTCAAACAACCAGCCGAGTATCTGTCTAATAGCACCCTTTACCACTTTCATCAGCGATTCACTGGTGGGCCGTGAGGTTATTGCAAGTGGGCCCCCAAATAATAGGCTCTATGCACAGCAGCCATATTGGGAATGAATTGGGCCCCTTCCTTACTTCCTTCACAGGTGTTACCAATAATACTAATTAAGGCTCTGTTCCATTTAGTGTGGCACAGTGGTCTCTTATTTTCAAGGACCCCCATAACTCTGAGAGTGTACAAATGGAACCAAATGGACCCTCACGGGTCCATTTGGTTCCATTTGTACACTCTCAGAGTTACACATGCACCCACCATAAGGGTCCATTTGGGAACCAAAATGGAGTGTTTCTAGTGGGCCAACATGCACAATATCAGCACCCTGACCAGAATGGAACAGAGCCTTCATTAGTATCATTGGTAACACCCGTGAAGGAAGTAAGAAGAGGCCCAATTTCTTTCCAATATGGCTGCTGTGCATAGAGCCTATTGGCAACACTAAGATTTTATTAAAGCAACGAAATAATGCGAAAAAGTATACTACGTTAGTTCCATTGATCCAAGCCAGAACACAATCATTCAAATAAACGTGCACAGAAAATGCACGGCTCATCCACTTGGGTGGGCCCTGATCCAGAAAAGATGATTAACATTGATCGGATCCCAAGCAGGACACGTCTACAATCCACCCCGTGTTTTCGTTTCCTCCGTCTCTCCTCATGGCTGATTACCTTCTAAACTCTGCAGCCCAGAGCAGTATGCCTCTGTAACACCAATGTTATACGCTCATTAGTGTCCCATCATGGCCTGTCTGCTCAATGACCACCCGACACCTACATATGAACAAGAACAAACCGCCTGCAGCATGGTCACTCTCTAGCGTCCAACTTTTCGTGTTGTTTTGTTTAGTTTCTATATTGTTTCTCTGGTGAAGAGCCAGGCCACCTGCCTTGCCATGGAGTCTGGGACGGTCCACTTGAACCTGAAGACAGTGCTGTTGACAATGATGATGTTTAAATGGGGTGAGTGGCTGTTTTCTCCTTCTTACCCTTTTTAGATGGATTTGTCATTGCAATAGAATTGCAGCGGATGAAGTAGCTAAGAAGGTGACAGATTTAAACGTCCCCTGTGGGGAGATAACAGTGTCACCGCTTGCCATGTAATCCCCTAAGCAACAGGTTGCAAGTTATATAGATAAGAGCCAAATACAAATGCACTGGTTGGATTTATCAGTTAAATGATGAGTGAATTCAAAGGGTAGATGAAAATGAGCGATACCCAATGGTCGCTGATACTGCGCCGTTTTAGGAATGAGAAATGAGTATTATTTTACAAATTAGTTTAACATAAATGTAATGAACAGAACTAACAGAACATAACTTTAAATGGAAATGAATAGAAAAGTCCATTTTCAAATTGAACTTCCAATGAAAACAAGTCAGTTATGGCTTCTTAACCTTTTTTTTTAATGCCGAAAATAACCGATCTACAAGCTCACAGCGTGTTGCAATGCGACTCGTTGTGAGCTTGTAGATCAGCAACTGTCATCTTTTTTTGCGTATGCCAGGCTGAAAGTGGTTCCTTCCCACCGGCCCCCTCTGTCACTAAACACACAACAAGTGCTCTGCAGAATTCTGTGTTGTGTCAGTTCTACATCCTGCTTACTGAGTCGTGCAAAAATAGTTGGCCTCCTTCCCTTCCTAATAGAGCATCAGAGAGAGAGAGAGAGAGAGAGAGAGAGAGAGAGAGAGAGAGCACGGAATGAACCATGTCATGACAGCAGAATGAACCGCATGTTCCACATGATTACAAAAGGAACCTTCATAAGCAGCAGTGGCATTCTGGACAAAAGGGCAGGGAGTGTTTGTTTTGATGCTGTACTGCTGTCCGGCAGAACTTTTGTATCCTTTTTGTAATTTAACTAGAAGTTCGGGCCGGTTAATGTCCTACTTGATCATACTACAGTGTCACACAAAAGTAATGGAGAAAAGGTGGCGAATGTTCTGTAGAAATGTATACATATACTAGGTACAAAGGAAAGTTAAGATGATTCTAAGCCATCATGCATCTCCTACAGCAGGGCTACTCAACTTAGCATTGCTCAGCAACATACAGCATACGTGAAAGGGCCTTAGCGTAAAATTGTATTATGTTCTTTGTTGGACGTTTAAACAATGTTGGGAGGGATACTGTATGGACCGCCATAATATCCTTGCTGTCAAGTACAAAACTGCCTCAAGAGTACACGATAGTTTCAATATGTATAGTTTATCAAGAATAGCCTATAATATCATCAGTCAGGTGGAAAAATGTCAAAAACTGT
Organism: Gymnoscopelus microlampas; assembly: GCF_963454915.1. Lineage (NCBI taxonomy): Eukaryota > Metazoa > Chordata > Actinopteri > Myctophiformes > Myctophidae > Gymnoscopelus > Gymnoscopelus microlampas. Next base: position 38,875,806 of record NC_139958.1, read on the forward strand.
TTCAGTAAATGGAAAAAAAGGAACCTCAAATAGCTTTAGAGCCCTATCTTGCGCACCACCTTACCCCTTATCCTCTTTTGCCATGTTTGACTATATTGAAAAACATTTTTAAATAATTAAAAAAGCCGATCTACAAGCTCACAACGTGTCGATGTAGATTGGCTAGTTGAAAAAAAATCAAAATGTTTTTAAAAATAGTAAAAAATGCCAAAAGAGTTTGGGGATAAGGGAAAAGGCGGCAAGATAGGGCCTAGGGCCTAGGGCTCCCTGGTTTCGTCCACCTTGGTGGACGAAACCATCTACCAAACCGTCTACCATCGGTGTGTGACCTTGAAGGTGAATGTATACTTGTAAAGCGGTTTGGAGATAGGAGCCATAAATGCACCATTTACCATTTTACCATTTACATGCACGCACACACGCACGCACACACACACACGCACACGCACACGCACACACACACACACACACACACACACACACACACACACACACACACACACTATAAATTAAATACAAAGGAAGTGGGCAATCTTATCAGTATCAGTGTACATTCTGTACAATGAGATAAACAAACACTTTCAAGTTGATGCTATTTGTGAGCTTCTTAGACTGTCTTGTTTTTAAGCAAGTGTTTCTCAATAGGCCATGGACCCTCATAACTGTGGTCAGTTACAGTTACAGTAAGAGTGTATTTTTGTTCCATTTGTACACTCTTGGAGTTACAGGCCCTGGTTTTATCCTAGCTATCAATCATTTCGCTGAGGACCCCCTGGAACCCTCTCAAGCTCCGCTGGGAGTCTCTGGACCCCACTTTGAGATCCATTGGCTTAAGCAATACAATAATAATCTTTATTTGTATAGCACCTTTTAAAAACAAGTTTACAAAGTGCTTCACAATCACAACACAACCCACAACAGACAGTGTGTGGAAAGCAGAACATTAAACAGAAAAACAAGACACAGACAGTTCAATTAAGACAAATACCAACAGCAAAAAAGCAGAAAACAACAATAGAGGCCATACAATGGAGTCCTCAGATGGGTATAGTGCTCTAGTTAAAAGCCATTCTAAAAAAGTTGGTCTTTAGACAAGTTTTAAAAATGGCCAGTGAGGTAGCTTGTCTAACTTCCAGAGGAAGATTATTCCATAAAAAGGGGGCCCTATCAGCAAATGCTCTATCCCCTTCTGTAACCAGACTAGACTAGATGCAACTTTCATAGCTGATTTTGATGAATTCACTTAATGTGAAAAGTAAACAAAAGTGCATTCAGTGCAAATCTCCACCAGGGGGCATGTCTTGCCTCTCCCTCCATCTGTTTAGATCATGTGATGAGAAAGTGTTGGGGGTTGTGTGTGTGTGTGTGTGTGTGTGTGTGTGTGTGTGTGTGTGTGTGCGTGCATGCGTGCGTGCGTGCGTGCGTGCGTGTGAGAAAAGGCACAGGCACACATCATGGCTAAACTGGAGGATACAAACATTTTTACAACATTGTTGTAAGAGAGGCTAATTTACTGTGAGACCTTTTCCGACGGGCAATAACCTCTCTCAGAATTACGTGCGGTATAAGACCGGGAATCGTGCATCCTGCGCAGTGCATGACCCCTTAACAGACGACGTCACACTGGCTGCACGCAGCCAGTATGTGCGCAACGAAACCCATTATATCAGGTCTCGTTAGGACGCGTCTCACTAGCCAACACACACAAGAGGGGGTTGGGGTGTGCTGAAACCAGTGCACCCCGAAACAGGTTGGGAATTGATTGCGTGAAACAATCACCTGTGCGTCCAGGCTCAATGTTAGTAAACAAATAATTGGTCACAAAGCATTTTAACCGTCCGAGTCCGACTGGCGCATTCCCAGTGGGTGCTTGCTGTATCTGCGCCTATGTGTAATGCAGTTATGTACTATTAATTGGAGCCAAATTAAATTATTTCCCTCAAAAACATTGACATCATTTTCTTTTAGAATTCAGATTTTGTGGACTTCACAAGCTGGTGTGAGATGGTCAAAGGGCCGGGTCCGGCCCTCGGGCCGTATGTTGCCCATGTGTGACCGTCTACACGAGTTTCCAGTGTCCCATGAGGCCTTGCGTGAATTGTGAGGACAGCTTCCTGACAGCTTCAATGAATTTGGGTGATCCGTGACAGTCAATAATAATGTGGGATTGGGAACACAACCTGACTGAATAAAACAGGGTCAATTAGTCTGCCTACTTACCCTACAAGATCTCTCTCCACACAGCTGATTCAAATGAATGATCAATGGCTCTTGACACTTGCTCTTAGCAGTAGCCTATTCCAAACTTCTGGGAACTCAGATTAGCCTACTCCTGTCCTGTGTTCTTACTGGCTGTTGTTACTGCTGTCACACCTGAATCTCTGCATGGTGATTAAATGGTGCTTGTTAAGTAACCCAGAAGTTAGGCTATAGAGCCATTGATCATTCATTTGAATCAGCTGTGTGGAGACATATCTTGTTGGGGCAGGTTGGCAGACTAATATGACCCTTTTTGTTTTCTGTCCGGTTGTGTTACTTGCCACATTATTGTTGAATGATTTGATCTCTGAAATGAATTGAATGACAGGAAGAGATGCCCATAATTCACACACCCCCTTTTCCCCAGTAAGCACAAACTTGTGGATAGATTCATTACATACCAGTGTGTCAAGACACCTTATTACAAGGATCTCAAAAAGGTCAAAGGTCAAGGTCCCAATCAAGGTTAACAACTGAAATCCTATATCGTCGCTGTCGAGCAGAAACCTTGTACCTCCATATCTCACCTTTTCATATATATATATATATATATGTCATAAACGAATGCCACGTTTTATACTTTGTCATATGACAGTGTCACACAAACATAGCAGAAATACCAGATGTACACAATGCATCTCAACACATGATGCATAGACTTTTTGTGCCTGTGGGTTTTTATATTGTCTCTGTCGCGTGGAAACCTCATGTGTTCAAAACTGTTAGTTTTCAGGAGTCAAATTCAAAAATGGCTTAAGTAGCAGATCTTCAAGCTCAAAAGCGCTGTGTTTCGAGCGTGTAGATCTGCTACTTTTATGTGTTTGTGTGACGCTGTAGTATGATTAAGTAGGGCAATTTCAGCACTTACGCAGGAAACCGGGTTCAAATCCGGGGGTAGAAGAGGAAAGTTACATACTGTAGTGCAGCTTTAACAAGAGCTTGTGACTAAATAATAACTACACTGGATCCATTGGATTGGAACACAGCTTTCTTTTTTTTTTCCATTTCCTGAAAAGTAACAGTTTTGGACAGATTCAGATTCAGATTCAGATTCAGATTCCTTTATTAGCCATTGTGTAATACACATAGGAATATGCTTTGGCAATTACATTGTTGTGTTTCTCATACAAGGTTTCCGCCCGACAGCGTGGATGTACCACTTTGACTGAGGTCCCCCAGGGGTCTGTACTTGGTCCCTTCTTTCCCTCTACACCAAATCTCAAAAGACACGCGGCAAACATCGGCAGACACACAATCAGCTAAAATGTGTTTGGATTTGGAACCGAGACAAAGGGAGAATATCCTCGTCCAGGCCTGTATTTGTAGTGGGAGGAAATGAGTACAGTACAGTACTTACTAGCACAGGTACAATGAAAAATCTTAGTGTCTCCTTGTGGAGCAGAGAGGAAATTAACTTGTAGTTTCTGACATTAGGGTTTGCACGATTAAGGCCAAAATCGAATTAATCTGTAAAAAACATGGAATGGAACTGTATATCACTAAACATTTCCTTTCATTTCATTCAGGGACATTGTGCTCGGCCACGTCCGACAAATGCTTGTCGGCGCCCTGCCAGAACGGAGCGCCGTGCGTGGACAGCATGGACGACTACGCCTGCATCTGTCCCAGAGACGGGGTGCGCTACATGGGCAAAGACTGCCATGAGCTGTACGACGCGTGCGTCTTCTCTCCTTGCGAAGACTGCACTAGCATCCCGGGTAACTTTTGATATTGTTGTTGTCGGGCAGAAACCTCCTATTTCCATGTTCTAACTTATACTACATACTACAGTGTCACAGCATCCAAAGTATCAGAGTCAGAGACGATATTTTAAGTGATTATTCTATTGATTACTTTTTCGATTAGTCAGTATCTGAATCAACTTTATTGTCACATCACTGGTTTACATGTAAAGAAGTGGGTGAAATGTTTTTCTTTTTTTTGCCTATGCTCCATAATTTGTTGTTGTTTTCCAGAAAGGGAGGGGAAGGAAAATAAGGAGTGGGACAGGGAGAAGGAGAGCAGGGAGAACATTACATAAGCATGTCAAAGAGAACATGAAAAGATCAGTCGAATAATCGAGAAGCATTATATCTTTTGATAATTTGTTTTATATCTTATATACCAACTAATCGAAGTGAAAAACGTCTAATAGATTTTTTTATACTTAACTAAATTGATTAGCCTGATTAAGCACTTAAGCCCTACAATGGTGTCACACAAAAATAGCAAAAATAGACGATCTACAATGTGGCTGCGAGACAAAAAGACATATCGAAATCCCCCCCAAAATAGATACTTTTAAAAATTATTAAAATCAATCACAGATTCTTTGTTATAATCGATTACACCGATTAGTTCGATTAACTGTCTGCACCCCTAATTCCAGGCACCACGGAGTACCACTGCACATGCCCGGATGGGCTAACGGGTGATAACTGTACGGAGGAGGTGGACGAGTGTGAGAGCAGTCCCTGCTCCGATCCCCACTCTGCTTGTATAGACCAGCTCAATGGTTACTTCTGCAGGTGTCCTGCTGGGTAAGGAATGTATTATGTTTTCATTACAAGACATTTGTTTATTGTAGAATCTCTTATAGTTGGTGTAAGAAGTGATGGTTTCGGTGTTAATAAAAATGTTAAATAACGGTATACCCTGATAGTATCCAGCTCTTTAATAAACAGCAAATGCATTTTGATTTACACCACCTGTAACCATCCTTGCAGGTATGGAGGAGATGAGTGCCAAAGCCAGGTCACTGACTGCATCGACGAGCCCTGTCAGAACAACGCGACGTGCGTGCTGCTGCCAGACGGCTTTACGTGTCAGTGTGTGCCGGGGTTCATGGGCGAAAGCTGCGAGGAGGATGTGGACGAGTGCTCCTCGCATCCGTGTCAGAACGGCGCGATCTGCGTGGACGGAGTGGCCGAGTTCCACTGCTTCTGCGTGCCTGGCTTCCAGGTACGGTGACCACCGGAGTCTCGGTTTTACCGGAATAGGCCCGGACTCTCTCTTAAGGTTAAGGTTAGGTTAAGGTATTTTTCTGTAAGTTCAGGGTTAGGGTTAGGATTGGGCGAAATCATAACCACGCCCACCTGGGCAAAATGCCGAAGAAAGAGGGAGTCCCAGAATAGGCCCTATCACGGCAGCCATATTGGCATGAAATTGTGCCACTTCCTTACTTCCTTCACAGGTGCTACCAATGATACTGATTAAGTTTGTATTATCCCATTCTGGTCAGAGTCAGCGTGCTGCTAGTGTGCTCGTCGACTCACTGGAAAGACTCTGCTACACTAAATGGAACAGAGCCTTAATTAGTATAATTGGTACTTGATACCAATTGGGCCAAAAGAAGTAGCCCAATTTCATGCCAATATATGCATTTATGCGTATAGGGCCTATTGTCCCAGTTTCAAGCTGTCTGTCCTGTCAAATATCTCTAAAACACTCAATTTTCACCACAATTAAAATAGGGCTTACACAGATGTTTGTCATGTTCTGTTCTGTTGAAAAGTGCGGTCACTAAATGCTAAAATAACTGTCCCCATCCTGGTGGGAAAAAAGAAAAGTAGTGAAAATAGCCGTTCTACAAGTTCACAACGCATCACAGTGCGACGCGTTGGGTCGCTTGTAGATCAGCGATCTTTCACAAATTTAAGTGAATTAAGGGTCCCAGTTAAAATATTGTCCCCCTACTTCCAGGGCTACAACTGTGAGATGGACATCAACGAGTGTGCGTCGCGCCCCTGCAAAAACAACGCCACGTGCATCAACGGAAGGGACCATTACGAATGCGAGTGCCTCATTGGATTTGAAGGTATACTTGTAGTGGAGTAGAAGTATTGAACAATGTTTAAAAGAAAAACACATGTTACATGCTCCTCATAGAAACCTATTTCCATTGCGGTCCTTGGTTTTGGACTAAAGCATCACAATGAAACATTCATTCCAAAGTACCTCATTTCAAGTAAAGTAAAAGTACCTCAAAAGTGTATACTTGAGCAAATATACGTTACAGTGCGGGAAGCACACTGTACTGCCATTCCTTCGGGGCTGTTTTATGTTGACAATAAAGTTAATCTCTTCATTAATATAAAGAGTTGATCAAATGCTATTTTCTCATAGTTTTTTTTGGTAAATAAATAAGGCCCCTGTATCCAACCTCAGGCAACGATGGATGCCTGGGTGATCATGTACAGTATGTTGACGCTGTCGGGTGGAAACCTTGTATGTAAAAAAAAACAAAAACAAGGCCTGGCTGCTAGGGACAGCATTTTCGAAATTGGACCCCCCACCCTGTTTTATGATGCAGAACAGTGACACACACACACACACACACACACGCACACATGCACGCACGCACACTTGTCTCACTTCGCCCCAGCAAACTCTTCAATAATCTTGGAGTAGGCTAATCCAATTTGTGAGGAATTTGGTGCTCATTTGCAATTTCCGTCAGTCCATTCAGACGGCCTTGACTCTCTTTAGACAAAGTTGACCAACCATACTTTTCATGGGTTTGAGTTGAGAAATGCTTCTCCCACCAGAAGCCTCTGTTACCCGGCATAGTAAATAAACAAAAAAACCTATCATTTTTCGCATCTGATTTTAAAATGCAAGACACCGTGGAGTAGTCCACTGGTTCTCAATGTCGCGTCCGGGGGCCACGAGGGGTCCAAATGGAGTGTACAAATGGAACCAAACGATCGATCACTATAAAAAATATAGTCGTAAACATGGACTAAAAAATAACCTGCGTTCCAATAGATCCAATGTAGTTATTATTTAGTCAAAAACTTTGGTTAATACTTTTCATTGGTTCGATATTTATAAAACCCACAGACACACGTAACCACTTTCTACGTGGCAAACGTATTGTGGGCATGTCATTATAGGTGAAAAGTTTAATAATAGCCGATCTACAAGCATGACAACGTGACAACAAGCTCATATGACAAAATGCTGCCATACGACAATATATATATATATATAGGGCATTAATTTATGAAAGAACATAAAAAAATATGAAATACAGTGATACAAGGTTTCCGTCCGGCAGACGATATTCATCACCATTCTCACCATACAAGTTTTTTCCATAAACTCGAGGCATCATGTAATTACGGCCCGTGATTTCTACCATTTCCCCCACCTTTCATCAGGAGTGAACTGTGAAATGGAGACAGACGAGTGTGAGTCGAGCCCGTGCCACAATGGAGCCACCTGTCATGACCTCATCGGCGAGTACACCTGTGAATGCGTAGACGGCTTCGATGGGACCCAGTGTGAGATCAACATTGACGAGTGCGCCAGCGATCCTTGTCAAAATGGAGCCGTCTGTCACGATATGGTCAACAGGTATGACATGCAGGGCATTATAGTCCTAAGTCCTAGTTATATTAACTAGGGCTGGGCACCTTCAAATCAATATCATGACTAGGCCTATGTCAAAACATTCACCTCGATTGAACAACGAACGATTATTTAAAACAAATAGTGAAAATGGCAGATCTACAAGCTCACAACGAGATGCGACGTGATGTGAGCTTGTAGATCTGCTAGTTTCACTATCTTTTTCCACCCCTATACAACAAAGTGCTGTGTAATACAGGGTTTAGTGATTATTCAGACTTTTATATATAGATTTATTCAATTCTAACCCCTTAGCAGAAATGGAAATTAAAACATTTGGTCTTTGTCCTCATGCCAATGAATTCCTCCCCACACATTTCTGTGTTGCCACTGCTACTGTACCCTGCTAGCTCACCTGCCATCACTATTTCTATGCTTTTGATGTATTACCTTGTGTTTTCCTTGCTTACTACTGTAAATCGCTCTGGATTAAGAGCGTCTGCTAAATGTCCAAGTCCAAGTCAACACAGGCAAGTCCCTAGTCAAGTCCAAGTCCTCAGCGTTTTGTTTCGAGTCCCACACAAGTCATCTTCCTATAATTCCACAAACCTCTGAGCCCAACCTGTGAGCCCAAACCTCTGAGCCCCAAAATTGTTCTGTTGAACGCGCGGGGGGGGGGGGGGGGGGGCTGGCGCGAGGGGACGCGCAGGGAGGACGCGCGACAGGACGTGCAATAACCCCACGTTTGCAACTACTTTCGCCTGCGCACTTCACCGGGTATGGTCTAGTAATGCTAATTAATGATAAAGATTTACATAAATCATGAGCATTTTTTACAATTTACATCTATTTAAAAACAAGGCCAACAGAACGCAGATACTGTACTTTTAATTTCCTCCTTGAGGACAGGGTTTAAAAGGGCCCTTTTTTAAAAAATGAATATAATGTAATTTTGTCCAATCTGTATGGTAGAGTATGTTAATACAACATAACTTATACAATCAGGGTGGTTGTATTTTGTCTCCCTGCTCTTCTATTGAGACATGTAGATCATGTCTCACCTAGACACAGGATCTGACACAAATTCAATGTGTCCCCTGATCATGCAGGCAGTCTCTATTATCACAATGGTCTCCAGGTTTTCTTCAGAATGTGTATGACACTGATTTACTATGACACTATGTATGGTACATTAGGAGTCCACTAGGACAGTGGTTCTCAAACGTTTTATTTTTTAAGGACCCCCATAACTCTGACCCGTCGGGTCCATGTGGTTACATTTGTACACTCTCAGAGTTACAGACCTGTAATGGTCATTTAGGGATAGCTCTTTATGTGTTTGTCTACTCATTTTGTATGTTCATGGCAAAAATAGAATAGAATAGAATTTGACAAAAATGTCCAATACAAGCCAGCATGGGATGACCCCTTGAATAGGTACCCCCCCTCCCTCTCTCTCTCTCTCTCTCTCTCTCTCTCTCTCTCTCTCTCTCTCTCTCTCTCTCTCTCTCTCTCTCTCTCTCTCTTGTTACGTTTACAATAATGTTAACTTATAGGTATCTGCCCCCTCCCCCCCTCACGTTATGATTACAGCAATGTTGATGTATTTGGTCTCTTGTTCACTTTCTCGCTCTCCCCCTCCCTCTCGTTATAGTCAGTGGTGGAAAAAGTACTCACTGAAAATTGCAAATACTTCAGTAAAGTAAAAAACCCTCAAAATTATAAGTACAGTACTTGAGTAAATGTACTACTTTCCACCACCTGTTATAGTTTGCACTTAGCACACAGTAATGTTAATGTGAAGTATAGGTCTTGCCTTGCATACTGCTTTTCTTGTCTTATCTTCCACCTCGTAATCTTTAAAACCGAAAGCTATAGCTGCTGGAGTTGACATTTTATTCCACCTGCAACAGTGACGGCAGGAGTGAAGCCGGCATGTGTCTTGTTTGTTTGGTAACGTGCATCAATTGGGTTGCGGTAAATAAATAAAGCAGACTTGGCAACACTACACTAGGTGTCACTGACGGCCGGGATTTCTGACTAATAACATTATAGTTGATGCCAGAGCCACCGATTTATGTTCGCGCTATTGGGTGCGCATCACTTTAATGCGGCTAATTCAGTTAATTTGGTGCAAAAAATGAAGTGCAGATGTCGAAGATTTTTTCTTTTTCCTTTTTTTTGTGATGAGTTTGTGATGGGTGTCATTTCCCCTGGGTGCTTTAGCCCCGAGGCACCCACAGTATCGGCGCCCTTGGTTGATGCGACACTTTTTTAACATTTTGGGTATTAAGTGACTTGAAAAGACTTGAATTTTCAAGTCAAGAGGGCTCAAGTCAAGTTAAGTCTCAAGTCTTTGGCGTTCAAGTCCCAAGCAAGTCCAAGTCTATTTTTGATTTGATCAAGCAAGTCATCAAAATCGGGACTCGAGTCCAAGTCGAGTCTCGAGTCCAAGTCTCCACCTCTGCTAAATTGTAAATTGTGAGGAGCCCCCACCGGGAGGCCCCCACCCTCCACCTCCCACCCACGGACCCATCTTTATGGGGTGCGAGTAAATATCCCTTTATTTGACTTTTCCTACGTTTTGTTTTTTTTGTTTTTTATTTTTATTTCAAAAGATTTTCAGAAATTTAAAAAAAATAAACAACTTTTTCATGAATTAAAAACAAATTCAAACATTTTTCTAAATAATTTAATGAATAAAATATATATATGAAATTATTTTGAAAAATATTTTTTTTTATTCATGGATCTTTTAGATTTTTATTTTTTTTACATTATCTATAACAGATCTATAAAAGAAATCCCATGAATAAAGAATGTAAACACCTGAAAATAGCAGATCTACAAGCTCACAACACGTCGTCTCGTGAGACGCGTTGTGAGCTTATAGATCTGTTATTTTCACTGGTTTGGGTCCCGGGGAGACATCAGATTTCTCTTTTGGGTCTCAAGCTAAAACATGTGGGAACCACTGCCCGAGACTCCTCGGTGGTGTCCGAGATTCAATGTTGTTAAGATGAAAAACATCTGTGTGCACACAGCTACGAGTGTGACTGCGGTGACACAGGATTCATGGGGACCCACTGTGAGGAGGACATCCTGGAGTGTGCGTCCGACCCCTGTCAGCATGGAGCCACCTGTCTGGAAGGAGTCAAACAATACATCTGTCTCTGCTGGCCGGGTACGCCAACCGATAACCAGAACGCTCGCTCCCATTTTTTCCCACGGACTGCTCGCCCCCCAGCGGTTCTTGTATTCTTGCATTCGTTTTACTGAGGTTGCGTTTAGGAATAAGCTTAGGTTTAGGCATAGTTTTACTGTGGTTGCGTAACTTGCGTTTAGGAATAAGGTTAGGTTTAGGCATAGTTTTACTGAGGTTGCATTTAGGAATAAGGTTATAGGTTTAGGCATAGTTTTACTGAGGTTGCGTAACTTGCGTTTAGGAATAAGGTTAGGTTTAGGCATAGTTTTACTGAGGTTGCGTTTAGGAATAAGGTTATAGGTTTAGGCATGGTTTTACTGAGGTTGCGTTTAGGAATAAGGTTAGGTTTAGGCATAGTTTTACTGAGGTTGCGTTTAGGAATAAGGTTAGGTTTAGGCATAGTTTTACTGAGGTTGCGTAACTTGCGTTTAGGAATAAGGTTAGGTTTAGGCATAGTTTTACTGAGGTTACGTTTAGGAATAAGTTTAGGTTTAGGCATAGTTTTACTGAGGTTAAGGTTAGGAATAAGGTTAGGTTTAGGCATAGTTTTACTGAGGTTACGTTTAGGAATAAGGTTAGGTTTAGGCATAGTTTTACTGAGGTTGCGATTAGGAATAAGGTTAGGTTTAGGCATAGTTTTACTGAGGTTGCGTTTAAGAATAAGGTTATAGGTTTAGGCATAGTTTTACTGAGGTTAAGGTAAGGTTAAGTTTAGGCATAGTTTTACTGAGGTTGCGTTAAGGAATAAGGTTAGGTTTAGGCATAGTTTTACTGAGGTTGCGTTAAGGAATAAGGTTAGGTTTAGGCATAGTTTTACTGAGGTTGCGTTTAAGAATAAGGTTATAGGTTTAGGCATATTTTTACTGAGGTTGCGTTTAAGAATAAGGTTATAGGTTTAGGCATAGTTTTACTGAGGTTAAGGTTAGGAATAAGGTTAGGTTTAGGCATAGTTTTACTGAGGTTAAGGTTAGGAATAAGGTTAGGTTTAGGCATAGTTTTACTGAGGTTGCGTTAAGGAATAGGTTTAGGCATAGTTTTACTGAGGTTGCGTTAAGGAATAAGGTTAGGTTTAGGCATAGTTTTACTGAGGTTGTGTTTAGGAATAAGGTTATAGGTTTAGGCATAGTTTTACTGAGGTTGCGTTCAGGAATAAGGTTATAGGTTTAGGCATAGTTTTACTGAGGTTGCGTTTAGGAATAAAGTTATAGGTTTAGGCATAGTTTTACTGAGGTTACGTTTAGGAATACCCATGGTGGCGAGCATTTCTTGTATTCCGTCAACCTACACATTATCTGCCCATCTACTGTAAAACTACACTTACTGGTGCTTCAGTCAGTGGTTCTCAAACGGTGCCATGAGACAAGTCCAGGTGTGTCTTGGGATTTTGTGACAATTACACATTATTATTACATTTTGATCGATACGCTCAAAATATGTTGTAAATGGTTTTATCCAATATGAACTTGCCGTCCCTGACATTTGGCTGCTCCCTGAGACCCAAACACACCAAAAATAGATGAGCACTTAAGCCCTTATTTAATTTTTCTATGATTTCATTTTTTAATGATTTTTTTCTCTGGATTTTTCTTTTGGATGATTTCTTTATTTTGAGATCTTTTTTCTTTTGTACAAAAAAAGAAGAAGAAAAAAAGGATATTTCCTTTTTTGCCTGTGACCCAAAAATGGGCTTGACGAAATATTTTTTGGGGTCACACAACATTAAGACGGTGTTGAGCTAAAAATAACATGTTTGGCATTCTGAATAGAAGCCATTGAAGCAACATTTTCTCATCATTTCTCCAGGCTATGAAGGAGAGCACTGTGAGATAGACATCGATGAGTGCGCTGACTCTCCCTGTGAGAACGGAGCAGAGTGCTTCCAGCGGTCTGACCCTTCCAGTTGGGAAACGGACTGGGAGCTCCACTACTCAAACGCTGCAGGATACATCTGCCAGTGTCAGCCTGGATACGCAGGTCTGCAGCAATTATCTTTTTTAACTGTTCTCCTAATTTAGCCATTATACCAATCCTCCCCCTTACATTATCGTATGCTGTCCGGCAGAAAACGTCTTATCTCCGTATTAAGACCTGAGGCCGATTCTACAAATGAAAAAAGAATATAGTCTGCACACTGGTGAAGTTTGCAAAAAGCTCCACTTGGTTTTTTATTGCTCGTCAACGTTTCGGCCTGTTCAGACCTTCATCAGGACATATATAGTGGTAAAGGGCATACACACACGTTTATATAGGGTACCACTATGCAATGATAGGTCACCCCAATAGGGTAAAGGGGGGCGCATGCGTCTCGGTGGTCACAAACAGTGATAGGGTGACCACCTCATTTGGTAGCATGCAGGGGCCTTAAATGAGGTCACAATCAACTCAATCAGGAGGTTGCCACTAGAATCCCTCAACATAAGTCTCATAATAATCTCTTGGAAGATAAACAAAACAACGTCAGCTCTAACAGCATACTCTACAGGTGTCCTGAAGGTGTATGAAAACACTAATAGACAGAAAACAAGTAAAAGGCCAAACGATTGTATAACGGAACAAGAGAACAACTGTTACAGGCCAAGGCTCAAGGTAAACCTGAAAGGTCCCTGCAATTATCCACACAAAACCATGTCCTATACTGCTGCACCAGGAGGAAGGAAATCCTGTCACCAGCCGATTCTACAAATGCCTTCTAAAGCAGCATTTCTCTCACACTTTCAAGATTTTTCACAAAATGTTAAAAAATAGCCGATGTACAAGCTCACAGCGCGGCACAAAGTGACGCGCTGTGAGCTTGTAGATCTAGATTCAGGATTCCAATTCAAAAATGCCAAAAAAGAATTCAGGACTCCAATTAAAAAATACCAAAAATAGCAGATCTACAAGCTCAAAACGCGTTGCATTTTGAGCTAGATCAGCTATTTTTGATACTTTTTGTGACATACTAGAATGACGAAGTACGGCATTAATTTACGGAAAAAGTTAAAATATGGAGATATACCTGCCCGACAGCAACAATATGCAATGTGGCCGCCTGGAGTGAGTGTGGAAATATAGTGGCCCTCTCCATCATCAAAGTTGCTATAGCTGCTATAGATTAATGTTTGATTTGTCGTGTGTTACGTTGTAGGAGAGAACTGCTCTGTGGACATCGATGAGTGTGAGTCTGAACCGTGCCAGAACGGTGCATCATGTGAGGACCAGATCAATGGATACATCTGTACCTGCTCCGATGGATTCACAGGTCAGACATTTTCACCAGCACCAGTGGTGGGAAAAGTACTCAAATGTTTTTACTTAAGTAAAAGTATCAATGCTGCAATATAGAAATACTCTGTTGCAAGTAAAAGTCCGGAATTGAAAATGTACATGAGTAAAAGTACAAAAGTATTGTCATCGAAATGGAATTAAAGTACCAAAAGTAAAAGTACTCATTATGCAGAATGTCCCATTTCAAGGTGTGAAATGTATTAAAAATCTTTAGAAAATTGCCGATCTACAAGCTCACAATGCGTCACATCGCTTGTAGATCTGCTATTTTCAAATGGCCGAAATGTATATTAGGGCTGAAGTGGTTAATGTATGTTTTGTAATAATAATCAAAATCTACAAAGTAACTAGTAACTAAAGTGTTCAAATAATTGTAGTGGAGTAAAAGTACAACATTTGCCTCTGAGATGTAGTGGAGTAAAAGTAAAAGTATTGAAAATTGGAAATACTCAAGTAAAGTACAAATACCTCAAAATTGTACTTGAGTACAGTACTTAAGTAAATGTACTTAGTTACTTTCCACCACTGACCAGCACTTTGTCTGATCAAATCATTTGTAACAAATAATCCTGGATAATAATGTGTTTAAGGTGTTTAATACAACATGCTTTCTCTTCAGCTCTAAATGTTACTGTCGGGGAGAAACCTTTTATGTCCAAAAAGTAAAAATAATATAACCTCTGTTCCAATTGATCCAACGTAGTTATTGTTAAGTCGCAAGCTCTTGTTAATACTTAACATAGGTTAAATATTTATAAAACAAGCAGACATACTTAAAGGTAGGGTAAGTGTTATTTTTTTTTATTTTATACTTTTTGTTAAAAGGTTAAAGTACTATATTCTGATAGTAATCATTGCTACAGAGCGTTTGTTCGGTCACAGGGGTCTCTCCAGCTCTTTAGTAAATAGACCATAAATACATTTTCAGGTAGGTGACAACATTTAAGCCAATCGGGAGAGAGCACTGAAAATGCATTTTCTGTTTAATAAAGAGCTGGTGAGACATGGGAGACTCCCTTTACTGAACACACACTCTATAGCAATGAGTACTATCAGAATATAGAGCTATTTAACAAAAGTAAATCAGCTACCTTTAACCACTTTCAACCTGGCAAAGCTATTGCAGGCTTCGCACTGCGCTTCGAGCTAGCAGATCTGCTACTTTTGATACCATTGTTTGACGCTATAGTATGATCAAGTACAGTAGGGCGTGAATTTACGAAAAAACACAAAAAGTTAGAACATGAAGATACAAGGTTTCTGCCCGACAGCAACAAAACATGCTTCCCTACTCGAGTCACTACACCATCCCCCCCCCCCCCCAGGCGACATGTGTGAAGTGAACATCGACGAATGTCAGAGCCAGCCGTGTCACAACGGCGGCCGGTGCGAGGACGCCGTAGCCTCCTACACCTGCCACTGTCCGGCGCCGGAGCCTGGCGACCTGCCCTGGGGCGGAGACCACTGCGAGGTTCAGCTCCACGGGTGCGTCGACCACGAGTGTCAAAACGGAGCCACCTGCCACCCCTGGCTGGACGGAGACGGCCACAGCCACGACTGCCTCTGCGCTCACGGCTTCTACGACGAGCACTGTTCCACGCCGACCACCTTCTCCCTCCGCGCCCTGGGCTTCGTCCGCGTCGAAGTCGCGCCGGAAGAGGAACGAGAAGTCAGGGACGCGCACCAACACAGCGACGACGACGGTCACCACCGCGAGCCCGGAGGCGTGCGGCTCCGCTTCCGAACCACGCTGCCAAACATGTTGCTCTTCTACAGAGGCGACGCCGACAACCACCTGCTGCTGGAGATCGAAACCGGCAGCCTTCACGCGAAGGTATCTATACCCTTTTAGTGCTGTACCTCATGTACTGAAGGTATATATCTATACCAGGGGTGGGTAACTTTGAGGATGGAGAGGGCCACTATATTTCCACACTCACTCCAGAGGGCCACATTGCATACAGTATATGCTGTTGGGCAGAGACCACTGCGAGGTTCAGCTCCACGGATGCGTCGACCACGAGTGTCAAAACGGAGCCACCTGCCACCCCTGGCTGGACGGACACGGCCACACAGCCACGACTGGCTGTGGCCGTCTCCTCTTATTTCCATATTTTAACCTTTTTCGTAAATTAATTCAATGTCACACAAAAGTAGCAAAAGTAGCCGCTGCGACACGTTTTGAGCTTGTACATCTGCTATTTTTGCTATTTTTGAATTGGAATCCTGATTTTTTTTTCTGTTTTTGAAGTGGAATCCTGAAAAGTATTTTTTTTTATTGAATTTCAAATCCATTTAGTTATAATTACGTTAACTTTATGAACTTAAATACAAACACATTGGACATAAAAAATACAATAGAATGTTAATACTAGTCATTTAAGCTACTAATATAGACTGAGGTAATTAAAGCGGGTCATGTTTGCATGTTTGGAATTGTAACAGCTGAAATCAATAATATATCAGTTTTCCGATATTAACCTGTGGGCCGCATTAAGTGAATCTGAGGGCCGCATGTGGCCCATGTATGGTCTATATAACCTTCTAGTGTTGTACTGTACCTCATGTACTGGAGGTATATGACTATACCTTGTACTGAAGGTATCTGTCTATACTCTTCTAGTGCTGTACCCCATGTACTGAGGGTATATGTCTATACCTTCTAGCGCTGTACCTCATTACTGAAGGTATGTCTATACCCTTCTAGTGCTGTACCTCATGTATTGCACCTTCTTATACTTTTTTTTGGCATTTTATGTCTAACCTCATGTGCATTCTACTTTTTGCACCTGATGTCTAACCGCATGTACCGTGAATAACTGCTACGTGTTGCACCTTATGTCTAACCACCTGCTACCTTTTTATGCTATTATGTATACATGTACGTATCATAGATTTGTCTTTGACCCGTTTTTTTAGCTGGAAGGGAATTCGGCCAAAATTATCAAGATCTTTTTCTAGGAGCACCAAGTGCACGATTTTTCTGAATTCCCTCCCAGCTATTTCTTTCCCATGCGTTCTCCTTACTCTCCCTCTCTCTTACCCCCTTTTTCCTGAAAACTACAAAAGATGGAGCTTGCACAAAAAAACTATTTCAACGACTTTAATACAAATGTAAACCTATGATGTGACAAAAACGTTGATTCTGATTGTCGTTCTGAAGGCGCTGTCCGAGGACGCCGAGTTAAGCGTCATGTTCCCCGAGCCGGTCAGCGACGGGGGCTGGTGGGACGCCCATGTGTTTGTGGAGGACGGGGGTCTGGTTTTGATCGTGAGAGGCCCCGGCTGTGGCGACCCGGGTTGCAGGGTCGCCGATGGCGATCCGGACGGGCCCGTTTTCCACCCCTCCGACGCGTTCGCTCACGTTTACGTTGCCGGAGCGCCGGAGGAGTTACTGGAACTCACTGCCACGGGGGCGAGCTTCATCGGGTGCATGGAGGACCTGCTGATCGACCATAAAGCCATCCTACCCCAGGAGCTGCCACAAGGTTATTATAGTTTATTTTTATTTTTGTCACATAATACATTTTGAGTTAGTTATTATTAACTAAAATGTTTTTCCAATTCTAGTTTTGGATATTTTGTTAGTTTTAGTTAAAGGACCACTTTACCAATTTTCAATTGGTCCTCTCTCATGTTCATTAAAATATGGTACCATATTTTTGTCTTCTTACTCCGTGTCTCAGAGTAGGGCTGTGGACAGTTCAGAAAGAATCCAAGCGGGTGTCATCCAAGTGGGTAATCCAAGCTAACTGCAGGTTTTCTATTCCTGGAAAGTTAGCATGATATATTGGAAGCCATTGCTATTGCGTTAATAAAAAACGCTGGTCACTGGTATGCAGGTTTCTGAAGTGCCCACATTAGACACAGACTGATAAAATGGTGCCATTTTATCATGAGCATTAGTGAGGACCAATTACATGAAGATAGGTTGAAAATGGGTGAAGTCGTCCTTTAACTATAATGACCCTGTTGCAGAGGACCAGATCATGGAGCTGGGTTGCAGTAAAACAGAATGGTGTTCGCCTGACCCCTGCTCTGGTAATGGACGCTGTGTGGACTTGTGGACCAGCTACCGCTGTGACTGCTATAGACCCTACCATGGCGAAAGCTGCTCTGACGGTAAGACCATTTGCCACTGGCGAAATAGGTAAAAAGGGATATTTTAGAACCAGTCTTTATGATTGCAGTGTCTGTCCGCTACTGAAAAAAATCATGAACATCTGCATTGAGTGATATGTGGCCCCAACTCATAAACACAGGGAATATGTGCTATTAGGGATGTCATAAAATGATGATTATTATATCGTCTCATATGTCCAAAACTGTTTTGGACATATGATCTATGATCTACAAGCTCATTCGAGCTAGCAGATTTGCTACTTTTGATTCATGTGACTAAGTAAGGCGATAATTTACGTTTGCCCGACAGCAACGATATGATCTGATATTGAATCAAGAATCAAGAGAGATTTATTTGTCATTTGCTCAGGTAGAAGCAAAGAAATGTTCTATATGACATGTGCTAACACAACAATACAATATGACAAGATAATAATACAAAAAAATAAGTAATAATCCTGCATGTAATGAAATAACGGTTTAAGAAATCCAGCATGAACAACATAAAAACTATATACTATATATAATAGCACAGTTTGACCGTCACATAAACTGACATAAAAAGTTGAAACGCGGAGATACATTCTGCCCGACAGAGACGATATCAAAGTTACAGTAAAACCACATTTCTTGCTGCTCTGTTAGATGAATTTGCTTTTGTAATAATCTCATACAATGACACACATAAACACACATTTGTTTTTTTCCGTTGTGGTCCTGAACAGAGTTTCCATCGTGGACGTACAGCCATGAAGACTCGGTGAGTTTCAGTTCCTATGTCGTAGCGGAGGGACACAGCGGGGACTTCAGTGTGTCCTTGTTCCTGCGCTCCTTGAAGCCTGACGGCCTCCTCTTCCAACTGAGACGCCACGCTGAGGAAGAGGAGGAGGAGGAAGGAGAGGTGTACTTTTCGCTGTACCTGGGAATGGGCCGGGTGTTTGTCAGCTCACTGGCCAATGGCGTCCCTGTGACCGCACCCATCTTCATGACCAGCGGAGAGAAGAGGTTCCTACAGGTCTGTGTCAGTGGTTCCAAACCATTTTTTGGTTGTTTCTTTTTCGTTGGAGACCCCCCGAATTCTGACACAAGCTGAGACCCCTACATGCGCACGCATGCACACACAAAACATGCTTAACCACGTTCTAGACACTTCTTGTACAACGAATAGCAAAAAATAGCACATCTACATGGTCACAATGATCAGTCACCAGAAGCAAGAACATGTGTTTTCAATGACTCATGGTTTTTAAAAGAAATACAAAATTATATAGCCTATCCAAATATTGAATCAAGCGACATGTCTGTCAACAAAAACTGTCTGTGGTGCAACACAAAAGCCTGAGTAGACGTTAAAATGACCCCAGAAGTGTTTCAAACCATTCAAACATTCGGGAATAAAGCATCTGTGTCATTTCAGATTTTAGCTTTGGCTATTCAAAAATAGCAGATATACAAGCTTGTATATCTGCTATCCTTGAACATTTTTGAGAAACCTTGAAAGTGTGAGAACTACTGGAAGGCTTTTGTAGAAGAGGCCTCAGGCAGAGACGTGCAGAGAGATTTGGAGAGGCAGGGGCTGGAATTTGAAAAGGGCACATGCATGTGTCCCCCCTGCGCGCGCGAAGCGCGCGCGAAATTTTGCGGATATTCGTCGGATTCGGGTACTTTTTTACCCGTTTTTTGTTACTTTATTTCGGTTTTAGGGTTGGGTTATAGATATATTTAAAAAAAAAATTAAAACAACTTTTTTTTATAATTTTTTTATTGGTGGCTTTGGATAAAACATTGGTGGCTATAGCCACCGAAGCCCCCGCCTAACGACGCCACTTATTCTTCTGTATAATGAGTACTTTTACTTAAGTAAAGAAATTGAGTACTTTTCCCACCACTGCTGCTGACACCGAGAGAGAGAGAGAGAGAGAGAGAGAGAGAGAGAGAGAGAGAGAGAGAGAGAGAGAGAGAGAGAGAGATATAGGCTCCTGCTTGACAAGTAATTTAACAGCTATATATATATATTTTTGGTCCATACATACCTAATCTGTCTCAAACAATTGGTCCGTGTTCTGCGTGCATTCACTGCGTTCAGTTGTGGCCTCAGTTAGGTTTCGATTGTGTATAATATACTTCGTTTGCCGGGCGGTATCGCGCACCCAAAAAATAGCCGATCCACAAGCTCACAATGCCTGGCGTTGCGACGCGTTGTGAGCTTGTAAATCAACTATAATTCTGCGCGAGCACTGCACGGCACGGGTCTCAGTTAAGTAAGCTTTACTGCAGGTGCGCGCAGGGGTTTCTACAGTTTACAGTCAGAGGAGACAAGGGCACTTTTTACCGACAGACAAAAGGGCAGGGGCTCAAGCCCCCTTTGATGTCTATGTGTGCACGTGCATGGCCTCAGGTCTTAATGGGTTAAAGTGAAGTACCCCTTTAAGTACAGTACAGCACTTGAGTAAAAGTACTTTCCTCCTCTCCAGGTGGATGTGCAACAAGGACAGGTGTTCTTCCAGCATGGTGACCTGCGCTACGGGATCGGCTCCGTCCCTGAAGTGGAGGTTGCCGGTGGGGATGTGGCCTACGTAGGAGGCCTGCCCGGGGGGTGGAGCTCCGAGCCGTGGGGGGGCGGGTTCAAAGGCTGCCTGCAGGACCTGCGATTGGACGCCGCGCGTCTGGAGGCGGAGCCCTGGGACGGGTCCGAGGATGAGGAGGTTCACAGCGACGAAAATGAAAGCATGACGAGCGGCTGTGTCAGTGATGACACCTGTAAGGTGAGGGATGTGTGTATTATTTCAAAGGAAAAAAGTAGTTTAAACAAAGAAAATCATAACATTTTCATCAATTACAAACAATTCCAACATTTTTCAAAAGTATTTCATCAAAAAAACTTCGAAAATCGAATAATTTCCATCAATACATTTAAAAAAAAAAATTATAGTGAAAATAGCAGATGTACAAGCTCACAACTCGGCACAAACAATGCGTTGTGAGCTTGTAGATCTGCTATTTTATACTGTTTGGGTCCCGGGCAAACGTCTAATTTCTTCTCTTTTGGGTTTTGAGCTAAAACGTTTGGGAACCACTGTGTTACGGGACTGGTTCCGTAACAGTAGGGTCCGGGGACCTCAAGGGGTCCTTAAGGGGTCCTTGAGGGGGTTCCAGGGGGTCCCCGGCTAAATTATTGATAGTTAGGAACCAAATGGACCCTTGCAAGGTTCAAGATGCAGGCCAAAATCAGAAGCAGCCTTTTATAGCACTGCCATCAGGCCAATTATGAAAAATATGGGGTGGAGGTTCTTCCTTGGCCTACTGGGAGTGTGCATGAAAAGTTTAACCCCAATAGGCTCTATGCACAGCAGCCATATGATCACTTCTTTCACAGGTGTTACCAATGATACTAATGAAGGCTCTGTTCCATTTAGTCTAGCACAGTGGTTTCCACGACCCCCACAACTCTGAGAGTGTACAAATGGAACCAAATGGACCCTTACGGGTCCATTTGGTTCCATTTGTACACTCTCAGAGTTACAGGGTCCCTGGACCCCAACTGTAGACCCACTGGTGTAACAGAGTGTTTCCAGTGAGCCAACATGCATAATATCAGCACCCTGACTCTGTTTGACCAGAATGGAACAGAGCCTTCATTAGTATCATTGGTAACACCTGTGAATGTCTTCATAATATGGCTGCTGTGAATAGAGCCTTGCTCCAGGAGTGTTTTGTTTCGTCTTTGGCCTTATTTTTTTGGTTTGGTTAGTTGAGATTAAATTCTTCTAAACATCTGTGATCTACAGGAGGATCCATGTCTGAATGGAGGTCAGTGCGGTATCACATTCAATGACTTCACATGTCTCTGTCCGGAGGAGTACACTGGCAAGACCTGTGAGACACGTGTGTGGTGCGTTAGCGACCCCTGTGTCAACGGAGGGTACTGCATGGACCTGGCCGATGGATATGAATGTAAGCGAGATTTTCGTTGCTGATTCTTTGTTAAAGAATGAAAGCAATACAATAGTGGCGCATCTAGGGCCCTATCTTGCACGCCGCCTTACCCCTTATCCCTAAACGTTTTTGCCATTTCTTACTATTTCGAAAAAGATTTAAAAATAGTTCAAATAGCCGATCTACAAGCTCACAACGTGAGTTGAACTTCTTCAAAATGTTTTAAATACGTTATTGACGTTGTCAAACAGTAGGTGTCCTACCTAACTCCAAGGTCTAAATGTCTCAACGGCAGAGTAGGTAGACCACCTCCAACCACTAGTGATATATAGTGTTATGCTTCTCTACCATACAGATATAGTTATATCGTATTTAAGGAGCACTTCACCCATTTTACTCACTCTGCATCTCATTGGTGGACTGTGGACAGTTCAGAAACCTGCCCACCAATGACATCATCGATGAGGATTCCAAGCCAATAGCAACTGCAGCCTTTCTCTTCCTGAAAAGTTAGCATGCTGAAATAGAAGCCCATTGTTCTTGCATCGATAAAAAAATCGAATCAAATAAAACGTTTGAATTCTTGTTTGAAATGACCTGCCCACCGATGATGTCACTGGTAGGCGGGTTTCTGAACTCTCCACAGGCCTCCTCTGAGACACAGAGTGAGTAGACAGAAATGGTACGTTACCATATTACTGTATGATGAGCATTAGTGAGGACAAATCATGTGAAGATAGGATGAAAATGGGTAAAGTGGTCCTTTACTGTACACTACCATACAGTAGGCCTACTAGTTAACCTTCTCTCTTCTCAATCATGCAGATTGGTTTAGATTCATTACTTTGTTTCCAAATGACACCAATAGATTGTCTTAGAAGAACTCAAACCGAACCAACCAAACCTAAACCCTGTGTGTTTGACCTGCAGGTGTGTACAGCGCCACGTTTGAGAACAACCCCGTGCAATTCAGCGCCGAAGGCACCCTGGTCGAAGCTGTGACCTCCCTGTACATCGAGCTACGCACCCGCTCCGAGAACGCCGTGCTACTGCGAGCCACCCTCGGCGCGTCCGGGTCCGGGTCCGACCTGCTGATGGTGGGTCTCCTGGACTCCTCCGTCCACGTGGAGTTCCACGCCGGCAACAGCGTCGAGGCGCTGGTCTTCACGGGCATACGGCGGGTCTCGGACGGGAGCTGGCACCGCGTGACGATCGCGTCGGCCAAGCCGGGCAGCGAGGTGGGCATTTCTCATCATGCAACGTGATGCTAGCGTTGTAAAATATCACGTAGACTACATACCTTCTACTACATTATCATCGTTGTTGGGTATAGGTAGAAAGAAAGAAAGAAAGAAAATTTTAATCTGAGTTGCTGTCATGCAGAAACGTTGTAGCCTACAGTACTGTATGTCCAAAACTGTTAATTTCCAGGAAATGGGGAAAAACAATCCCCTGTGTGGATCCAGCATAGTTATTATTTTGTCAAAATCTCTTGTTAATACTTTTCATTGATTTAATATTTATAAAACCCACAGACAGGACAATAGTTTCACTAGTTCACTTTCACTTTAATTCGTTTAAAATGAATGAATGAATGAATGAATGAATGAATGAATGAATGGTTGAATGAATGAATACATCTCAAACTCAAAACATGTCGCCTATAGCTTGCAGATCAGCTATTTTCACTACTTTTCCTGAAGAGAATCCTGAAGAGCCACCCGAGACAAAAAAAATGTTTTGATTGTTTCTATATTTGATTCTGATTCTGATTCTTCTGATTCTGAGGTGTCGCGCTGGGTCATCTCCGTCGACGGGATCACGGACGCCAGCAGCTCGCCCGGGCCGGCCGTGGACCTGGGCTTCCTCAACGAGGAGGACGCCGTGTTCGCCATCGCCGACAGCTTCGCGGGCTGCCTAGGCGCGGTGCGGGTGGGAGGAGTCTACCTGCCCTACGTAGACGACCGCCAGGCGCCGCAGACCTCCCAGTTCCACATCGTCGGAGACGGGAAGATCAACGTGGGTTGCACCAGGTCAGTGGCGGAAGTGCTCCGATTTTTTTTTTTACACTGAAATTAGCAATACCGCAATATAAAAATACTCCGTTACAAGTAAAAGGCTAGTATTGAACGTTTTACTTGAGTAAAAAATACAAAAGTATTGGCATCAAAATATACTTAGATTACCAAGCGTTTCTGTTGGGCAGAAACTACCTATCTCCATATTTTAACTTTTATGTTTATTCGTACATTAATGCCCTGTAATTGATCATACTACAGCGTCACACAAAAGCATCAAAAGTACAATACATCTGCTGTACATCTACTGAATTTAAATCCTGGAAAGTAACAGTTTTGTAAAATTCGGCTATCATCGAATAGACTAATCATAAAATAGGGCTCAATTGGCAAGTGTATGTTTTGTAATAATAATTTGAATCTACTAGTTAACAACTTTCCTTCGGGGCGGGAACTTTGGGGGGGTGGGAGGGGTAACATATCACTGTTTTTGTATACCTTTTGTTATTGACCTATATGTGAAAATATAAAATAAAGAAACCTTGAACAAAAAAAAACATGTCAACTTTCCTATCTCACCTACCAGCGCCCCCGTCTGCGACTCGAACCCGTGCCAAAACGCGGCCGCGTGCGAGGACCTGTTCAACCAGTACGGCTGCGCGTGCCACCCCGGGTGGGAGGGCGAGCGGTGCCAGGTGGACACGGACGACTGCGCGCCGCTGCCCTGCGTTCACGGGACATGCGAGGACCGCCTGGCCGGGTTCCAGTGCGTCTGCCACGCCGGGTACGGGGGCGAGGTGTGCGACGCCGACCTGGACGAGTGCGAGCATCACGGCTGCCAAAACGGAGGCACGTGCGAGGACGGCCCAAACACCTACACCTGTTCATGTCCCGACGAGTACAGCGGACCACTCTGCCAGTGAGTACTGTATGTGCCAGCTATAGAGGATCTGTCCTGGAACTAATGAACTGATGGATTTTTCTTCTTCACTATTTTTTCTATTGAATACTTTTTTCGATTAATCGAATAATTGAGAAGTGTATTTTTAGGATATATATTTGTATATATGTTTTATAATCAACTAAATCGATTAGTCAGATGAGACTGCAAATTAGTCATACAACAGTGTCAAAAGCAGCAAAATAAGCTAATACACAAGCTCTCAACACGTCGCAGTTTGATGAATTGTAAGCTTGTAGATCCATTTTTTTTTGCTATTTTTGACAATTTTGGAACATAAAAAAACAAAAACAATCTTTCCCCCCAAATGTACTCTTATTAAAATGTATTACTTTTTATAATTGATTAGTTTTGATTAACTCTTGGCACCCCTGCTTGGAACCTCGGGTTGTGTACTGTAGGTACCAGGCTATCACATTAGTCCAGAGATTCATATCATCTGTGTGTGTGTGTGTGTGTGTGTGTGTGTGTGTGTGTGTGTGTGTGTGTGTGTGTGTGTGTGTGTGTGTGTGTGTGTGTGTGTGTGTGTGTGTGTGTGTGTGTGTGTGTGCGTGCGTGTGCGTGCGTGTGCGTGTGTGTACCAGGTGGGATTACCCTCCACTACAGTGTGGTACAGACGTGCGGTGTGACAACGATGGCGTCTGCAACGAGGGTCCATGGGGGGCAAACTGCTCCTGTGTGCCAGGTTTTGCAGGCGACAGGTAAACCCTGACTAGAAAAAATCTTCTTTCTTTCTTTTTGCCATTGCCCTTGTGGCTTAACCAATGTATGCTTTGGTACTGACCACATTAATATAACAGACAGACAGATAGGTTACCCCAGCAGTTCTCAAAGTGGGGTCCGGGGACCCCCAAGGGCCATTGAGGAGTTTCCAGGGGGTCCCCAGAAAAACAGTTTGAGAACCACTGGGTTACCCCAGAACCTTCTATTGGAGAGTTACGTCAACTAGGGGGCAGAAACAGCGCCCGCCACATGTGGTTCATGTAAACTCGAAATAGTGACAAACGCTCATAGACTCCGGTGCATTCCGTAAACTTCCGGTTCAGGGCTTTGTCACTATTCGCCAATAGAAGGCTCTGTAGAAGACTGGCCCGATGAAGTGAATGCAACTCTCCTTATATGGCTCTGGGTTACCCCAACTTGTTTGCTCTAATTGGTCAGCTTTGCTCGCATAACAGTAGTTACTCAACATATGTGGTAACCTTTGTGAACTTAACGGTGCATTTTCTTCATCTTCTCTACAGCTGTGAGACAGAGGTAGATGAGTGTGCATCTAATCCATGTCGGAACGGAGGGTCCTGTCTGGACCGACTCGATAAGTTCCTGTGTTTATGCACACCTGGTTACATCGGACCCATGTGTGACACCAATGTACGACCTCTGACACACACACACGCACACACACACGCACGCACACGCACACGCACACGCACACGCACACACACACACACACACACACACACACACACACACACACACACACACACACGCACACACACACACACACAGACAGACAGACTCGCACGCTTGCACACGCACGCACACACAGAATGTTTTTTTATTTCATGGAAACATTAAAAGCTGTTATGAAATCCTACCTCTGATGACACCTTTGAGAACGTCACGTGTGAGATGCTTTCAATTGCATCATACCACATCCTAATTATGTTAACATAAAACACATGTCATGAATTGCTGCTTGTATTCCAGTGAAACAGCGCTTTTAGCTTGAGGATTAGCGAGGACATTTTGAAATGTCATTTGCTGTAGAATATACCCCTGGTTTGACTTGCCACTTAAACCAAGGGTCTTCAACAGGTGGTTGCGGGACCCCTAGGGGGTCCTCAGAGTAACTACAGGGGGGCCGTCAAATCTTTTTTTGATAGGATTCTTTTTTTTACATTAACCTTGCATTAGCATTCCAATTCTGAGGAGAACTTTAGCCGGAAAATAGCAGATCTACAAGCTCATTAGAGGGAATGAATGCGCTATGAGCTTGTATATCTGCTATTTTTGAATAGCCAAAGAAATCTGAAAATGACACAGGTCCCTGGGATAAGAACAGACAAAATGAACCATAGCATCCCTATTGTACGACCATTTGCCCAAAGTAGCAGATATACAAGCTCATAAAGCGCTGCATTGTGATGCATTGTGAGCTTGCAGATAGGCTATGTTCGGCAAAGACATTTTGTGTAGAGGCAAAAAAGGAAGGTGCTTAGTATAGAGCCCTGGGGGACCCCGGTCAACTAAGTTTATGCGGTTTAAATGGTTAAATGAGGTCACGTTCACCCCAAGTCATCAATGGCGCATTGAAAAGTAAACACTGACATTGTCCTCCTCCACAGAAACAAGCTCAGAGAGAGCGTGCTCCCTGGCTAGTGATAGCCATCCCGCTGGCCTGCCTCTGTGTGCTCATAGTCATCGTGGCAGTGACCGTCATGGTGATGACGGCGAGGAAAAAGCGCCAGTCGGAGGGAGCGTACAGCCCCAGCTCCCAGGAGCTGGCCGGAGCGCGGCTGGAGATGGACAGCATGCTTAAAGTACCCCCAGAAGAACGTCTGATCTGACCAAACGGTTAGAGAAACCACTCTCTACCTTTTTTACTTTCAGAGGTCCCAGTTTGAGGCCATGGACCCCCATTGGAAAGATTTGTATTCATTTTTTTTTGTTGTCTTTAAATCTCTGGGACCCCAAACTACACTAAAATCTTCAGCGCTAATTTAACTCTGAGAGTTACAGACCCGTGAGGGTCCTTTTGGACAGTGGGTTACAGAACAATTTACGATGTGACCCCACTGCTATGGAGGACTTGGATGCCACACTTCATAGGACACTGCCCTCTATTGGAAGGCCAAGGTACTGTCCCCAGTGAAGTTTGTGAATTTGGACTGACTTTGTCGGACTCTGGAAGGAATATGTACTTTGTGTTATTAATATTCTAGGACGTTACTGATCCACGCAGAGGAACCAGGTATTATCATATACATACAGTATACTGTATGTCTGTTACACCTTCTAAAATTACCTTCCCAAGGCAGAAAGAAATACATGAAAATCGTGTTGATTTGGAAAAGGTTGTGGATTGTGTTGCTGTTTTCAGCGCCCTCAACACATGTGCGGGCAGAGTGGCAAACACAGCTCGACTGTTAACTCCAGGACCTGTGGCTGCACAGCAATGTGATCTCTCATAGATAACACAATGAGTTCTTTAGATGAAGTGTAGCTTTCTAGTGTGAGACTAGAAAGAACAGGAATGTGTTCATCCACATAATGTTAATGAAAACACACAAAAAACTTTTATATGTCTGAGTACGACCAGCACATCGCGGTTATAAACTAAACATTTGCTCAGGAATTTATGTATATAAAAAAGGTAAACATTTGGGAAATCTTTTCCCCCAAGGTAGAGTTTTGAACATGGCAAGGTTAAATACACTTGCCTCAGGGTTAGTTGTGCTTCCCAAACGGTGTACCAAGGCACACTGGTGTGCCCAGAGACAAGTCCAGGTGTGCCTTGGGATTTTGTGAATACCACACTATTATTGCAATATATAACTATAAAAAAGGTATGTTTTTCCCTTTTCTTTTATATTTGTATGTACCATAATCAGCACTTTGTGCACACTCATTTCCAAATACAGGGGCAAATTAATTCTATACCCTAAAATATATATATTTATTTATAAATTATATATTATAACCCTGGCGCCTCTATTTTCAGTATGTCATTATAGTGAAAACAGTAAATGGGTTATTTTCGGCTCTATGAATACAGGTGTGCTTTGAGATTTTCACTCGGGTATTGGTGTGCCTTGGACACAAAATGTTTGAAAACCACTGTATTACACAATAAATAAAATACAATCGATCAATCAGCAGTGTTACGTTACGTATTAAAGATGCTTCAAAACTGAATTGGTGAAAAACTTTCATTTTTCATTATTACATATTTTATTCTCTGGCTGTTCCACCCTTCCAAGCACATAAACACATTCATACACAACAAGTTTACAGTCATACTGTGTGTGTGTGTGTGTGTGTGTGTGTGTGTGTGTGTGTGTGTGTGTGTGTGTGTGTGTGTGTGTGTGTGTGTGCGTGCGTGCGTGCGTGCGTGCGTGCGTGCGTGCGTGCGTGCGTGCGTGCGTGCGTGCGTGCGTGCGTGCGTGCGTGCGTGCGTGCGTGCGTGCGTGCGTACCTGGATGAAGATGTGTTTAACATAACCTCCTAACAATTAGCTCAACAATGGAGTACATTGCTTTGATTCATTGAGCCATTAACACAACATACAGCATGCATGGAAATAAAGATGCATCTTGTCCACAATGGAGCAGATTGGTGTGATTAACATACCCTCCTAAGTGAATGCAAGAATGTAAAAGACAAAGGATAACTTATAGCTCTGATAAATTGACCAGTGAACACCACATCCAGCATGTTACCATTAGACTGCCTTTACATGCTGTTATGACAACTGAGACTAAATGAAACTTTTACAAATAGATAGATAGCCTCTTTTGTTTTTCTTATACATCAAGGAATAATTGAAGAAGTTTTTCTCTCTGTATTTAACTACTTAATGGTTGGGGGTTCAGTTTCACTCTCATTTCTTTAGATGTATTCTGCATTAAGATGAATCACTGTATATAGTTATGAGACATTATCTACCAATAAACAGCCTTATGAAGCTGTTTTACCTCCCTGCTTAATCGTGATGTTGTTCACAGACATGACATCCAAACAATGAATAGTACAAAACTAAAACTAATACTACACCAGTTGTATTGACTGTCACTGCTTTTAGCCTTTTTAACCACTTCAACCCTATATTGTCCCTATTCTGGGGGTAAAACATTACGTTAAAAAAGCACATCTACAAGCTCGGTATTTCAATGAGTCGCATTGCAATACGCTCAAATTAACACTCAGTGTTAATTGCAATGTAAGACGTGAACTTTTTTGCCAACAATGTGTAGTGTAGAGCAAAAAAAAGAGGGTGCCGAGGCAGTATAGAGCCCTGGGGGACTCCATTAAACTGGGTTTATGTGGTTAATTGTTTTTATTCTCATTGTTGTATTACTCTGTTTACTTTATGGTGCTGTGTCCACTAAAGAGATTTTCCACCCTGATTACAGCCTATGTTTTTAATAGTTTACAATGGGAAATGCTGCATGTAGGCCTAAACTATGCTGGACACACCAACACCATAATTATTCTTTAGTGTATTTAAAAGCACTTTACATTTGAATGCTATATTCAAAAAGTATATTTTTTAAAGCAATTCCGAGTACTTTAACTCAAGTAAAAGTTTGACTGAGCATCCTTCACTTGAAAGTAATTATTTGACCAGAAATATCTATGTGTGTACTCTTGAATTCATTTCATACATTTACTGATACTCACAAAGTATGTATTTTATAGCAATTTCTTCAGCATTTTAACTTGGTTAACTAGAGGAGTATCTATACTTTGACTCAAGTATTGGGGTTGAGTACTTTGTCCACCAATGGTTAAATGATGCCCCCCTCCCACTACACCCATCACTGGGGTCTTAGTGTGTAGGACCGGTACTTAATGATAACAATAGACAAGACCACACCCACCTGCTTTGCATAAGGTCTTCAACAACATCCTCACACACTGTATATAAACAACACAGAGCAGTGGTTGTGTCATCATCACTACAGCTAACCACAATGAGTCAACCACAGGGAAAGAAGACATTCATCCAGAACATGTTGAGTTCACCTCTGCTGCTGCTAGACCTCCTTCATCTACACTGCTGACCTCAGCTTCTACACCGGTCACTTCTTCTGATGATACCAGGACCTCCACCAAGGTTATTATACATTTACATGTTTTCATTAGTGTTTATTTGTTCATTTTTGTTCACAATCTCAGTTTAGTTTTGACTAGTTTTCAAAGTGGGTTTGATAGTTTAGTATATTTAATATGTTCAAGCCTTAGTGTAGTTTATTTTTAAGGCTGGGTTATTTGTTGTTAGTTTCAGTTATGTATTATATGGGGTAGTTTAGAGATTAAAAAAGCTTGGGGAAAATATAGTAAATTATGGCTATTTTTGCTGCTTGACAATGTTTGACAACAGGGCACAGAACTAGCTCGTTTTTGTTTTTAAGTCTGAGATTTAGTCTAGCATAGTCTCAGTTTTGTGTTATCTGGGATAGTCAGGGCTGAGATTTAAGAAGCCAGGGGGAAAAAACATGTAAATTGTGGTTATTTTTGCTATTGAAGATGCTTGACAATTTTGATGACATGTTTTATATGTCCAACCAAAATATTAGACTCATGTATGCAATATTGCTCTATGATTCTGGTTAGTTTTGTAAACACAGTTTCAGTTAGGTATTGTTTGTTTTTCTAAAGCCATATTTTGATGTTAATTTTAGTTTACTAAAATGTTTTGTTTTCGTTATTTCAATTGTTTTAATTAACAATAATATCCCTGTCCTCCACCCCTCAGATCACTGCCTCCTCTGTGCCACAGAGCTCTGGGGAAGTTCCACCACAAGGAACCAGTTCTCCTGATGATACCAGGGCCTCCGTCACCAAGGTCACCTCGTCCTGTGCTTCACCGCGTTCCTGGCCGGTGACCACGGCCAAGGCACTGAAGGCAGATTCCCACTCCGGCGTGGCGGCTGCTCCATCAGACCTGTCCTCTATAGACGAGCCGGCTGCCCAGCCCATACTAAAGAGCTTCCCAGCTACATTATTCGGCCAGAAGCCCAGGAGCTTCTCCTCCGCCTGGTATGGCAGGTTTGAGTTCATCGAGTACAGCATCAGTCACGATGCTGTGTTTTGCAAGATGTGTCTGCATTTTGCGCTAAACGGGGAGGACAAATTCAGACAGGGATTTAAATACTGGAAAAATATGGGTGATGCTTGTCAGAAGCATGAGAAGAGCAATGTACATCAAACAGCATTACAAAAGTACTTTACCCTTTACATGGGTAAAGGAAACAACGCCTCCTCCAAATTGAGTGGCTTCCTATAATAGCTGATATTGAGCAGTACCATTTTAATTGTTTGGCCCTCCTTTTGGAGAGGCCGACCATTTGAAGACCCCTCACAACCAACATGTGCACGTGCCCTAGGCTACCAAAGATACAAAAATAAAGTTTACATCTGTAGCCTAGCTGAGAGATGGTCTGCTATAGCTGATGATATTTTAGCACTTTGGTTAGGAAGGCTTTCTCTAAGCTGTAATCAAAAGTACAGCCGACCTCGAGAATGAACACCTCCCTATGGTTTTCATTAACAACAAAGACATCGGGGGTGTTAGCTGAAATGTTAGAGAACACAGAATCATCATTACACAGGCTAAATATGCTCGGCTTCACATTAGAATGGTTATACAGCATGATGGAGGACCTGAAATAGAAGAGATATATTTTTATATCAAATCCAATTCTCTCATGCCTACTTATGTAGAGTCCTCTGTATACATGGCACCCATTTAAGATGTGGGACATGGTTTCAGCTATTTGTTCATGACCATGTGATGTATGTATACAGTGAGTAGCATGGTTGCCTGGAAACCAGATGGAGAGGTTAAGTTTAGATGGTAAAACCTGCAACCTCGCTTTCAGAGTAAATACAACAATGCTCTTGTCTAAGGCAACATTTTTGAACACAGAGTGAGAGACAGAATGGTCCACAGCAGGGAGACATGCAGTCTTCCCTTGCAGTCTCAGCTCAGTCCAGTGTTGCCGCTGCCTTTGCTGTTGTGCCCATAAGAGGCGACTTCGGGCATTAGTCAGTGGGAGTTGGTGTTCTGTTCCACACACAGTCATAGATGCTCTGACAGAGATACTGGGGTCAGATATAAAGTCCTCGGAGACAGCCACCGCCTCAGAGTTAGACCCTACCCACTTCAAGGTAACATCAGCCCAACAGTACAGATTGTTTAAGTCCGGCCAGTCTGACTACACACCGAAGCCGGGGGAGCGACTGTCTACAGTAGCTCTCCACTAAGTTTCCACATGCCTTAAGTCGTTTTAGGTCCAGGGACAGAGATGAACGTGCAAGCTCTCTCACATACTGAAAAATGCATATTTAACAAATGGGAGAGCCTCGTAGCAACATACTGTATGTCCATTCAAAATTGGGAACAAAATTGGAAATGGAAAAAATAAGAACCGAAGTTTCAATGGATCTGTGTCTAGTTATTAATCACAAGCTCTTTAATACTTTTCGTTGGTTAAATGTTTTCTAAAACTCTCCGAAAATGGTAAACCTATATGTTACGGCCCTAGCCGTATGGTTATATTATGTGTGGTTATATTTTGGTTATATGTCTGTGCTATGTGTGGCTTGTGTTATATTGTTGTCTTTCTGTGTTCCATATAAGGTCATGAGTGGTGGTGGAAGCTGTGAGTCTGAGTCTGGGTGTGGTGCTGGTATGAGTGAGTGAGTGATTGCCTTCCAGCTGTCCAGATTGACAGGTCCAGCCTCTGGCCCTGTTCTCCTGCTCCCATTCGTCGCCCCTTTGTCTCCGCCCTAGCCAGGGCTGGCTGTTCTCTGAAGCTCACCTACAAAAGCTCATTCTGCTCTGTCTGTCATGGGGACTGGTTGCTCTCACTTGAAAGAGCTGCAGAGATTCAATCCCTCTGTCTCCCCGAACCCATGTAGCCTGGTCTGATCTGTTCTGTGTTGTTTTGTTTCTGTTTCTTTGCCTTCTGTTTGTTCATTTGTCCATCAGTGACTTCTGATTCAATCAGTTATTTTGTTTGTTCTTCAGCTACCTTTGTTTGCCCTTCAGTTATACTTTTCAGTTTCTTAGTTTAATCTATAATTTGATTATAGTTAAACTTGTTGCTTTTTGCCCAGTATTATTTTGAGTTAAGCATTATCTTGTAACTATTTGTCCACTTCCATTATTTCTTGTATTTAGTTATTCACTCGCCTTGTAGGGGTGTTTGGTCTTTTTGTTGGTTAAACCACTTTGTTTTTGTATATTCTTTAGTTAGGTAAGTAAGTTTAGTAAATGTATATTTTTCTTTTGTTAGGTTTAGGTTAGGGGTAGCCTGGGCATCGTTCCTTTTCGTGTCTATGATCCGGTCGGGAGCGGAAGTTGCCCTACGTCACCGCACTACGTCAAACGCGTCATCACCCGACCGGATCGCGACAAACCGGAAAGACGTCTCACCCCAAAACAGCTCCGTCCACGATCAAGGGCATTGTAATTTTTACGGCCTACCCAATAAAATCCTTGATGCGGCGT
Source organism: Gymnoscopelus microlampas (assembly GCF_963454915.1). NCBI lineage: Eukaryota > Metazoa > Chordata > Actinopteri > Myctophiformes > Myctophidae > Gymnoscopelus > Gymnoscopelus microlampas. Next base: position 38,910,167 of record NC_139958.1, read on the forward strand.
AGTTTATCTTACATTTAAAATACAAAATAATATATAAATGTGAGTGTACTTTCCGGAGACTATTTAGCGTCTGTTCACCTTTTTTTATCCCACGGGGAAATTATATTCTCATAGCAGGCTACGAGAGAGCGAGTCACGCATGCGCAAGTAGTTGTTAAATGCTGTTGACAAACTATCGTGTAGTCAGTCTCTAGCAAAACATTGTAAACATGGCATCACCCGAAAAAACACCAACCAAAACGGTCAAAGAAGACCCAACAAGGCGCAAACGAATGGGAAAGGAATTGCCCCGTTCAAGACGTTCGCTTTTTGAAGATTCAACAAGTGGAGACGCAGAATTACCATTGGCAGCTGAAATAACGGTAATGTAACATGTATTACACTGGGTGTATAATGTAGATTAAGCATGGATAATAGTTTGCAATAATCTAAAATACTGTGTCCTGTAACACTACATTAAAATGGCTTGACTTTGGCTGAAATCCCAATCATGACATTTGATTTAATAATATTACATTTGTTTTTTTTGCTTTTATACTGCTCACAATCACAAACGATCAGCTGTGCATAGTTCCCATCGTAATGTAATTTCAATAGTAAAAAAAGGGGGGGAGGGAGAAAGGAGATCAGTCAAAGAAAACAAACAGAACATTGATATAACGTTATTACTATACTAGTCAATGGGCCAGACGAGATCTCGGTCTCACTGAAGGTGGCAAAGGTTACTTTTAATTTTTAAAAAGCTCTATGTCTGTAAATAATATATTTTTATGATAACCCTTCCTGAGTCACAGCAAAATTAGTGTTATCAGCTTCTAAAGTTACCCTCCCCCATTTAAAATGTGCATTTTAGACATGGGAGCATATCTTGGTATTGGCTCATGTTCAGGTCAGGACAGGACATATATCAATATGTTTTACTATAGTGTTTAGCACACATTTTCCCACCATTTTTGCATAAACCACATATTTTCTCTTAGTCCTGTGGCATCAAGAAACATCACAGACACAAACCACAATAACTGGTATACTGGCATGACCCTAAGGATTCAGGAATTGTATAATTTACCCATATGCTGGTGATTTTCAGCCTAATATTAAACAAGCACTTTTTATGAGAAATCGACAGGGCCATAGGCCTATCTGAAATAACAACACTTAACCTCCCAAAACATTGATACAAAAGGTTTTTCAATTGATTCTGTTACCTCCACGCATGCTTGAGAACATCCAAAAAACATCACAGAAAGGTGTCATTTTCTAGATGTTGTCCAAGATGGCTGTTGGGAGCTTATCTCAAATACTATTCAACTTATAAAGGTGTTTTTGGTGTGTAACCCTAGGTTTTAGGTTTAGACACCAGAGCTTAGACACATAGAGCTTCTCAAAAATGATAAGGAACCTTTGCCACCTTCAGTGACACCGACATCTCATCTGGCCAATGGATTATATGTCGACAGTATAATGGTAATACTGTAATTACCTAATAATAATGCGCAGCAACAGAAAGTCAAAGTACAAATGCCACTTTGAAGTCAATTGTAATTTAGACTTCACACACCATCCATGTTTGCCCAAATCACATGAAGTACACTGTGTTTTTATCAATAAGTAGATTGGGAAACTCTGATGTTAAGGGCATGGTAGGCATTAGGCATAGGCAATTATATGTAATGATTTACATATTGGCCCACCAAAGATTGAATGATCGAGTTATTCCACACCTCTGGCTTTTTATTATGTATGTATTTCCTGCTCATTTAGGATGTTACCAGAGTCATATGCTGACATAGACAGGCAGAGGTGGATACATACATGCATGAAGGGGAGTAATGCTTGTTTGGAAGGCTGTAGGTCATAAATACCTTAGATTTCCTTATCTCCAGAGGAGAGAGAGAGAGGCTCAGATGACATGGGGGGTGAGGGGTAGGCGAAGCGTGCTATTGGAAGATAAAGTAAAGTGACTTCCAGGGGGTCCTATCTCCCTTTGTGTGTGTGAGCTTTGAGGGAGACATTCAGTTTCATTGTTGGAGTTGAAGATGATAGAAGTTTATAACCTGACCTGGTCAAGATCTAGTTAGTGGAATGTGAGCCTACTTGCAGGATTGAATTTAGACTAAGTTAAACTGGCCTTGTTGGTAATATGTGTGATTACTGACCTGGTTAGACTGTTAGTGGAATGTTTGTCCATAGTAAATAAAATGCACCAAAGGCACAGGTCTGAGCAATAACTACTTGATACTCCTCCCAACTCAAAGCCTATTTCAGAGGGCATTAGTCGACCACATGCATGAGTAGTTGCGCCTGGTTGATTTCTGAACACTCTTACTTATTGTAGGTGGTGTAGTCCTTGGGCCAAACCCCAAAATCTCACATATCGCTACCACCTGGGATGGCAAATTCTAGTTTGGATTTTTTTATTCCTATACATCCCTAGATATTATTTTTGTATGATAGACCTTCCTGAGGCCCAGCTAAATTGGGGTTATCAGCTGCTAAAGTTACCACCCCCCATTGAAAAATGGCATTTTAGACACATGTGCATATCTTGGTATTGGCTCACGTTCAGGGCATATTACAATGTTTTATATTTTATGTTTGGTATCATTTTTAAGGGGACACTTTGAGCTTTCATTCGAGCCCTTTGGTGACTATGTATGATAAGTACAGTGGTCACTGGAGCGCTTCAAACAATTTCCGCCTAAACCATATATTTTCTTTTAGTTCTGTGGCATCAAGAAACATCAGAGACACAAAACACAACAACTGGAATACTGACATGACCCTAAGGATTCAGGAAATGTATAATTTACCCATAGTATTTCATTCTGGGGTGGTCATTTTCAGCCTTATCTTAAACAAGCACTTTTTATGAGAAATAGACCGGTCAATAGGCATATAAGAAAGAGTACCACTAAACCTCCCTAAACATTGATACAAAAGGGTTTTCAATTGATTCTGGTACCTTTAGGCATGCTTGAGAACATCCCAAATATCCAGGAAAATATACTTAGCAGAAAGGCATAATTTTCAAGATGCCATCCAAGATGGTCATGCAGTTCTGGGCAAGAACCATGCAGTGTTTTGCATGCAGTACAAATATGTAATTTCTGCCTATTGTAAAAAGGAGAACACTTCTAGGAGAGGAGACTGCATCTATAGCTGTATGAGACCACTGTACTGTATCTAGACCACCACACTGTATCTATTGCTATCTGAGACCACTTTACTGTATCTAGAGACCACTGTATTGTGTATATATACCACTGTACTGCATCTATTGCTATATGAGACCACTGTATTGCATGTAGACCACTGTGCTGCATCTATATCCCACTGTACTGAATCTATAAACCACTGTACTGCATATATAGACCATTGTACTGCATCTAAAGACCACTGTACTGCATCTATAGACTAGCTACTGTATCTGTAGACTGCTGTACTGTATCGATAGACCACTGTAGTGCATCTGTAGACCATGTAGTGCATCTGTAGACCCCTGTCGTGATCTGTAGACCCCTCTAGTGTGTCTGTAGACCCCTCTAGTATGTCTGTAGACTACTGTCGTGATCTGTAGACATCTCTGGACACCGATACTGCATCTGTAGACCCCTCTACTGCATCTGTAGACCACTCTAGTGCATCTGTAGACCACTCTAGTGCATCTGTAGACCACTCTACTGCATCTGTAGACCACTCTAGTGCATCTGTAGACCCCTCTACTGCATCTGTAGACCACTCTAGTGCATCTGTAGACCACTCTAGTGCATCTGTAGACCTCTCTACTGCATCTGTAGACCACTCTACTGCATCTGTAGACCACTCTAGTGCATCTGTAGACCCCTCTACTGCATCTGTAGATCACTCTAGTGCATCTGTAGACCACTCTACTGCATCTGTAGACCCCTCTACTGCATCTGTAGACCACTCTACTGCATCTGTAGATCACTCTAGTGCATCTGTAGACCACTCTACTGCATCTGTAGATCACTGTACTGCATCTACCGAGCCTTTGTGGCGACATAGTCATGTGAAATGTGCTTTATATATACATGTTTAAAGCTGTGTTGAGTTGAGATGCAGTATAGTGGTCTATACAGTACAGTGGTCAATGTATGTGGTCTATAGATGCAGTACAATGGTCTATACATGCAGTACAGTAGTTTATAGATTCAGTACAGTGGGATTGGATGCAGCACAGTGGTTTATAGATTCAGTACAGTGGGATATAGATGCAGCACAGTGGTCTAGATGCAATACAGTGGTCTCTAGATACAGTAAAGTGGTCTCATATAGCAATAGATACAGTGCGGTGGTATATATACAATACAGTGGTCTCTAGATACATTAAAGTGGTCTCATATAGCAATAGATACAGTGCGGTGGTATATATACAATACAGTGGTCTCTAGATACAGTAAAGTGGTCTCATATAGCAATAGATACAGTGTGGTGGTCTAGATACAGTACAGTGGTTTGTAGATACAGTACAGTGGTCTCATACAGCTATAGATGCATTCTCCTCTCCAAGAAGTGGTCTCCTTTTTACAATAGGCAGAAATTACATATTTGTACTGCATGCAAAACACTGCATGGTTCTTGCCCAGAACTGCATGAGATAGGCATACATTTGGCATGTCTGTACAGGACAGGCTTGTAGGTATCCATTTAACCCATTTTCATTCACATATATTGAGGTGACAGCTCAAGGGACCATTTGGAAAATGGTGATGGTCGTTTTTCCCTCGCCAAAATGTTGTCTTAACTTTGAATCATTAGGTATTTAGCCCCCTTCCCGACAAGGTAGCATGACAAGGTTGGTCCCATTGGAAACCTGAGGTTGTCTGGAATCAAATGGTATCTCTATCTTTGGGCTACGTCTAAATTTGAGTGTTCCACAGTCTCCGAAAGACAGTCTCGCCGGCGTTCCAGCCAGCCATCCCGCAGGTCTCATAGGGTTAATAAAACATTGAAAAAAACACACTTGGGACCACTTTTTTTCTTGGGATCATCAAAATCCCAATATTAGAGGTCCTATGGATGCCAAAAATCCAAACTAGAAAAAAAAAAAAGCAGTCGCGCGTGGACCCCTCCTAGGGCCTCTACTACTTCAGCTTTGATTCCTGAAAAAACTGCTCCACCACCAAATAGGCCACACCCACTTCATCAACTACTTTAATTGGACACAGGTTTGTTTAATTTATAAAAAAAAAGGAGCAGTGTGATGTCCAAAAAGTGTGTTATATAACTTTTAATATGTTGTTGGCTATGAATGAAAATCCGCCTATAGAGAAAAATAACAACATGTCAAAAAATATAAAAAGCTGCTCCTATGGAAAGTCTAGACTCTATCATATTTTCATTTACTTATATTGGCCCAAAAAACAATTTAGTATAGGTAAGGTTTTGCCAACTTAGTGGTAGCGATATCTCGTGTGGCCCAAGGACTAGTGGGAATTGTTATTGTTTGTGTAATACTTATTTCTGTTCTATTAGGGTGCTGCTGCATCAGCCCCCTCGTCTGCTGTAATGCCACAAGAGATGTCAGAAGATAGCACTCCACTGACATTCCCAGACGCTGTCCAGGTTTGTAATTTCCCTAAATGTAAAATCTGGTGTAATGTATGTGTTAATTTTCTACATGTTATTCTACTGGTCAATTTAATGTACAGATGGCGATTGTCTCTGAAGAGCATTCTTATACTGTACCTCCTGCCTCACCTGCTTTTATGCCGCGGATCATCGGGGTGCGGCCGGGCGGAAAGAGGGGGCATTTAAAGACAGAATGCAAAGTAAGTGACAAAGAATAGCATTAGTCCATCATGCACCAGTATGGCTGTCATTGTCATTTTTTATGTTTAATGTTTTCTACTGGTGTATTCAATGCTCAGACGGAGAATGTCTCTGAAGACCTTGCTTCTGCTGCTCCTCCTGCCTCACCTATTGTATTACGATACAAACACCTACAGAAAGTAAACTCATACATTTAATTGTAATAACTTTCTTGAATAGCAATATTAGTCCCTCATGAGCAAGGGTGATTGTCATAACCATCTGGGTGGAGATTGTTTGTGATTTGGTCTAATACCTTTTTATTCTATCAGCGTACTAGGGCCACTTCAGCAACACCTGTTGACCCTTCATCGGCCCCCTCGTCTGCTGTAATACAACAAGACATGACTCCACTGACATTCCCAGAGTCTGTCCAGGTTTGTCATCTTCCTAAATGTAAAATCTGGTGTAATGTACCTGTGATGTATGGGTAAAGTGTGTACATGTTATTCTACTGGTATATTTAATGTACAGATCAGACCAGTTTCTGGAGCGAGGAGAAGCTCAAAGATTCCAGTGATGTGGTCTCCTACAAAAGTAAAGGTTTGTCTTGAAAACATTCAGTGGCACGTGAATTCTCCGCCACGTTTTCTAAAGTCTCATGACGTTGTCTGTGTTTGTGGGCATGGTAAGCAACCCTTCATTACATTTGTGCCACCATAGAGGCACATCGAGTAACCACTTCTACTATTAAATATGTATAGTTGTTTAAAATTATTATTATTTGTAATATGTTTTATTATTTTTCCTGTTAGGGTGCAGCTCTGGGTCTTTTAACAAAGGCACCTACTGCATCAGCAGCCCCGCCTGCTGTAGGGCAACAGGACCCGACAGTCCCACACTCTGCTCAGGTTTGTCGTTTTCCTGTGTAGAGATGGTTACATATCAAGAAAAAGAAATTACTAATAAGATGTACTTATTAAGAAAGAAATGATGTGAAACTCTTATTTGTATCTTTGTGGTTCTATTTCATACGTAATTTCAGAAAGCTGTTGACAGACCAGTTTCTGAAGAGCAGAAAAGGTCTGAGGTTGCAAGGTCTCCTACAAAGGTAAAGGTTTGTCTTGATAAATTGCAGTGGCACATGAATTCCCCGCCACGTTTTCTCAAATCACATGACGTTCTCTGTGTTTTGGCACCTTTCATGTTATGGGCATGGTAAGCAACCATTTATTACATTTGCGCCACATTGGGGCGTATTGAACATTTTTTTTACTATATTTGTATTTGGAGAGAATTTGTATTGCATGTTTAATATGTTTCTGTTATATTAGGATGCTGCTAGGGGCCTTTTTGCAAAGACTTCTTCAGCATCCTTCATGCCTGCTGTAATGCAACAGGAAGTTGCCTCTCCACTGACACTCCCAGTGTCTGGCCAGGTTTGTTTTTTCACTTCTTAAAGTTCACAGCCATATTGTGTTTTACAGCAAACAATAACAAAATTAAGAACACTTGGATTAAAGAAAAGGTGTTTGGTCTCCATTAAAAGTGTCCTTGTGTTAATATTTTTACAACATTTCAGAAAGCTGACGTCAGACCAGTTTCTGGAGCGAGGAGAAGCTCAAAGATTCCAGTGATGTGGTCTCCTACAAAAGTAAAGGTTTGTCTTGAAAACATTCAGTGGCACGTGAATTCTCCGCCACGTTTTCTAAAGTCTCATGACGTTGTCTGTGTTTGTGGGCATGGTAAGCAACCCTTCATTACATTTGTGCCACCATAGAGGCACATCGAGTAACCACTTCTACTATTAAATATGTATAGATGGTTAAAATTAGTATTATTTGTAATATGTTTTATTATTTTTCATATTAGGGTGCAGCTCTGGGTCTTTTAACAAAGGCACCTACTGCATCAGCAGCCCCGCCTGCTGTAGGGCAACAGGACCCGACAGTCCCACTCTCTGCTCAGGTTTGTCGTTTTCCTGTGTAGAGATGGTTACATATCAAGAAAAAGAAATTACTAATAAGATGTACTTATTAAGAAAGAAATGATGTGAAACTCTTATTTGTATCTTTGTGGTTCTATTTCATACGTAATTTCAGAAAGCTGTTGACAGACCAGTTTCTGAAGAGCAGAAAAGGTCTGAGGTTGGAAGGTCTCCTACAAAGGTAAAGGTTTGTCTTGATAAATTGCAGTGGCACATGAATTCCCCGCCACGTTTTCTCAAATCACATGACGTTCTCTGTGTTTTGGCACCTTTCATGTTATGGGCATGGTAAGCAACCATTTATTACATTTGCGCCACATTGAGGCGTATTGAATAACATTTTTTACTGTATTTGTATTTGGAGAGAATTTGTATTGTATGTGTAATATGTTTATATTCTCTTAGGATGCTGCTACGCGCATTTTAGTAAAGGAATCTAACGCATCCTCCTCGCCTCCTGTAATGCACCGGGAAGTTACCACTCCACTGGCACTCCCTGTGTCTGTCCAGGTTTGTTTTTTCCTTCTTAAGGACATTTCAAAAGGGGAGCGGCCGACGCGACTATGTAATTTATTTTCTATGAGAGGCGGGCGATTATCTGGGACACGTGGATAAGTTGGGGGGCGGTGAGGCCGGCGGGCGCGGTCCCGTGAAATTCTCGCGCTTGTGCACGGCAAAAGCTGGATTGCGGTCAGCCTTTGTGTTCCCCACACCACACAGGAGGACAAAAAACGCCCGCGTCCACCGCTCCCCTTCTGTCGCGACCTTTAGAGTTGACCGACGTATTGTGTTTTACAGCAAGCAATAACAAAATAATGATAACGTGTATTTCAAAAACTGGTGTTTGGTCTCCATTAAAAGTGTCCATGTATTAATATTTTTACAACATTTCAGAAAGCTGAAGTCAGACCTGTTTCTGGAACGCGTAGAGGCTCAGAGATTACAGTCATGTGGTCTCCTACAAAAGTAAAGGTTTGTCTTGATAAAATGAAGTGGCACATGAATTCTCTGCCATCTTTTCCAAAATCACATGCGGTTTTCTGTGTTTGGGGACCTCTCATGTTATGGGCATGGTAAGCAACCCTTTATTACATTTGTGCCACCATAGAGGCACATTGAGTAACAACTTGTACTATTAAATATGTATAGATGGTTAGAATTGTTATTGTTTGTGTAATATGTATTTTTCTTTTACCTATTAGGGCGCTGCTAGGGATCTTTTAACGAAAAAACCTACTGCATCAGCAGCCCCGCCTGCTCTAGGGCAACAGGACACGACAGTCCCACACTCTGCTCAGGTTTGTCTTTTTCCTGTGTAGAGATGGCCTCTGTATGGTGTTAAATAGCAAGAAAAATAAACTACTAATAAGATGAACTTATTAAAAAAGAAATGATGTGAAACTCTTATTTGTATCTTTGTGGTTCTATTTCATACGTAATTTCAGAAAGCTGTTGGCAGACCAGTTTCTGGAGAGCAGAAAAGGTCTGAGGTTGCATTCTTGTGGTGTCCTACAAAGGTAAAGGTTTGTCTTGATAAATTGCAGTGGCACATGAATTCCCCGCCACTTTTTCCAAAATCACATGACGTTCTCTGTGTTTTGGGCATCTTTCATGTTATGGGCATGGTAAGCAACCATTTATTACATTTGCGCCACATTGAGGCGTATTGAATAACATTTTTTACTGTATTTGTATTTGGAGAGAATTTGTATTGTATGTGTAATATGTTTCTGTTATATTAGGGTGCTGCTATGGGCCTTACAAAGGCATCTACAGCATCAGCCCCACCGCCAGATGTCACAGAGTCTGATGAGGTTTGTATTTAACCTAAATGTTACATAGTGTTAGTAATCCCAGGGGGGTTGTGTTTTGCAGACAAACTGGGTGGCTATGAGGTTTTCTGATTTTGTACACTATGTTTTTGGGCCCTTAGGGCGCTGCTAGGGGCTTTTTTTAGCAAAGACACCTACTGAATCCTCCTCCTCATCTGCTGTAAAGTCACAAGACACAACTGATACTACCACTCCACTAACAGCACCAGACTAACGCGATGTAAAGCCACTGTACTTGATGTGTTAAGTTTCTAAATGTTAATCTACTGGTCTATGTAATACACAGATGGCGATAGTATCTGATGACATTTCTTCTGCTGCACCTCCCACTGCAACCATTGAAATTGGTCTGGAAAACCTAAGAATAGTTCAAGAGAAAAACAGTGTAAGTGAAAAAGTATTCAATACATATAAATGTTATGTCTTGAATAGCGTTATTAGTCCATCATGAGTCAGGGCGATTGTTATAAACTGGGTGTATATATTGATTTTGATTTGGCCTACTACTATACGTTGTTGTTTCATTAGGATGATGCTAGGGGCCTAGAAACACCTACTGCATCAACCCCACTGCTTGCTGTAACAACAACAGAAGCTACCACTCCACTTACATCCTCAGAGTCTGTCCAGGTTTGAATGTTTCTTAAATGTAACAACTGATGTAATGTCACTATATTATATTTACGTGTTAATTGACTTTACTCATTACTCAAACGTAAAATTACACAAAATATTCCCAGACACCTCCCCCCAATGTGATAACTGCAAATCAGCAGATGCAACTGTACTGCAGTTATGCCCTGTGACCTACAGAATTTCTGGATAGAGATATTCAGACTATTTTCCTATATACTAGAGGTAGACATAGATCCAGACCCAGTGTTAGTCATCCTGGGGGTATCAGAAGGGATGAAGAAATTACAACTACCTCAACAGCGCCTTCTTTCATACGGCCTTATTGCCGCAAAAACATTGATACTCTTATTTTGGAAGAAGAAAGAGACCCCCACAATCAAACTCTGGCTCAACGAGATGACAGAGTCCTTACATTTAGAAAGAATCAGATTTATACTCAAAGATAAACTGAAAGATTTTGAAAAGATTTGGAAGCCTTTAGTCTCCTTTCTTAAAGGTTGAAAGGCTAATCCTTGTGGATGACCCGTGTCGCACGTAATCTGGGGCAGCACTTCTGGGGAGGGGGAAGGGAGGCGGGAGGGTCCCTTTGATTTTTGCTTAAGTTTGAGTGTTTTTTTTTTCATGTTACCTGTCTGTTTTGTGTTTATGTCTGTTTTTGTTTAAAAAAAGGAAGCTATCCATGTATGAACAGAAATGTATAACCATAACCTGTGCTTCACAATAAAAAATATTTGAAATAATTGACTATACTGTTTAATACACAGATATCTCCAAACATTTCTCCTGTGGCACCTCAGTCCTCACCTAGTGTAATGCGACGATATCGGAGAATTCGGAAAGTTGTTCATAAGATGGGGCCACTTCAAAAGATAGCACACCATGTGTCACTAGGACAGTACAAAAACCTGCCAAATGACATCATGGCAGTACCTGCACTTCGTGACATGGTCATTACAGAGGTGATGAAGCACTTAAAAAAAGAGTGTGTGGCGGTCACACGTCCTTCATTTGGCTCCATCTTAAGGGAAACTTCTCTTCAGTCCCTGAAGAACTTCCGTTCAGAGCACTTAGTAGAGGAATGGAGGACTAGCGCACCTACCTTACTCAAGTTCCTGGAATGCGCTACTTCCATATCATTGAAAGAGCCCACACCAAATGACACCACTGAGGGTAAAACGAAAAAACGAGTTGCAACAATGGCTGGTGCAATGATGCTGCATGCTCGTTCACGGCGTATGTGTGCACCTATGTTCCGCAACTCACTCATTTTGCGACATGCAGGAGCCACCAAGCGTTGCTTTCTGCGGTTTCGGACACAAGGGGTGTGTGTCTCATACCTACAGACCATGCAGAAGCTCAAAGAGATGGGTGAAACCTACGATAAAGAACTCCTGGAATGGAAAAGGGCATGCGAGAGAAACAATGAGGAACAGGATGGCATTGATGAGAGGCAGATGGATGTCGATGGAGGGAATGATCTTGTCGATTCAGAACATCCAGAAGACGATGAGACAGAGGACAGACCCACCAGTACCTCAGCAGCAGAGCCTGAGAGTCCAACACCTTTGCCAGGGCTCACCACATCAACTGCTGATATACAGGTATGGCCTTGATTTTACATTAATATTGTCATTGCGTGACAAATTAGGGAGACGTCTTTAAATGGGAACCATGTTAAAGCAGCATAAAACAATATTGAAGTTTTCCCAAAAATGTGTGAAAATAAGTTATTCACTGTTATGCTCTTTCATCTTCAGGCCCCTACACCACCAACAACATTGCCGTTTCAAATCACCATGGACAACCTGGATCGTTCGGTCAGACCCCACACATTAACAATGGCACATCAAAGACTTGACTACCACTGGCTACTAATGTTAGGAAACCGGGAGAGAGTCAGCGCAGCTCATCTTCCGGACACTGAACGATCAGTCCTTGATGTCCCTTGGGAGGGAATAATTCCCAATGATCTGGACAACGAGCACCTCCAATCGGAATTTCAGGTATTAGTTGGTCGAGTGGTGGTCAGTCTTTTTCCCACCTTTGCTAAGTTTAAGGAGAACGTCAATTGGCATTTGCCACATCAGTATTCTGAAACAATGTCCCAGAAAACAAAAATAATACCGCTGGGTTTGCTTGATGTTGACGAAAAAAAGCCAGAAGACATGATAAAAACAATTGATTACATCAATGACAGATACGTGCCCTATGTACAAGCTGAAATGTACGGAGAAACCATATTGAAACCTATCAGAGTGACACTTTCAGGAGATCAACTGACAAAGCAAAATTCAGACAAAGCCATACGTTCCATCATCAACAGCAATACAACAAAAGAAAGACATGGAGGAATCATAACTAAAGTGGCTGACTTCCACTGCAGTATGAATTTTAATGATGTCATCTACAAGCAGTTCTACAATACATCTTCGGCCCTTGACATTGGCACATTGTACCAGCTTCGGAACAAAATACACAGGAAAGACGTAAATAAGTCAGCACTCGGAGAGCACTACAGGGCAAATGATACTTTCATTCACGATGTGACGGATGCTTTAATAATGACAGCTACACTGGATCACTTTGGCATGGAGACAAAACAGGACTTTCCAAAACAAAACTGTCCACCTAGTGATTTCCTGTCAATGGTTGATCAAAAGCGATGGTTTGATCTTCAAATATCAAACATAGTATCAAAGTACATATTGAATGAGAGTATCACTGTAAACCTGGAGAGCAAAGATAACACTGAGCCTGAGGACATGTTCAAGTGCCGCTTTGATGACTGCAGCCATGCAGCATTCAGAAACTCAGAACAGCTGACACAACACGAGGCAAATGTCCATCATTTTACTTGCACAGACCATGGCAAACAAGCGGCAACAATGCCACAGGGGTCTGCTTCAAAGACAGATGGTGTGCAGAATTATCACTCTGCATTCCTGAAGGTGGCTTTGCTGGAACGTGACTTCCAGGACGCTATCAAGGAGGGCGATGGTGAGAGGATATGTCGCCTGTGGAAGTTTAAGATGCTGTACTTCAAGCAGGAAGGCCGGCATCGTTACAGCCTTGAAGCACTGAGACTTCAGTTCGACCTCCAAGGCCTCCTCAGCCCCAGTGAAGCCCACCGGATCAAGTGGAACCGCACAGTAAACCCGAGTGGACAGGCCGGCAATAACATGTCCATGGACCTCAACTGTGAACATTATGTGCTCTACACCAAAAAATGCATTGAACGCATTGGGGCAAATGTCCAGTTTCCCATAGCACAGGCCATGAGCAAAACACTTGGCGAAATGAAAGATTTTGTTGAATGTTTTGACCAAGGCTGTGAGATGAGACCTGACTCGGGGAAACACACTGCTGCAAGCAAGGAAGCAGACATCACTGCCATGGCTGATGTACTTCACCGAGAGAAGGTATTTGTTTTTACGCCAGGGAGGTCCTACAGTTGCTTTAAAAATCAGAAGGCAAACCCAATCCGTGACTTGAAACAGTCATACCTCAAAAAATGGATCAATGAAAAAAGAATAATGGCCCATAAAGCAACGCTAGTGGAGTTTATTGATCAGTTCCTCTCTGCTGTCTATTAAAAAAACGGTTGGCCATTCCCTCCCTCCCTGTCAACTATTCGAGAGAGAAAGTTTCTGAACATTTCAGGCCAAGGACTCCCTTAGCTGAGAGAGATATGAAGCAGGGACCCCTACTACATATTGTATAAAGTTGTCTTGCAGTTTAAACTTTTTCATAGATGTAATAGATAGCTTCATAGACTTGTTTGACAGCACTATCATGTTTGATTCATGTTAATGTTTATTTTCAGACATTAAACCAATAACCACTTTAACCGTCTATACTTTGTAAACTTGACCTTTCACTCTGTACTTGGTGTGCTGTTTTTGACCTTCTACACCAAACCTCTTTGCCAGAAATAGCCGATGTACATGATCCATTCATAGGCATTAAGAGAAATAGTCATGCCTATTGATCAGTGATAGATTGTGCATTTATGCTCATAATTACATTATTCAGACCAAGTGAAGATTTCACATAATGTATATTGTCCATTTTTTAATGAATAGATTATTTACCTGTCCTATGCTACTTCCTGCTTGCTGCTAAAACACATGACTTTGTCCATGTGAATCAATAAAAGCTTTATCTCAAATTCATTTGATCGACATGCTGGATATTTTGAATGCATCTTCAGCCCAATTGATTTTATTGTCCAATACATAAGTGTCCCTCAATTTAAATTTAAATGTTTTGTGTAGGTATAAAAATGTGTATGAGTGTCAATAAGTTGGTAAAAATAAGTCCTCAAATGTATATAAAATTGTCTTGCAGATTAAACTTTTTCATAGATGTAATAGATAGCTTCATAGACTTGTTTGACAGCACTATCATGTTTGATTCATGTTAATGTTTATTTTCAGACATTAAACCAATAACCACTTTAACCGTCTATACTTTGTAAACTTGACCTTTCACTCTGTACTTGGTGTGCGGTTTTTGACCTTCTACACCAAATCTCTTTGCCAGAAATAGCCGATGTACATGATCCATTCATAGGCATTAAGAGAAATAGTCATGCCTATTGATCTGTGATAGATTGTGCATTTATGCTCATAATTACATTATTCAGACCAGGTGAAGATTTAACCAAATGTATATTGTCCATTTTTCAATGAATAGATTATTTACCTGTCCTATGCTACTTCCTGCTTGCTGCTAAAACACATGACTTTGTCCATGTGAATAAATAAAAGCTTTATCTCAAATTCATTTGATCGACATGCTGGATATTTTGAATGCATCTTCAGCCCAATTGATTTTATTGTCCAATACATAAGTGTCCCTCAATTTAAATTTAAATGTTTTGTGTAGGTATAAAAATGTGTATGAGTGTAAATAAGTGGGTAAAAATAAGTCCTCAAATGTATATAAAATTGTCTTGCAGATTAAACTTTTTCATAGATGTAATAGATAGCTTCATAGACTTGTTTGACAGCACTATCATGTTTGATTCATGTTAATGTTTATTTTCAGACATTAAACCAATAACCACTTTAACCGTCAATACTTTGTAAACTTGACCTTTCACTCTGTACTTTGTGTGCTGTTTTTGACCTTCTACACCAAACCTCTTTGCCAGAAATAGCCGATGTACATGATCCATTCATAGGCATTAAGAGAAATAGTCATGCCTATTGATCTGTGATAGATTGTGCATTTATGCTCATAATTACATTATTCAGACCAAGTGAAGATTTAACCTAATGTATATTGTCCATTTTTTAATGAATAGATTATTTACCTGTCCTATGCTACTTCCTGCTTGCTGCTAAAACACATGACTTTGTCCATGTGAATCAATAAAAGCTTTATCTCAAATTCATTTGATCTACATGCTGGATATTTTGAATGCATCTTTAGCCCAATTGATTGTATTGTCCAATACATAAGTGTCCCTTAATTTAAATAATTTAAATTTAAATGTTTTGTCTAATAAATGCAATTGTGTAATACATGTGTATGAGAATAAATAAGTGGGTAAAAATAAGCCCTCAAATGTGATTGATATAACAGGGGAAAGCATTTAGATGTTTGTGAACCAAGCATTTTATTAAAGTAGATTAACAGGGTTTCACATTTAACACAATAAAACACTTTCAATGACTTATGGCGTTATAAGGTAGAAAATAAAAGTGAAACTCCATTGTTTATACTGTACATCTGGGAATTCGGCTTGACAACTTTTCCTTTGTCTTCTGCAGTTGTTAAGCTTGAAGTACTTTCAATCATTTATTGAATACACCTCACATTACAAAAAAAAAAATAGCTGTGGTCTTCATTTAAAAAAAATGGAACAATGGGGGGAATTAAAACAATACCACTGCCATTATTAGGGGACTGTACTGTTCAATGTATGACAATCATTCCAGCTCTATGTCATTAAAGACATCACAGACAACTTGTAAAATGTGCTCTGCCTGTGCCAAGGTGCTCACTTGAGTGTTGTTGAAGATGTCCTCCAATGAGAACAAAGTACAGCTGTTATCAACCACCTCTTTGAATAACTCCTGTTGACTGGAGTCAGGAGTTGATGTGCAGCTATACAAAGACACTGTGCTGGGAAGTGCCAGTCCTGCCATGCTTTCTACAATGTCCTGTAAATGCATTTGCAGTTCTTGTTTTTGTGCCACGCTGACACTTCTTTGTCTGCATGCCGGCGTGTCATTTGCATGTAGCTCCATCATACTCGGTCTGCCATTGCATGTTTCAGAACAATCAGAACAACTTTTGCAAGATTCACCACAAACATCACAACATGCATGCCCTGGAGAAAACGGCTTGATGTTTTCCTCATCAAAGAGATCAAGCAATTTGACACGTCGGCAAGTTTTGGTGGACACATACTTTCTCATCTGGTCAGACACCCCCACTAATTGTCTGCCATGATACAAGATAAGAGAGTGGGAGTCTGCACCATCTCTACCTGCTCTCCCTATGGCCTGCATGTAGTCCTCCATTTCCCTTGGGGGTCCATAGTGGATTACCATATGAATACCTTTTAGGTCAACCCCCATACCGAGTGCGGATGTGGCAATTACCACTCTGAGAGTGGAGGCAGTGTTTTTCAGGGAGTTACTGATATCCTGTTTTACATCTTCTGCAGTTGCAGAATGGTACATATCCACTAACCTATTGCCAGAGACATCGTTAGCACCTAGTGGATAGCAAAAACTCTTTCCCAGAGATGTTTTAAAAACATTTACATAGAGTTCTGAGCAGTCTGAAATGGTGTTGCAGTATATGAGGATTTTGTCTGCCCTTGGTCCTTTTTTTTTCAGTTCCTCACACAACCATGCAAATGTCTTTGCTGCATCAGAGGACACCTTCTTTACGGCAAGCCTGATATTTGGACGATCTGGAGACACCTTAATCTCAATACAGTCCTGCATTCCCATGATTTTCATAAGCTCCAGCCTGGTCTTCTTTGATGCAGTTGCTGTTGCTGCAAACAATGGCACACGTTTGAGGAGCAGTGAACGGAGTTCACCCACAAGGCCACACCATTTCCTAAATGGTTTTCCACCTCTTGTTCCCTGGCCCCTGTTAAAGAAAGAAAAATGATTGTCAAACATGAATAATCACAGACCAGAATGCTTTCAGCTTAACCCACAGCAGTTGCACCCAACAAGACTTTATTTTTAGAAAAAGTAATTACTTTTTATTAGAGTATTTGCAGTGTTGTAAAGTAACTAAGTACATTTAATCAAGTACTGTACTTAAGTACAATTGTGAGGTATTTTTTACTTTACTGGAGTAGTTCCATTTTTCAGTACTTTTACTTCTACTCCACCACATCTCAGAGACAGATATTGTACTTTTAATACACTACAATTATAAAACATACATTAACCACTTAAGCCCTATTTTATCCATAGGCTATTTGAAAATAGCAGATCTACAAGCTTATGAGCTTGTAGATATGCTATTTTCAAACAATTAAGTACTTTTCATTTTGGTACTTTAAGTACATTTTGGTACTTTAAGTACATTTTGATGCCAATACTTTTGTACTTTTACTCAAGTGACATTTTGAACACAGGCATTTCACTTGTAACAGAGTATTATTATATTGTGGTATTGCTACTTTTACTTAAGTCAAATATGTGAGTTTTATTTGATAGTAGCATTTGTAATAATAGGCCAGTTATTAGGGGGGGTGGGGGTCATAAAGCATGCTAGCCTTACATTCTGTTTGTAATGTCTTATGGATTACTCACCACTGAATCACAGTATGCACTTCATCCACTGCTATGCCAAGTAAACGGTGTTGAAATAAGGGTGTTTGTAGCACATCTCTCCAATAGTCGTTTCCAACAAAGAGTTCAGGCGAGCCAAATACAATGGAGAAATCTCCCTTTGCAATTCTCTCATCAATGTCCATCTGTTTGCCTGCACAGGCTGCAGAGATGCCTTTGGAGTTTAGTAGCTGGACTTGATCCTCCATTATTGAGAGAAGCGGGCATATAACTATTACAATTCCATCATTGGGCCATTTGGTAGGAAACTTGTTTCCTAGAATATTGCATACTGTTGGCCACGATTGAAATATCAGACTTTTACCGTAGGCAGTTGGTAGGCAAGCGAGAACGTCTCTTTCATCTATTAAACTTCTAATACAAAGCCGCTGTAGTGGCTTCAAATTAGTAATTTGGTGAATCCGACAAGTTTCTTCAAGTACTTCTTGGAATAGTTCGTTTGGTATATCCATATTTTATTCCAACTCGAAGCGACTGCCGAGACGCGACTAGTAGTTGTAATCGATTCAGCGTTTAAATAGATAGGGGAAACAAACAGGGGGAACCAAAACAAAGCTGCTCCGCGCAAACCGGATCGCGACAAAACCGGAAAGAGGATGCTTTTTTTTTTTTTTTCTTCAGTAGGCGTGGTCTAGACCGGATCATATGGGCCTTCAGTAACGAATACCAGGCTTTCCTCCGAGGTGGAAAGACTGGTGATGCGAGGTTAGGTTAGGGGTAATTTTCTTTATTAGGCAGCCTTTTACAAATGTAAACCGGCACCCTGAAGTTCTTTGGCACTGGTGAAAAAAAAGACAAAAAGAGTTTGAAATCTCTGCATAAAAAAAGGAAATAAAAACAATTCATTTTTGAAAGCGACTTTGTCCTCCATTATTATGTCACCTCCCCTACCCTAGACAGGGGGTCGTAACATAATTTGGGGGCTCGTCCGTTCCAAATTATAAAAAAAATATCGATCCAAATTATAACATAATTTGGGGACTCGGCTTGGTTCAAAAGTTTACCCCTGAAACGTATTCCTTTTTTGAGGATTATTTGAATTTGGTTTAATTTGTTCGTTTAACAGGTTGCATGGGTTTGGTTAGGTCCTTCTGGGTTTCGTTCGATATGGTGAGTAGTCAAAACTTTGCTCCAGTTGTCTGTTTTGGTTGGCAGGTTAGGTAGAGTATTTGATTAATTGTAATGTCCGCGGTAGAACCAGATGAGGTTGCATTAACTTTCCCAACTTCTCCCACTCTAGACAAATTAGATAAATGCACTAAAATTGAGTTAAATTTGATTGCTAAAGTCTTCAAAATTTCTGTCCCATTGGGTGCCAATAAGGCCGAACTAAGGTCTCATATAGAGGGAAAACTTACTGAAAAAGGGATCATAGAGCGTGTAAGCATCGGGCTGGCGGAGAATATGGCTGGGCGTTCGGGTGAGAATGTGGAGGCGACTGCTGACACAGGCTCCCCTGCGCTCACTGAGCTTGAGGAAGGAGAGGCTAGTGTCTCACCTCAGGACTCAGAGATAGATCCGCTTATAGCTCGTACCAATGCTGGGGGGGACTCACATAGTCTAGGGCTGGCCCTCCGCCTCCGAGAGGTGGAACTCGCAACAAAAACCAAGGAGGTTGAGCTGATGCAACTCCGCATCAGGGCCGCAGAGCTCGACAGGTCACCTGCCCCCCAGCCCAAACCTGATTCGTATCCTCTGCCTCGCATGGAGGACTGTGTAGACCGTGTTGGTGCTGCTAAATTTGTTACAAAACTTGATTTACTTAAAGGGTACTGGCAGGTCCCTTTAACTGCTCGTGCTTCAGATATCTCTGCCTTTGTTACCCCCGATGGTCTCTATCAGTATACTGTGATGCCATTCGGACTCCGTAATGCACCTGCTACGTTCCAACGGCTTATGCACAATGTGTTAGCTGGGGTGGAAAATTGTGAGGTGTACCTCGATGATGTTGTTGCTTTTTCTGATACGTGGCCTGAGCACATGCACACTCTTGGTTTAATCTTCGGCAGGTTGGCGGGCGCTAATCTGACTCTAAATTTGTCAAAGTGTGAATTTGGTCGTGCCACCGTTACGTATCTGGGAAAAGAGGTAGGTCAGGGTCAAGTTCGGGCCATTGATGCCAAGGTCAAGGCCATAGTGGACTACCCTGTACCTACGTCACGCCGTAGTCTCCGCCGTTTTCTAGGAATGTCGAGCTACTATCGTGCCTTCTGTAAAAATTTCGCTGATGTAGTTGCTCCCCTTACCAGTTTGACCAGTGTGAAAAAGCCTTATGTTTGGTCGCCTGCTTGCCAGCATGCTTTTGAGTCCTGTAAGGCTCTTCTTTGCAGCACTCCTGTCCTGGCTGCCCCAAACTTCAAAATGCCTTTTAAGTTGGAGGTGGATGCGAGTGGAAGTGGAGCCGGAGCAGTACTGCTGCAGGAGGATGACGTAGGTATTGACCATCCAAACTGTTATTTCTCAAAGAAATTTAATGCACCTCAGAGTAATTACAGTACTATTGAGAAAGAGGCTCTCTCTTTATTGCTTGCTCTGCAATTTTTTGAGGTTTACGTGGGATCTAGCCCATTGCCTGTAGTTGTTTATACTGATCATAACCCTTTGGTTTTTCTGAGACAGATGAAAAATTCGAATCAAAGGCTCATGCGATGGTCATTACTGGTACAGGATTTCAACTTAGAGATTCGTCACAAGAAAGGAGTTGATAATGTCTTGGCAGATGCCCTTTCTCGTGTTTATGCCCCAGCTTAAGAAACTTCTTTTTGGGGGGGGGGGTTTTCTTTAAGGGGGGGGGTGTTACGGCCCTAGCCGTATGGTTATATTATGTGTGGTTATATTTTGGTTATATGTCTGTGCTATGTGTGGCTTGTGTTATATTGTTGTCTTTCTGTGTTCCATATAAGGTCATGAGTGGTGGTGGAAGCTGTGAGTCTGAGTCTGGGTGTGGTGCTGGTATGAGTGAGTGAGTGATTGCCTTCCAGCTGTCCAGATTGACAGGTCCAGCCTCTGGCCCTGTTCTCCTGCTCCCATTCGTCGCCCCTTTGTCTCCGCCCTAGCCAGGGCTGGCTGTTCTCTGAAGCTCACCTACAAAAGCTCATTCTGCTCTGTCTGTCATGGGGACTGGTTGCTCTCACTTGAAAGAGCTGCAGAGATTCAATCCCTCTGTCTCCCCGAACCCATGTAGCCTGGTCTGATCTGTTCTGTGTTGTTTTGTTTCTGTTTCTTTGCCTTCTGTTTGTTCATTTGTCCATCAGTGACTTCTGATTCAATCAGTTATTTTGTTTGTTCTTCAGCTACCTTTGTTTGCCCTTCAGTTATACTTTTCAGTTTCTTAGTTTAATCTATAATTTGATTATAGTTAAACTTGTTGCTTTTTGCCCAGTATTATTTTGAGTTAAGCATTATCTTGTAACTATTTGTCCACTTCCATTATTTCTTGTATTTAGTTATTCACTCGCCTTGTAGGGGTGTTTGGTCTTTTTGTTGGTTAAACCACTTTGTTTTTGTATATTCTTTAGTTAGGTAAGTAAGTTTAGTAAATGTATATTTTTCTTTTGTTAGGTTTAGGTTAGGGGTAATTTTCTTTATTAGGCAGCCTTTTACAAATGTAAACCGGCACCCTGAAGTTCTTTGGCACTGGTGAAAAAAAAGACAAAAAGAGTTTGAAATCTCTGCATAAAAAAGGAAATAAAAACAATTCATTTTTGAAAGCGACTTTGTCCTCCATTATTATGTCACCTCCCCTACCCTAGACAGGGGGTCGTAACACTATAGAACAAGCCATGACCAACAAGCCACAATCTTTACACTCTGTTCTTTACAGGCAAAACAATGACTTGCTTTTAATGACAATGAGCCATCATCAGCCATCATCAGCCACTACTTTACTGACTGAATTACATGTGAATGGTAAAGATATAGACCCATCAATGACCAAAACACTTTGTTTACACTTGAATACCCTTACATTGCTGAGAAATAAACAACATACATTGGGCAGTGAGAGAGTTGTTCTCACATGCGCTCCCTAATTGTAAACTACCACCATTGACTGTTCTCACCTAAGATATACAGTATACCAGTACAGTACTTAAGCATTCAAGATGAGGCATTTGGGGAATGCCTCAAAAATACTATGTATATTTGGGAAGAACAGCCCGAGTGCGGTTACAAGATGTAATGTGACCAATTTTCTCCCCTCACAGGAACAATTTGCATGAGGCATGTTGTGCAAAAATAGGACGTACTTTATTACAAATAGAAAGTAACTACAGTATACATGCATTTGAATGGTTAAAATGTGATCAGTAAGGCTAGATTACTTTGATGACATGACAAGATACAGGATACTCTCCTGGATAAGAAAGGGCAGGTCGGTCCATGCACACATTACTACTGTAATGGGGATAGAAAGAAGTATGAAAAAACTGCTCTACCAATGAGGAGGGTCAGCATTTTTTATTTATTTACAAAGCTATTTTACAAAAGCTCCCCTCCTATCTCTCAGCCCTGAATATTGGTGCACATTGTTCACAGACATGGATCTCACTGCAACTCAAAAACACCACAATGACCTCATTAAACACTTAAACCCTATATTCTTTTGACTGGGGTCCCACATGGCTCTATACTAGGTCCTTAGCTGTTTTATGAATGTGGCCCCTGGAGCACATGTTAATCAGTTGCCACTTTTCAATACAAAGACTATTTATTATTATTATTTAAGAGTGCAAGTGTTATTAATAGTCAAGGATTATTAATTAGAACAGGAAAGTGCTACGAATGTGTCATATGGGAGGACCACATCAGAGACTGGGACCTTTGCAGGGACCAACCATGGTTCACAGACAAGGTCAGAGAGAGAAGCATGAGGCTCGCAGGGCACAGCGGGAACTGGTGGTAAACAAACTGACACTGTGGGAGCCAACCCAGGGCACAGCCAGGAAAGGAAAGAGGCACGCCACAAAACGCTGCAGAGTTTAAGGCCCTTGTGACTCTTTGCTACTTTGTAGACAAGGCCACTACCATCAGAGCGAACACGCACGCGCGCGCATGTTACTACTAGACTAAAAACTAAACGAAAACAGGGAACTGCCAGCCATCTCCAAGCCAAACTAAAGTAAACTAAATACTTAAAGAAAATGCTTTTTAGCCGGACTAAACAAGGGTATGGGAACTGAGATGTTGCTGGGTCAGTGTCTCCAGAAGGACTGAATCTGGCTGTATTTATAGTGCCTTGATTGGGGCGGCAGCAATCACAGATCAGCTGCAGGTGTGCCAGCCTGAGTGAGAGGACAGACAGTGGGGTTTAGTGAATGATTGAGTAAGTGATTGAGTGAATGATACATGTCATGGCCACACGCAACAACGTAATTTCCACAAATAAATGTGAGAGAGGAAATGGGCTCATCATGGCTGAAGAGGAAACCCATATATATACTGTGTGTGAGAGGGTCTTAGAAGACCTTATGCAAAGTGGTGGGCTTGGTCTTGTCTATTGTTATCATTAAAGTAGGCCTACATGCTACACACCAGAAGACCCCTGGACCTGGAGGGTGTGTGTGTGTGTGTGTGTGTGTGTGTGGGGGGGGGGGGGGGGGGACTACTCAACCACAGTACTGCTTTTACAAGCACTGAAGTATTAAAAAGTATAACGTTAATTTTATTGCATATTAATGCATCGTCCAATGTAGTTACGAAACATTGTACGTCTCTGAAACCACACTGCTCGTAGAACCACTATGATACACAAAGCCGATAAACACTTCAGTATAGAAATGTAATGAATCAACAACTCATTTTAAACAGTTTTAGTTTAAATGTTAGCTGTAACTCTGACCTGAATGGTCATTAGCCTACAGGTTCCCCAAGCTGTGCAACAAATGTGTGTGTGAAGCAAGCTTCTTGCATCTGCCGGAGCCAGGTTAGGTCAACAGTACTGTATGTATACTGTAGCAAAAGTCCAGCTGTTCAGTCATCTACTATGGTTGTCTTTTCTGCATCCATACGTAATATTGCACATGCATTTAACTCAATGTTGTAGTGGCAGTCACATATCACTGTCATACAGATCTGAGATATCGGCTACTTCCTCTGTCAAGTCTATGGCATGGTCAGGACCTGACAAAGATTAAAAACGTTGTCCTGTTAATTTGTTACCTTAACCCTGCAAGGCCCAGTGTGATCGCACGATCACATGTATGTTTTATAAAGAAATGAGTTTAAATCATTTTTCTTTTCTGTTATTTTTTATTTTTTTCACCTCTAAATCCTCATTGGGTCCTATTGTTTAGTCTTACAATGCCATTGGCCAGGATATTTGCATATAAATACCCCCCACAGAGCCAGGAATCATCACAACTTGAAAATAATCTGGGCCTTGCAGGGTTAATAAAAAGGCAATGCATTCATCAGAGTTTTGAGAAGTGTAGTATATGTTTTTCTTTTAATTGATGATAATTTCCTACCATTAAACATCTTTAAAATGAGGGTATCAGATATCAGACATTAGAATATATTGTGTGTGTGTGTGTGTGTGTGTGTGTGTGTGTGTGTGTGTGTGTGTGTGTGTGTGTGTGTGTGTGTGTGTGCGCGCGCGCGCGCGTGTATGTGTGTGTGTGTGTGTGTGTGTGTGTGTGTGTGTGTGTGTGTGTGTGTGTGTGTACCTAGATGAAGATGTGTTTAACATATCCTCCTGCTTTCAGGAGAGTAACAGTTAACTCAACAATGGAGTACATTGCTTTGATTCATTGAGCCATTAACACAACATACAGCATGCATGGAAATAAAGATGCATCTTGTCCACAATGGAGCAGATTGGTGTGATTAACATACCCTCCTAAGTGAATGCAAGAATGTAAAAGACAAAGGATAACTTATTGCTCTCATAGATTGACCAATGAACACCACATCCAGCATGTTACCATTAGACTGCATTTACATGTTGTTATGACAACTGAGACTAAAATGAAACTTTTACAAATAGATAAATAGCCTCTTTTGTTTTTCTTTTACATCAAGGAATCATTGAAGACATTTTTCTCTCTGTATTTAACTAATTAATGCTTGGGTGTTCAGTTTCACTCTCATTTATGTAGATGTATTCTGCATTAAGATGTATCACTGTATATAGTTATGAGACAGTGTCTACTAAAAAAACTGCTTTATAAAGCTGTTCTACCTCCCTGCTTTATCGTAATGTTGTTCACAGACATGAAATTCATACAATGAATAGTTAAAACGACTACTACGATACCGGTTTTATTGACTGTCACTGCTTTTATCCTTTTTAACCACTTCAACCCTATATTGTCCGTATTGTATATAGTGAAAATATGAGATCTACAAGCTCTGTATTGCATGCAATGAGTTGCATTGCAATATGCTCAAATCAACACTCAGCGTTGCGATGTAACACGTTGTGAACTTTTTTGCCAACGATATGTAGTGTAGAGCAAAAAAAAGTGGGTGCTGAGACAGTAAAGAGTCCTGGGGGACTCCAATAAACTGGGTTTATGTGGTTAATTGTTTTTATTCTCATTGTTGTATTAATCTATTTACTTTATGCTGCTGTGTCCACTAAGGAGATTTTCCAACCTGATTACATCCTATGTTTTTAATAGTTTACAATGGGAATGCTGCATGTAGGCCTAAACTATGCTGGAAACACCAACACCATAATTGTGTGTATTTAAAAGCAATTACTTTTGAATGCTATATTCAAAAAGTACATTTTTAAAGCAATTCAGATACTATGCATCCTTCACTTGAAAGTCATTATTTGACCAGGAATATCTATAGGTTTACTCTTGAAGTCTTAAGCATTTACTGTATTTTAAATCAATTTCTTCAGTATTTTAACTTGGTTAACTAAAGGAGAAATATGTACTTTGTCCACCAATGGTTAAATGATGCCCCCCCTCCCCACTACAGGACAGGTACTTAATGATAACAATGGACAAGACCACACCCACCTGCTTTGCATAAGGTCTTCAACATCCTCACACACTGTATATAAACAACACAGAGCAGTGGTTGTGTCATCACTACAGCTGACCACAATGAGTCAACCACAGGGAAAGAAGACATTCATCCAGAACATGTTGAGTTTCACCTCTGCTGCTGCTAGACCTCCTTCATCTACACTGCTGACCTCAGCTTCTACACCGGACACTTCTTCTGATGATACCAGGACCTCCACCAAGGTTATTATACTTTTTCATGTTTTCACTAGTGTTTATTTGTTCATTTTTGTTCACAATCTCAGTTTTGTTTTAACTAGTTTTCAAAGTGGTGTTATATGTGGTAGTCTAGAGATTAAAAAAGCTCAGAAAAAAATATTATTATATATAAATTATGGCTATTTTTGAAGATGCTTGACAATGCTTGACAACAGGTCATAGAACTAGCACGTTTTTTGTTTTAAAGTCTGAGCTTTTGTCTAGCATAGTTTCAGTTTTGTGTTATCTGGGATAGACAGGGCTGAGATCGAAAAAACATGTAAATTGTGGTTATTTTCGATATTTTTGAAGCTGCTTGACAATGTTTGATGACAGGTTTTATAGCACAGCTAAAAATATTGGAAGATTTCATGTCCAACCAAAATATTAGACTCATGTATGCAATATTGACAAAGACTTGACAAAGACTGTTTTTGTAATGCCATATTTTTATGTTTATTTTATGCTTTTGTTATTTAATTTCATTGTTTTCGTTATTTAATTAGTTTTAATTAACGATAATAATGTCCTCCACCCCTCAGATCACTTTCTCCTCCGTGCCACAGAGCTCTGGGGAAGTTCCACCACAAGGAACTGATGATACCAGGGCCTCTGTCTCCAAGGTCACCTCGTCCTGTGCTTCACCCTGTTCCTGGCCGGTGACCACGGGCAAGGCACTGAAGGCAGATTCCCACACCGGCGTGGCGGCTGCTACATCAGACCTGTCCTCTATAGACGAGCCGTTGGCCCAGCCCATACTAAAGAGCTTCCCAGCTACATTATTCTGCCAGACTCCCAGGAGCTTCTCCTCTGCATGGTATGGCGGGTTTGATCATGTTCATCAAATACAGCATTAGTCACAATGCTGTGTTTTGTAAGATGTTTCAGCATTTTGCGATAAATGGGGATGACAAATTCAGACATGAGGCTTGTCAGAAGCATGAGAAGAGCAATGTAAAAGGCACTGGTTACACTACCAATGACGATCAAGATGGGCTGTTAAACGGCTAATTGAAGGTTTGGAGTATGGTGCATTTATAGAGGTTTTCAAGAGCAAACCGGGGCGTCTGTATTCTACAGATATAATGTGTGGAGGACGAAGGCTTGTGGTTGCACTAAAATTTAGTCATAGTATGTTCCATTTAGTGACTAAATGGAACATACTATGACCTATCGTTTGTGTAACAAAAACAAAATGTATTGTTTCATTGCTTCTTTTAATGAACAGTGTTTATACATGTCTTTTCAGCCTTGAATTTAGAAAAGTGTGTAATTGTTCTTATGAAGACATGGACTTTTTTTTGCACATATGTATTTGCACATGTATTTGCACATGCATTCTATTCTTCCTTTATCATTATTTCTTTGTTACTGTTTATTATTGCTGCTAACATGTGTGAGCAACCAAAACACAATGTTTACTATCACTAGACGAAACAATACAAATCTTGGATCTTGAATCCTGTTGTGTGTCTTCACTGCCAAGTTCATAATATTCTGTAATGGATGTGTGTTTGAATTGTGACACAACGGCGGGCATGTTCACTGTTGATACTGATATTAAAAATGATATGCCTAATCCGCTTTCAATTAATGTAATTAGCACTCTAAAATGTCCATAATATTTGCATTGAAACTCACCAGCTGATGAATGTGTGCTCCTGCACCCCTCCAGGGGCCATATTCACTATTCATATATCCAATTAATCTATTAAAAACAAATCTAAAGCAAATAAAAAATAAGATATGGAATTTTAGTTAATAAAACATCTACTTATGCACAAACTTGGACACATCATCAGTGTCCTGGAGTCACTGGGTGTTTCGGGTCTGGAAACTGGACACCCTCCTCCAGGCGACCCGACCGAGGCTGATCAGACCCCGGCCTGTGTCCAAGTGGCATGTTACATGCCCCGTCTCTTGGGGGCTTAGGGTGGCTGGTGAGATGTTGCCGCATGTGTTGGCTACACTAAGAGGCTCTAGGCACGGTGGGCTGCCTCCTTCGTCTGACCAGAAGTGGGCATTCGTCTTTGCGTTGCGTCGTCGTTGCTGCTGGGTACAAACTCTGCCTTGATGGATTTTAAACCCTCAAACATATTAATTTATAATACAAACATATTGGTGTGGTCGTATTATTAGGACAATTGTTCTTACCAGTTAACATCTAACTGGTAGGAATCAACCATCTAAACAGATTTCAGGAGTGAGTGAGTGAGTGAGTGAGTGAGTGAGTGAGTGAGTGTGTGTGTGTGTGTGTGTGTGTGTGTGTGTGTGCGTGCGTGCGTGCGTGCGTGCGTGCGTGTGCGTGTGTGTGTGTGTGTTTTATGATTCTTGTGTTTTATCAGACTAAATGTATTGTGTCACAATAGGATGTACATAGTGGAATTGAAACATTTAACATTAAAATACACATACAGCACACATAATGTATACTGTCTTACCAGTATCTCCAGGTCTTATGATATATAGTAGTTTTTGATTTTATTTTACCTTTAATTGTGTCAAGATAAAACAGCACAACAGGACAATACCAAAAACATAACACATAACAAAACAGACAAAA
Source organism: Gymnoscopelus microlampas (assembly GCF_963454915.1). Classification (NCBI taxonomy): domain Eukaryota; kingdom Metazoa; phylum Chordata; class Actinopteri; order Myctophiformes; family Myctophidae; genus Gymnoscopelus; species Gymnoscopelus microlampas. The sequence continues at coordinate 38,939,011 of NC_139958.1, forward strand.
CAATAATAATAAAATAGCTGCAAGCAGCAATATGGGGGCCAAGCAATGCTGTATGCAATATGCAAAACACAAGAAATTAATAAATGAGCATTGGAAACAGCTGAGCAGAGTTCTGAGGGATTGTAGATATTAAAATGCATGTCTTTATTATCTTGCTTATAATGACAGATTACAACATTTTGTTAAAATGGCAGTTATCATGACAACATTTTGCCAATTTCTCTATTTCATTTACACAACAGACACACTTGTAGTATTCTAATTAGGCTATAGCTTTTAATCACTATTCCTGGCCAGTCGGTTTAGCCAGGACCTGGATTCGAACAGGTGACCTTGTTTCCCAGGCATCCTCACTATTCATTCAGCTACAACAGCCGTGTTTAAGTTTGCAGAAACGTAACGAGAGAGAGAGTGTAATTCCCTGTAGAGGATAGACCCTCTCCCTCATGCTAAACTTAAAGTGACTTATAAGTTCCACTTCTCTCCAAAAGGACAACTTTATTTTATTATTTTATTATTGCATTTTGGCTATGTGCAATAACTGCAAGCCAATGTTGAGCTAACACTGTACAATGATACACAGTCTTTAACACGTAATCTGTGTGCACAACACATACACAATCAAATTGGATATGTTTATATCCAATTCATTCTTGTTTATGAAGCCGCATGGCCTCTACAATATTCATTGGCTCATGGAGGTTTCATTTTTTCTCGTACAAACTTCTCTTCAACTGGGATCTTGGATAATGGTCCATATATTGTGTGTAGAATGTTAAGCAGATTGCTAAAAGATCCCAGGAGAAGTACGGCTTTATGTGTATTCCAAACTACTTAAAATGGAGGAGGCCGTGGAGCTTACTCATGAGTAGAAGCATGTATGTGAGTTTCCTGGCTGTACGGCAAACAAGACCCTACAGCCAATTGGAGTAAGATGCGTTTTAGCGTTATTTGGCATGACTCCACCATACTGCAAAGTAGAAATGTGCATGACTCTGCATTCATAGTTAGGGCAGATGAATCATTTTCATAAAACTGCAATATTCATTGGCTCGTGGAGGCTTAATCTTTTCACGTACAAACCTCTGTCAGAGGTCATAGGTCACAGTACCCAATTTGTTCCTCATGAGGAGACGTGTCATGGCTGTAAGTCAAACGGGGCATGAGTTATACCTGTTCCAAGTTTGTGTTTGTCAATTGTGCTATAGCGCCACCCTTTTGCCAATGGTTGTGAGTTTCATTTCTCGGTAGACTTTCATGACCCTCTACCATACTGCAGAGTATAAAAAAACACTGTGTAACAGCATAAGAATAATAATTAATAAAACCAACGGAAACAAAATGGTGCCTATGCACTGACGTGCTTGGCCCCCTAATAATAATAATAATAATAACACAAGACTTCTCTTATGGGGGTTCCTGACATGAATGTCGGAGAACCAGTGCCTTCATGGAGGATAGGATTCCATGCAGTTTCTTCTACTGTATGACATCCTTCTCCTCAAAGCTACCACGGTTGGGTCTTCTGTGCTCCGTTGCCTCAAACTTGTTCAATGTACATTATATGCTAGCTGTCTGACACACATGCTGGGTTACTCCAGGATAAAGTCTTTGATGTCTTTCCCTTCGGGCAGAGTCTACAGATACAGTATGTGTCTCTGTTATCTACAGCCAGACTGTCTCATTGCTTCTTTAAATTATTAATTTAGATCAGTGTATCCGTTATCTGCAGCTCTAGACTTTCTCACTATTGCTTCATTCATTCACTCATTCATTTAGAGCATTGGTTCTCAAAGTGGGGTTCGGGGACCCCCAGGGGTACTTGAGGGTGTTCCAGGGGGTACCCAGCAAAATGTGTAAATATAGCATCAGAATAATTATGACCTTTTATACTTTGGCTATTCAAAAATATCAGATATACAAGCTCATAGCTCGGCACCGAGTGCCGCGCTATGAGCTTGTAGATCTGCTATTTTTGAAAAATCTGGAACATTTGTGCAAATCTTTGAATATATATATTTTTAAAGCAAACATTAGTAACTCAAATCTTTTCTTCTGGGGGTCCCTGGAACAAAATATTAGTTTGAGAACCACTGATTTAGATCAGTGACTGTTATCTGCAGCCCAGCCCAGACTGTCTCACTGCTTCATCCTTCCATCCATCCATCCATCCACCATTAATTCATTCATCCATCCATTCATTCTGATGTCTGTGTCTCTGCTATCTACAGCTCCAGACCGTATCACTCCATTCGTTAATTCATTCATTTAGATCAGTGATTTTCCACCTTTTCACGCACCAGCACAGAGCCAGCCGTGACCACAGAAATCCTATTTTGAGCTGCCAGCACCCGTCATGCATTTCTATGGTAAAGACACAATGTTCTTTGCAGTGCCCGAGCATTGCTTTCTGCATCTGGCGTTTTTTCTATGCCTTCTCCACATCCTTTTCTGACAGGGCACCTACTAGCTGTGCATTGATGTTAAGCACAGATATGCAGTCCAGTCCAGGTCATTCATGTTTTACTGTTGAATGACAAAAAATGTTTGCTGAAAAGAATGACATATTAGCTGGTGTCATAACTCAGGGCAAAGTTGATCACTATTGAAGTAAAGATGAAAAGAACGTCTCTCCTCTGGACTTGGTGAAGTAATCAGGTATGTACTTTGTGCTTTTAGAATTCTCGTGTGTGAGTAGCAGTGATTTGAAGGTCTATGTGGGGGTACAGTCAACCAACAATGTATTGTCTGGTTTCCATCTACTAGTATTGTTGCTACTACAACTACTACGAAAGAAAATCTTACACATAATGAATAGGCCAGATGCCGGCGCATTATGCCGATGCCATTTCTTTAGCTCGCCCCTGTTGGATTATTATTACATTTTAACCAATAATGTCTTGAGGAAAACTAAGATTTGATAAAAGGTTCTATTTCAGAAAATTGTACGTATAAGCAAACAAATGAATAATTCTTGATTTTTTAAATTAAGTATATTAAAACTTCAATACATGAACAGAATGTTTAACTTTAATTGTACAATGAACAAGCAACAAGTGAATATAAAACATACATGAACTGAATTTTATTTTATTGAACCACTTAAGCAAACTTGTAGATAAGGTATTTTTGAAAAAATGAAAAGGTAAAAGAAATTGATGCCGATGTCAGGGAAGGCAAAACGACAGGGAAATAAGTCCTGCCTTCTTGCCAAGTAGTGCTCAACCCTAATATTTGAGTTAAAAGTATAGATCATGGTGAAATATTACTCAACTAGGTTAAAGTTGCTCTGGAAAAGTTGTACTTGAGTTAAAATATGGTGTAGCCTATTTGCTTTGAAAATACTACTTACCGTAAGTATTCAAAAGTGCATACTTAAAAATAAATAAAAGTATTTAGTACAAATCACAAAGTATATTTTCTTTTTAATATCAATACATTGCTGTATTAAAGTGTTGGCATTTCCCCCCCAAAATGTCAAAGAACTTTCCAGAAATGTGAAAAATGCAGATCTACAAGCTCACAACGCATCACATTGTCACCTGTTGTGAGCTTGTAGATCTGCTATTTTCACTATACTTTAAATAGGGCTAAAGTGGTAAATTCATAATGTATGTTTTCCATTCCTAGAATTGTAGTAGAGTCAAAATACAATATTTGTATATACAATATTTGTTTTTGAAATGTGCTGGAGTAAAAGTCACTTTGTGCCGCACTGCAAGCTTGCACATCTGCTATTTTCGTTTGAAAAAGTTTGAACATATATACAAAAAATATTTTAACACAAATCTTCTCTTCTGGGGGGCCCTGGCACTAAACATTTCCAGATTGGGGCGTCTGCGGCCAAATACATATAATTTTGGGGGTCCTTGGCACAAAAAACGTTTGAGAACTATTGATTTAGAAGGCATTTGTAGAATGGGTCACAGGTCGTAATGGACTAATGTCCAGCAGTGTCCAGGAAGGTGTGGATCTCAGCCCTCCTCTCCAGAGCACTCCGCAACTGATCCCTGATGTGTTCAATGTTCTCCTGCAGCTCCTCCAGCTCTCCTGGCCTGGGATGGAGACCAAGGTTATTATAGTTAGCTAAAACTAACAAAAATAAACCAAACTAGAATTGAAAGAGAGAGAAACAAACACAAAAAGAAAAGAAAAAAAAGGGAGGAGTAGGGGAGGGCTGGGGAGGGCTGCGTGATGGCCCAATAGGCTCTATTCACAGCAGCCATATTATCACTTCCTTCACAGGTGTTACCAATGATACTAATGAAGGCTCTGTTCCATTTAGTGTAGCACAGTGGTTTCCACGACCCCATAACTCTGAGAGTGTACAAATGGAACCAAATGGACCCGTAAGTTCCATTTGTACACTCTCAGAGTTACACACCCGTAAGAGGCCATTTGGTAGCCCATGAGGGTCCCTGGACCCCAACTTTAGACCAACTGGTGTAGCAGAGTGTTTCCATTGAGCCAACATGCACAACATCAGTACCCTGACTCTGTTTGACCAGAATGGAACAGAGCCTTCATTAGTATCATTGGTAACACCTGTGAATTTCTTCATAATATGGCTGCTTTGAATAGAGCCCAATCACGTTACTATTATATTGCTCGCAGTGGCGGACGCACTGTAGGCACCGTGCCTTACCTCGAATACACTGTGCCTTCCCTCCGCCGGACAGCTTTTTGTGTATATTCACTATGAATATCGCCCCCTATACTTAAGGCCGACAAACAGCTTAATACACATCCATTCTTTCTCTACGTCCTGCGTGTCTGGAGGATGTTGAGTCTTTTGAGCAAATGTGTATTCTCAGAATCCCTTTTCACACTCGAGCGTGAAATGTGTCTGCCTGTGTCCCTCATTCACAGAACCGTTTTTCTACGTCATGACATAAGCACACAATATAAACACCACACACAATGTCCTGGCATCTTTCTCTTCATTCATTTTTGATTCTTGAGACAGCAGAGAGACAGCAATGGCACCGGCGTAAAAAAAAAAAGGTTGTCCAGAGCAAACTCATCGACGCGAGAACGCCTAAACGGTTGCCACCGCCTAAACCACATTCCGGACGAGCTGCTTGAGGCTGCAGCATCAGTCCTGCTTGGTAAAATAAAGGCTGAACAGGCTCTATTCACAGCAGCCATATTATGAAGACATTCACAGGTGTTACCAATGATACTAAGGCTCTGTTCCATTCTGGTCAAACAGAGTCAGGGTGCTGATATTGTGCATGTTGGCCCACTGGAAACAGTGGGTCTACAGTTGGGGTCCAGGGACCCTCATGGGCTTCCAAATGGCCCCTTACAGGTGTGTAACTCCCATTTGTACACTCTCAGAGTTATGGGGGTCATGGAAACCACTGTGCTACACTAAATGGAACAGAGCCTTCATTAGTATCATTGGTAACACCTGTGAAGGAAGTGATAATATGGCTGCTGTGCATAGAGCCTACTCAGTGGACAATATTTTGCAATACTCGCGGATGAGTGTAATGATCTTTCCAAACGGGAACTAGTTGCAGTTTGTTTTCGATTCATGGATGGAGGACTCATCAAAGAGCGGGCAGTAGGATTTATTGACACCGCGGATTTGACTGCACGGGGCATCACAAAAAAAGATTTTGGAAATTATTGAACACCTCGAGTTAGATCAAAAACTCTGTGTTGGGCTTTGCTGCTACTGTGATGGAGCATCTGTCATGTCGGGGTACAAGGGAGGTGTGCAAGCGCTCCTAAAAGAAACCTTTCCGAGCGCCTACCACGTATTTGCCAGGCCTTACTTATAAAGAGATCCTGCGTCCGCCACTGCTTGCTCGACACCGGAAGAGCGCCCCCCACTCCTCCCCTACCTGTGTGTTTCACGCTACGAGTTCATTCAAACAAATTTCTCAGTCAGACGTCACAAATGCAGAGAGAAAAGACACCGAAAAAACGTAAGGGGGGTGCTGAAAAGCATAGGGAGAAAAAAGCTTTAAAATAAAAGTTGAAGATGCCACATGTTTTAAAACAAAAGACATGTTTGTTGCTGCTGGAAGGGCTCAAGACTGCATGTTTCTGTCCCCGAAAATGTAACTCCCCGGCCCCACTCTGTCTGCTGCAACAACAGCAGAGTGAAGCAAAGCAGGCAGAAACCTGCACTGAAATTAAATGAAAAATTCGAGTCACTTCCTGACTTACGTAATTGGTGAAATATGAGTCAAATAGGGCCATGGCCAGACTGAGAAGTGAGAAAAAAACATAAGTCAGCCGAACGGAGCGATTCAGTCTGGATTCCAGGCTAGTGTTGTGTGTCTACAAAACAAAAACTACCTCTTATTTAGATAAAATGTCCTGAATTTTGTCTTTGTCAATAGGCCGATGTCTTTTTGAATTTCGACCCTGGCTACCCCATATTACCAAAAACACAAAAAAAACGGATAAAAACCATGCTGTAAAATAGTGAACCCGCTTTAAAAAACGACTTAAAACTAACTGAAATTGAAAACAAAAAGTCTACTTGAAATAAAAATAAAAACTATTGGAAAATGCAAAAGGATACTAACCTGGGAGGAGACACTGAGGAGCAGGAGGTGGGCTCCTCCATGCTGGATCCTCCATTCTCACACACCCCAAGTGAAGGAGGTCCCTACAGGTTGGAGGATTTAGTTATACTTATACTAAAACTAATTAATAATTGAAAATAATGATATAATCACAGCCAGTAAGCTGTGCCCATTGATGAGTTTATTGTGCTTCCTTGTTTCTGACTCTCTATAGCAGTGGTTCCCAAACAGTGGGTCGGGACCCATTTGTGGGTCACGGATCCAGTTTTGTGGGTCGCAAGTGAATATCCCTTAGTTTTTTTGTTTCCTACATTTTTACATGAATTTATGTTATTTTAAAAGATTTTCTAAAGATTTCCACAAAAATGCACACATTTTCATGAGTTGAAAACAAATTCAAACATTTTTCAAAAAGAATTTCATGAATAAAATAAAAATAATCAAAGAAATTCCCCACATTAGAAAACAAATAAGAAGTTGTGAAAACATCAGACCTGCAAGCTCGCAACGCAACGCATTGTGAGCTTATAGAGCTGCTGTTGTCACTAGTTTGGATTCAAACATCTGATTTCTCTATTGGGTATTGAGCTAAAAAAACACTGCTCTATAGCCTACTGCCTTATGCTCCCTTATTACTGACTCCCGACAGCCTTGCGCTCCATTATTACGGACTCCCTACTGCCTTATATGCTCCCCTATTAATGACTCCATACTGCCGCATGCTCCCTACTGTCTTATTACTGACTCAATACCAAAACAATACACAAACAAACATCACAGGGGTTAACAGCCACCCCAGCCACCTAGCGGAGCAGCTAAGTGCTACGATCTTTCAATTTATGATACAAGCGTGAAAATTGGCGTGAGCAGTCTCCATGGGTCACTTGACAAGAAAATTGTCCGAGGCAGTTGTAATTTCAAGATGGCGGCCATTTTTCAAGATGGCCGACACCTTAGTGGGCAGTTAAGTGATATGATGGTTTATTTGGTGATACAAGCATGAAAATTGGCATGAGCAGTCTCTGTGGGTCACTTGACAATAGGCCACCCACAGCTACTTGAAATTCCAAGATGGCGGCCATTTTTCAAGATGGCCAACACTTTAGTGGAGCAATTAAGTTATATAATGGTTTATTTGGTGATACAAGCATGAAAATTGGCATGAGCAGTCTCTGTGGGTCACTTGACAATAGGCCACCCACAGCTACTTGAAATTCCAAGATGGCGGCCATTTGTCAAGATGGCCAACACTTTAGTGGAGCAATTAAGTTATATAATGGTTTATTTGGTGATACAAGCATGAAAATTGGCATGAGCAGTCTCTGTGGGTCACTTGACAATAGGCCACCCACAGCTACTTGAAATTCCAAGATGGCGGCCATTTGTCAAGATGGCCAACACTTTAGTGGAGCAATTAAGTTATATAATGGTTTAATTGGTGATACAGGCATTAAAATTGGCATGAGCAGTCTCTAAGGGTTGCTTGACGAGAAAACACTCACATCCACTTGAAATTTCTATTTTCAAGATGGCCGCCCCCTGGATCCTCAAAAGATACATTTTCTCATAGAAATGTATGTTTTTTTTTCATTAAGGGCAATTATACGATTATTGTTATTATGCTAAAGAACAGCTTTTAACACATCACAATACAGTTGTGTTGATTTGTTGATCATAGATAGATTAGATAAGAGTGAATATCCGCACTACCAGGGCACACTGGTGATATATCACTGCTGTTAAACTCAGAGTGGGGTTCAATGTCAGCTAATTGAAAGTTAGTACCCCAAATGCTGTCTAATTTACCCCAAAACAATTAGATAGCCGCACCTGAATTGACAGGTTGTGCCAGCGCGGGAGAGCCGAGCCAAGGTTAATGGGGTTTTAGTTAACCGGATGGTGTACAGATCGCACGGGATTTAAATGGCATTGGATGAACGATCGGACCGAAGTGTAGGGTTAAGGCACGAACTTAGTTGTATCCCATACATCAAAGTGCTTGGTAAAAGGTGGTAAAAGGATAAACCCTCGGCCTCTGCCTATGCTGCAGACATGGCAGAAGCCATCATAACAGCTGAGAAAACTAACTGGGACAGATGTTTCATTTGTCAGCAGGTCACCAAGGAAAAACTCATTCAGCCGAGTTTATTCAACAGAGAGCAAGATCGTACTGGTTATGATACCATTGCAAGAAATGTTCCATTATTTCATGAGATCAATGCTCTGCCTATCTTACTTAGTCTAACCCGACTAGATGAAGGTGATGGCATAGAAATCACATTGACAAGAAACAGAGCAAAATATAATTTAAGCTGTAAACTTAGGTTCAACAACACAGAGCTGGAAAGGGCCCAAAAGAGAGCATCTACATCTTGATCTCTTTGCCAGAAAGCAAAGACATTATGACTTGATCCCACCAACTCAAGCAGCACTCAAAGAGCATGCCAAACGTGCTTCTTATGAGGCTGGATACGTGTGGGGACAGGCATTGAAGCGACATCCACAAATGCCGAGCCCATCTGACTGGGGATGGGTGGAACAGGACGAGAAGTGGAAAGTCTTCTGGACTCCACTTCCACCTATTGCGGAGAGTTGTTGGGAGTTGACCAAATGTGGGTGGGGCATGTACTGGAAGGTGTAAGTGCTTCAGATATGGTTGCACATGCCTATGTAGTTGCCCCTGCTAGAACCTATTTGCATGTTTATTTTGCCAGAGTTGTTCCCCGTTGTCCTCTGTGTTTTCAAGTGTAGGCCTATTAGCAGAGATGCTCGTAGGCCTGCGTCCTGCGTCGCTGACGCACCATATTGCGAAAGGACGCATTCATGACAACTCTAGTGCGTCCATGGGACGCAGCTCCGATTAGCTCCGATAATATATAATATTTGTCAGCTGTGATCTACATGGACTCTCTCGGTTAGGCACCGTTGGTGGAGAAGTATAACTCTCCGGTTAGACACCGTTGTACTGGAGAAGTATAACTCGGTTAAACGGCGTTGTGTGGCAGAAGCAGCAGCACAGCCCCTCGCTGTTAGTCTACGCTACACACACAGAGAGAGAGAGAGAGACGGCATGAGGACCTGCTCTTAAACGTGTTAAAACGTCTTGGATAGACCACTGTCTGGAATAATAACTGATCATCATACATACAGGTCTACTACTAATCTTTGTTGCTGTTGTCATCTTAAATTGACCAGCCAAAGTAAAATCCCCGATTTTAGAGTGTTCTCCCACTTGCTTGGAGATCAGAGTGATGTATGTGGTGGATTAATGCATGTTGCCAATCAGCTGTGTAACATTAGCAGGTTAACGATGGCTCGTTGATCCTATGCATTTGACCCTGATTTGACCACAAAGGCAAACAAAAGCACTAATTAATGGCAGCTGTAAGTAACCGGTTGTCTATCGTCTGTGTCTTGTGTATGTTTAATAGGCAACTGGATGTTTTCTGTAGCTTAGAGATATCATAACAATTCATTCCCTGAAGAGGGTAGACCCTCTCCCTCATGCTAAACTTAAAGTGACTTATAAGGTTCCACTTCTCCTCAAAAAGACAACTTTATTTTCCTTTCTCAATGACAAGCCTAATAGTATTATTGCATGTTGACTATGTGCAATAACTGCAAGACAATGTTCATAGGCATTGTCAGTATTTGTCATCATTATTTCTTGAATTCCTATTTCTTTATTTGCCAATACTTCCACTGTAAGCCAGTGTTTTCAGTCTACACAATAAATAGTAAAAATAAATTCTACATTCATAAATAATACAAAATAAAATAATAATAATGATTAAAAGGTTCTATGATTAAATGTATTCTATTGGTCAAAGGTATGTTAAATCCACCTGTTGCCCACTACTAGTATTTCTTACCATAAGGTGTGCTAATACTACAGAATCATATACATTTGAAAAAATATATTTATGATTTTTTAATATATGTATATATATCGGTATCGGTCTTGAAAAGCAGGAACGGGTCGCACTGATCTAGATCTGCTATTTTCACAATATGTATCTGTGGAACTGAATCAAACTAAATTAAGTGCCTCAACTCCTAATTCCTCAGGGTGGGGGGTCCCCAGTTAAAATATGATTATTTTGGGGGGTCGCTGCCTGAAAAGGTTGAGATCCACTGCATCAGGATATAATGTACACAGTCACACACGCATAGAAGATATGGAGATTGGAGATCAAAGAAAACGATAGGGGGGGGGACGTGTAATTGGGGACCCATAAAATGTCCCTGGGACCCATCTAAAAGACCACCCTTGCATCCCAGGACCCATTACATTGAAAACCTAGCAACATCACTGTATTAGTGTGTAATTTTCAGTTGTTACTTTGTAACATTGGGCCTCATGCAGCAATAAGTTCCTAATGTTTCCTCTTACATTTCTTCCTAAGTGAATTCCTAAGAGAAGTTGAGTCAGATTCATGAAACGTTCTTAAAAGGCAGAATTGTTCGTAACTGTGTTCTTGATGCTGATGAATCCCAATCCTCGTAACTTGAAGGGGTGTGCCAGTTCATCCTAATTACCATAGGGAGCCGCCCCATCAATCCCCATATAAGGCATGACTGCAGTCACACCTGTGTGTGATTGCTGCACACAGAAATCACAGGAAATCACACACATAAATACAATTGAGAGAATGAAGTAAAGAATACCTAAACTATAAGTCTACAGATGGTGGAACACCAGACTCCAAACATAAAAATAAATAAATTAATAGTTCTGTGGAGGTACTTCTGAAGTGAACAGCAAATTAATGAATGGATTTTATTATTTCTCTCACATTAATCAACATATCACCACTAGACATCAATGTACATTTGCTGAAATTAGCTGTTAAAAATGTTATCCATATTTTATGTTCAGGAGTAGCGTTAGTAGTGGATATAAAACATTTTATTACTGAAAGCTGGTGGGTGGATATGGAGGGTCTTTAAGGTAGCAGCTGCTTGGTATGTAATGGGGTGGAAATAGGGGTGTGGTGGGTGATATGGTGGTGCAAGGAGGGGTGTACGGGGCTGTGTGGGGTATGGGGATGGGTGTGACGGGTGGGTATAGGGGGGCTTTCAGGTAGGAAGGGGACTGGAAAATGGGGGTATGGCGAATGTCGGGATATGGGGGTGGGGGTTATGGGGGGTGATGAGGGTGGGTTGGGTGAGAGGTTATGGGGTAGGTATGGGGCTTGGGCTTCAACTCAACCGGGTCTGTTTGGGTTAGATTGTAATTTCAGACCCGTCTCAAACATTTTCATGTCAAGGACCCCCAAATTGACATGCATTTGGCTGCAGACCCCCACCTGAAAATATTTTCTGCCAGGGAAAATGTTTCAAGATTCATCAAAATGTCTCGAAAATAGCCGATCTACAAGCTCAAAATGGCCAGTAATGGGACGTGTTGTGAGCTTGTAGATCAAAAGTATAAAATAGGGTTAAAGTGATTAAACTGTTCTTCGTTTGCTGTGGACCCCCTGAAACTCCCTGAAGGACCCCTGGGGGTCCCCAGACCACACTTTGAGAACCTCTGCTCTAAAGATATGATAAAGATATTATTGTAATTTAAATCCTATATTATACAACTGCAGAATTGAAGAAACTTAGAGAATTCATTATTTTTGCACAAATATGTCACACTTAAGAACTCAAAGGCCAGCCTAAGAGTGCTCATCAGTGTGTGTAGATTCTGTTCTTACCTGAGAACAGATCACAGCTAAGAAAACATTGGAGTATACCGAAATCTTCTTAAAAACCTCTTAAATGGGTCTAAGAAAAAAAATCCTCTTAAGAAAGTGTGCGTAGATTCTGTTCTTACCTAAGAACAGATCACAGCTAAAAAAACATTGGAGAATACCAAAATCTTCTTAAAAACTTCTTAAGTGGGTTTAAGAAGAAATTTCCTCTTAAGTACCGTTGCTGAATGAGGCCCATTGCTTCCACTGCCATACGTAACAGTGAAGCACATTTTCAGTTTAGTTCCTTAGTATAGGTTTGTCATGGTTCTGTGGCTACTGCCATTCAGTATTAGCCATTGCTCAATTATAATGTTGGAGCACTGTCCATTCAGCACCACAACTGTGCTAATCAGCACCACAACTGTGCTCATTTATTAGTCATATTTTTTGTTTCCCCATTTCTTAGTATTTATTTGACACATGTAATGGCTGTTAGTTAAAAAATAAAACATAAATCCTCCCTTGTGACTGTTACCTTGTCGTGGTAAGGGAGCTTGTGTACCTCAGTGAACCCTGAGAGCTATGCCAGTGGGAGGCAACTCCTACAGGTTTTACCAAACTGGACAGGTTGTGGGCGAGGAGTCAGACAAAACACAGTCAAACAACCTCTCTTGACAGAGCTTTTTGAGGAACCCAATACATTTCTTTTTTTTTTTAAACTTACATTTTTATCCCACGATTTTGTAACCCTATTTTTAACACCCAGTGCCAATTGTCTATGTAATCCTGGGCACTACCTTCCCTCTGCCAACCTAGGGAGGCCAGGGCCGAGCTCATGCCTCCTTCAATGCATGAGAGCCAACTGACCTTCTTGTCACCTGACAGGGGGGAGTTTCCCTGGTAGGACGTAGCGCGTGGAAGGAACACGTTATTCCAACCAGTTCCCTTCCCCTCCATCAGGCGCCCCGGCTGGCCAGGGGGAGGCAGTATAGTGACCAGGATTATTGCATGTTTTTGTGAGGGTACCTACCCTAGGAGACACGGGGAGAACATGCAAACTCCACACAGAAAGGCCCTTTCGCCAACCCCGCCTAGGGTATGGGCACTGATGACGCGGAGGAGAGAACACGCCCCCAGTGCCCACAGCGTCCCCTGTGGGAATCGAACCCAGGACCTTCTAGCTGTGAGGCGACAGCGCTACCGACTGCACCACCGTGCCCCCAACCCAATACATTTCTATGAGAAAAAGGTATCATTTAAAGATCCACATGGCGGGCGGCAGTCATCTTGAAATTTCAAGTGGTGGTTGTGGGGTTTCTTGTCAAATGACATTTTGAGACGGCTCATGGCAATTGTCATGCTTGTATCACCAACTAAATGATTTCTTAAGCTTAACCGCTCCACTAAGGTGGTGGCCATCTTGAAAAATGGCCGCCATCTTGAAATTTCAAGTAGCTGTGGGTGGCTTATTGTCAAGTGACCCACAGAGACTGCTCATGCCAATTTTCATGCTTGTATCACCAAATGAACCATTATATAACTTAAATGCTCCACTAAAGTGTCCGCCATCTTGAAAAATGGCCGCCATCTTGAAATTTCAAGTAGCTGTGGGTGGCATATTGTCAAGTGACCCACCGAGACTGCTCATGCCAATTTCCATGCTTGTATCACCAAATGAACCATTATATAACTTAATTGCTCCACTAAAGTGTTGGCCATCTTGAAAAATGGCCGCCATGTTGAAATGTCAAGTAGCTGTGGGTGGCCTATTGTCAAGTGACCCACAGAGACTATTCATGCCAATTTTCATGCTTGTATCACCAAATAAACCATCATAATCACTTAACTGCCCACTAAGGTGTCGGCCATCTTGAAAAATGGCCGCCATCTTGAAATTACAACTGCCTCGGACAATTTTCTTGTCAAGTGACCCATGGAGACTGCTCATGCCAATTTTCACGCTTGTATCATCAACTGAAAGATTCTGCCAATAAAAAGCATTTAGCCGCTCCACTAACCCCCATAAGCATTCTGCCAGTTAGCTGAACTCATTGAAAATTGTCTTCAACCAAATCCAATCCTACTTCTCTGAAAACAAATGAAATACCGACTTTCAACATGCCTACAAAGACGAGCTTTCAGCATGTACAGAACTGACACAGATAATTGATGACTGTCTGATGGAGGTATACAATAAGATACGTGTGGGTTCTCTCCTGTTATGATTTCTCATTCTCTGCGGTAAGATCTAAGGTGGATAAAAAAGCTACTCGTCCAACAGATCGCAGAGAGTACTCTTTGTTTCCCCTATCACTCATGCACTTTGAGCACTGTTTTTGGGCGTTTCTTTGTTACTTTATTTCGGTTTTAGGGTTAGGGTTAGGGTTAGGTTAGGCTTATGTTATTTAATTAAAAAAAAAAGAAAGAAAAAAAACTTTAATTTTTTTTTTTTTTTTTTTGGGGGGCATTTTTCGGCCCCCCCCCGACAAGACATAGGCATGTGCCTACATTGCCTGTGCATAAACACGGCCCTGAGCGCACCCCGAAACAATATGTTGGGAATTGATTGCATTAAACAATCACCTGTGCGTCCAGTCTCAATGTTGGTAAACAAATAATTGGTCTATAGTGCTATCTTGACTACTGTCCAGCTGTGTGGGCCAGTGCAGCAAAAAAAAAGGACCTGCGTGAATAACAAATAGCCCAGAATAAGGCAGCACGTCTTGCCTTTAAGAGCAGTACTAGATCCAATACACTACTCTTTCATCAAAGTATGCCATGGCTTTTGGTAGACTGCAAATCTGGCGTTATTCTCTAGGAATATTTGTTTGAAGAAAAGAACAAAATGTAATGAGAAATACAGTCAAGTAGGCCTACAGGGCAATGGTTTTTGGAACTCTACCCATATGTATCACAGAAATTGAATTAAGGCAAAAGGCATTTTAAAAAAAAGTTAAAATCCTGCATGTACATTTATAATGTTGATCTCTCTCTCTCTCTCTCTCTCTCTCTCTCTCTCTCTCTCTCTCTCGAACCTGTATGGCGGAGGGGACGTGTTATGTGTTTATACAGAGCGGTGAAATTGATATTATTTAGTGAGCCGAAATAGAAGACAAAGAGTGAAAATGAAATAAAAAATGAAAACAAATGAAAAACCATAACGACCTTGGTCGGAGCTGGGAGCTCTCGTGTGTTCAGCGTCTGCATTTTGACACGGAGCCTCGTGGACGCAGCGTTGTTCCACCTGCCTGATGAGCCTGCTGGGGGAGGGGCCGGGGGAGGGGGAGGAGCCTCGAATTTCTGAACTTTACAGCTGCGGGAGGAGGGTTAAAAGGAAACGTAATCAGACATCACAGCCGTCTTAAAGGACCACTTTACCCATGAACTGTCCATAGCCCACCAATGAGACACAGAGTGGCCAATACAAACTAATAGGCAAGTGCGCTCCGGTGCGCAATTTCCGAACGTACCCTTAGTGAGGACCAATTATACAAAGATATGGTTGAAAATGAAATACATGTTTTCGCTATTTTCAAAACATATTGAAAGTGAAAGTGGTTAATTATGTCTGTGGGTTGTATGTATGAAAAGTATTAACAAGCACTTGTGACTAAATAATAACAGCTTTTTTTCCCCATTACTTAAAATGGAATTGAAGAGTAACGGTTTTGGACAAGGTTTCCACCCGACAGCGACAATATCCATCCGAGTTTGTACCTTTTCTCTTGGTCTGCTCTCTTCCTTTTCACGTCGTCATATGTCATGTTGAGAACCCGATGGATTTTCTGTCAAACACAGAACACAGTTAGCGTTTCTTTCAAATGGAATGTCTTTTTCTCTTATAGAGCTCCCTGATTTGACAGTGATTTTAATGTCTTGTTCTAGTCAGAGGCTCCAGAACACGACAGTCCTTAAATACAGCCGTGTCTTCTAAGCTGGGGTCCGCACCCCCACACATTTGACACCCGTACAGTACAGGACACACAATCCTCTCCTGGCACGCACGCACGCACGCCTCGTCTTACCTGGCTGATGTGAAGCCAGTATTTCAGCTTCGGTCTCCTCTGGATGTGAGGGAGAACGAGACGATAGAAGACGTGTTCTCCTAGCAGCGTTAGCGATGCTCCTGTGACTCCAGCGCACAGCAACACAAACAACCCGGAGAAATGAAGAATCCCCATCTGCAACTTCTGGAGAGCAGGAGAACGGGGAGGAGAAGAGCGAGAGAGAGAGAGAGAGAGAGAAGAGGTGGAGGAAAAACAAACTGTTGTTAATAATAAAAATAATATAAATGCACAAAATCTCTGTTTGTCTGTAAACAATAGAACCGCGGTACACCTCACAGGGCAAAAACACAGGAGACAAGGACTGAAACATAAACTCGAAAGAACACAGGTAAGTCTGGAAGGCAATGACATAACGATAATCCGGCACAGCGCAAACGCAGGCAGTCCTCTAAATACCAGAGTCATTAACGCAACAGCATGCAGCTGAGGAACCCAGGGGGATCATGTCACGATAACATGCCCACGATGATATTTATCATAATATCAAAAATAAAAAGAATAGTGTTCCAAATGTTCTCTTATGACATGCTCAGAATAGGGATGCAAGGTTCATGTGATTAATGAGATGCACTCTGCTTGTTTGAAGCTTTGTACCACGTTAGCTTGTGGCTCTTATGGCTCCAAATGCGCAGATTGGTAACATCATTACTATTTTGAATGTACTTACTTACTGTCTGAATGCATGGCCTACTGTCTGAATGTATGGCCTACTTACTGTCTGAATGCATGGCCTACTGTCTGAATGTATGGCCTAGTTACTGTCTGAATATATGGCCTACTTACTGTCTGAATGGATGGCCTACTGTCTGAATGGATGTGTCTAATGTGTAGTCTACTGTCTGAATGTATGCTCTACATTCTGAATGGATGTGTCTAATGTGTAGTCTACTCTACTGTCTGAATGGATATGGTGTCTGATGTATAATCTACTGCCTGTGTGTCTAATGTACTGTGAAGGGAGAGAGCGCCCACCGACCCATTTCACCCACCCAATAACCACTAAGTAATGTGTGGTGACTCACCTCTGTGACAGCGAACATTCTCTTTCCACAGGGAACTACTTTGTACCATTTGTCATGAAGCATGTCCATGAAACCATGTGATTTATATCTGCTGATGAACTCTGAGATGTTGGAAGTTAGAGCAGAGTTCTGGGGCAGCCCGATCCCATAACCTGAAAAAGAAACAATACTATAAACAAGTACTTAGTATGAGTGAGCAGAGAGTAGGTTGTGTTTTTAATCAACTCCTCTACCTTAGACAAACTAACAATGTTAATGATCTGAATGATGGCTAAGAACTAGGGCCGATATCCGATTACCGACTATTTGCATGTTCAAATCAACCATGTTTCCAGTAGTTTCCAGGAGGGTTTACCTTACACGCTGTGATTCTGGGTGTAGATGCAGACTATTAATAAACAGTGAATTCTTATTACATTATGCATTAGGCCTACTGATGAACATATTAGTACAAACAATGTAAATGTGTTATTTCTCCAACTTGTTGACCATATGAAGCTTCTCCAGAAAACACGGATTGAATCTGCAGCATTCATCATCACAAAAGGCCTTTTCACATTCAATATTAAAAAAATAAAATGCATACATCTGAAGGGACACCCATATAGGAAGCAAATGGAAAAGTCTAAGAACACCTGATTTGACAACTTTTGAGATCTGGGGTGAAAACTGTTATTGTAGAGCAGTGGTTCTCAAACTTGTTCATGTCCCCCAGACCCCCATCTAAAACGATTTTGTGCCAAGGACCCCCATGCAAGATTTGTGTTAGTAAAATGTACAGCCCTATTTGTGAGTATCGCGGGGTGAAACTCATTTTTGCCTGACAGACACGAGTGCGCTCCCATGTAGATCATCCACTCCCCATTTAACACCATAAAAGGCAAACGGGAGCTCTAACGTGAGACCATAAACGTCATCACGCTTCAAAATGGACAGATCTACAAGCTAACAAGGCGTCGGTGCAAGGTTGGTACGCACCCACTTGACAACTTGTAGATTAGCGCAAGCGAACGTTAATAAAGTAATCAACTCTCACATGTAATGAGAACAAGGGAACCAGGAGACCTGGTACTGCCAGACCCCTAGTGGTTGAAATCTGAATGACCGGGCTTCGCATGACGTGTGTCCCTTCTATGTCCCTTCTATGACGAAAGGGGGACAGACTTTTTTGGCTGGGGCCGGGGGACAAAGTGACCATGCCCATGTATGGAGAAAACAGATACAAAGCCTCATGTAAGCCCGACCCCTTGGGTCTGGCAATAAGAAGTTAGTTTGCAAAGTGAAACCTCACGACCAAAGGTGAATACAACTTGGAATGGATATTATATAAGTCCTTTCTACTGAAGAATTTCTTACCTCTTCAGAGGTAAACAAGATTATTCTGGAATTTGCCAAAATCCGATAATCTTTAGCTTTATTGATTAGCCTACTGTGGGAATCTGTCCTTTGGACGAACCCTCCGCTGTCCGAAACTATGGCCACACTTGCAAAAACGGCAAACACGCCTAATGCTCTAAATGCGTCTTTGCGTCAACTGAAAAATCTGGAGTTTGACACCTACGTGCCACTGGGGATGTGACAGATATGTCCATATATGGAAATCTGTGTGTCTGTCAGTCCTTGTCCCTTATATTCCCATGTATGGAGATCTCTGATGTCATGGGTATATGCCAAATCGCCCATTGCATGCTGATGCCAAAATATCATATCGCAATTTTTGTGAGGCGGAATCATGATCCACGATCGTATCACAATGTATTTTTCATGTTGTTTTTAGGATTGTTATTATTTTATTATGCTTATTAATTAAATATATGATGATGC
Organism: Gymnoscopelus microlampas; assembly: GCF_963454915.1. Classification (NCBI taxonomy): domain Eukaryota; kingdom Metazoa; phylum Chordata; class Actinopteri; order Myctophiformes; family Myctophidae; genus Gymnoscopelus; species Gymnoscopelus microlampas. The sequence goes on from NC_139958.1 coordinate 38,958,150, forward strand.
ATTATATGTAAATGATTATTAATAATATTATTAAGTTATGAGGCTAATGTGGTTAATCATTTTGACCAATTGAAAGTACACTATCCAAAGGCAAGTACACTATCCAAAGGGGCAGGGCATGATAGATTTTTAGGGCGAAATGTGGTGGAAATTGGAGAGGTGGTCTGGCAGAACATAGCTGGAACGTAGAAGACAAACAAATGCACGGAAGTCGGACGATAAGCCCCCTGTAATATAATAGATGTCTATCATAGGCATACAAAGATTGTTTGACATATGTTTTCTTTCTTTTTCATATATTGACAAATGTTGGGCATATAAACATTTTATTTGAGGTTTGGCACGATTATAATTGATTTTGCATGAAGAATAAGGCATTCTAGAGACATATACGCATGCTTTGGTCCCATAAGTCATGCCTCCGAGCAGACGTGAGAAAGAGCGGCCCTCACCGACAGAAATAGATTGACGAATCAGACACGTAACGCAGGAATTTAGTAAATGCCGGTTCAAAATATGGGCGTAAACAGCTTAGTGAATCGGGCATATTGTCCTTACCTTCTATAGCGAACGGTTTTCCAACAGTAGCCAGTTTACAGTCTGCGTCGATGGAAACTTCATAGTCCAACAGGGCTTTGTCCATGATGAACGCATCAAGATGAGGAGGATCTGTCCTTCAACACATAGACACACATTGTTCTACTAGATATTACTTATATAGTATTATTCGATATTAATAAAGATTATGACTAAATAGAATTGTTAAAGATGTCATGAAATAGTTTTGTTGACAACTTTTTAAAGTTTAGTTCAGAAACAGGTCTGTGTTTTGGTTTAACCAATCACAGTGTCAGCCGGCGGTCCCGTCCCCCCCGGGCTATGGGATCGATGGACTGTACACACAGTGTACAGTCCATCGATCCAATAATGCCAATTAGAATTTGACTTTTAGGGACTTTTGACTTAAAATAATACACAAAAATGTATCCCAGAGTGGATCTGGCTGATTCTCTTTGCCTTAAGCTTGCCATTACCATATCGTTGTTGTAGAGCAGAAACCTTCTATCACCATATTTCTACTTTTTATGTTTTTCCATTAACGTGTTGCGCCAAAGTAGTGAAAATAGCTGATCAACACACTCACAACGTGTCGGATCGTGATGCATTGTGGGCTTGTATATCTGCTATTTTTGCTATTTGGAGAAAATAATGTGAGAGTGAAAAGTCGTTTAGTGTGTCTGTGGGGTTTATAAATATTTAACCTATGAAAAGTATCAGCAAGAGCTTATGACTACATTTAACTATTGGATTCCTTGTACCTTAAGGAGGTACAAGGTTTCCACCCGACATTGACAATATATAGTCAAATAGATCCTGAAATGGCTTTTCTTACTTAAGAGTGGCGACACCATGTGGAGTGGTGGGCTCGTTGAATCGTTTCATGTACTCGTGCATCTCTGGTAAACTTTTCTTCATATAATCCTCAGCGCTGCTCTCCTTAACTGTACCAAAACGAAAGCCACCAGATGGGTGCTGAAGCTGCACAAACAGGAGAGGGGAAAAAAGCGAAGGGCATTAGAATAGTTCATAGTTAAAGTGTCCAGAACATTATCTAGGTCTAGTTTGTCAACCTGTGGATATCTAGAACAAGATACTATATTTATAATAGTCAATAACAATATCATAGGTGACCGGTTCTTACAGAAACGGTTAATGAATAATACTGCTCCAATGTGACACTACCCGGAAACCAATTTGTGGATGTGGTAAATTCATGATGAGTCATAATGTCATGCTGTTGAAATACCTTGGTACTGAACTGTACCAAAGTTACCTACCTGTGTAAAGTTATTCTATAACTTTAAAATGCAAGCCGAATCCATTGGTTATAAATATCCTACCACTCAAACAGAGAGCGTCTCCTTTCAAACCCCAATGGTTCTATTGAGCCCCCCGCCCACAGGAGTGGCCCAATTCTCTCACAACTTGCTACAAAAATCGCTCATGAAAAACTATATAATCTCCTACATTTCATTTTCCACCTTCACATGTGTCTCCTTCTCTAATAATCAAAAAGTGCTATATATTTCATCTCGCAATTTACTTCCGGATGGTTCGTTTTGCACCTTTTTTTGCCACATCGGTCACGGGAAAGAAATAAGCACTGCCGTGGTCTATGGAAACGAGACCAAAAGTGCACCCAAATAAGCCCAAAATCGCTTATACAAACAGTCAGACCTGGCAACGCAGCCTACGCCAATCATGCGTGACAGATCTACAAGCTATGGGGCAGAGACGCCACCGTATCTTAGCAACAACGACAGCGCTCACTCTCATTGGTCGTGTCATGCCAGGAGCAGTTTCCAGACAATGGCATCGCAGAGAGCTTGCTGTAGCCATCACATTCAGTCGCAGCAACGACGGACAGGGAGCTGTGATAGCTGGCATGTAGCTAACACTAACGTCGCTGTCATGCCTGCAGCGGCTGTGCAATCACTTTGTCAACAATGCACGTTTGTGCGGCGAATGTTATTATTGCTGCTCAGTTAGTCCATTGTACATGGTGTATGTTGTTAGCCTCGCGTAGCCAGACAATATCACACGACACACTGCGTGGATATTAGTCTGGTCCCTATCAACGGTAGATTTTCTTCCAAGGGGCGGTTACAAAAAGATCCAAACGGACTCTATTGGTTAGACCTAAACCAATCAGAGCAGTGCTTCCTTGAACGAACCAATCAGAGCAGTGCTTCCTTGTACGTCATTGCTCCAAATAAGGTGATAAGCCCGCCCACATTTGGATACTGGGCCCTGGTTGGCTCCGCACAACTGCGGAGGGAGAGAATTGAAATCTCTATGGAGGGGGGCCAGACCTAATCTGCCGAGGGCTAAAGTGCATGCAATTTTGCAAAGGCAGATTCGTCTGGAACCAGGCTAGTATGTTGTGGCCTTGTGTGTCTTGTGGAGAACTGTGTAGCTCCACAGCAACTCCAGTAACTAACGTAATGGCAGGACCGCCCGTGCAACGCACGTTTAGGCTGCATTATGGTAATGTAGTAATTTCAGATAATTTCGGTCCAACTAGGGCAGTGCCCCCCCCCCAAATAATCATATTTGACCTGGGGACCCCCCCCCCATTTTGTTTGACTCCGTTCCACAAGTCAATATTGCGAAAATAGCTTATCTACAAGCTCAAAACGCCTCACGTTGAGAGGCGCTGTAAGCTTGTATCATTTCAACATGTTTGCCTCTCTTATATTATTTGACAATTTGGCCAATGTTATATAGTACAGTTTGTTGACTACTTTTGTTGCAGTAATGGTCTTTTCCTTTACTTTCGTTTTTTTATTGTCTCCGCCAGGCCGAAAGGCATGGCGCGAGAGTATGTTTCACCCCCTGTCCGTCCGTCCGTCTGTGGATAGCTAATCTCCCGCATCGTTGGCTTGATCGCAGCGAAACTGTGCACACCCACTCCATGGATGCCAATTCAGAACCTCTGCCCCATTTTTTTCACATGGCCCTGTTATAGTGCCACCAGGCCGCTTTTTGCAAAACACATTTTTCCACAGTACTCCTACATATTTTGTCCAAACATCACGCAAATCGGTACACAGTATCTCTATAGTCATTAAAAAAAACGGGTCCTTCAGATTTTTCATATTCCATCCTGATTGGCTAAAAATGGCTTACAAAGTTTGCAGGACTGCTCCGTTTTGACCAAAATGCCTCAAATTATGAACACAGCATGCACTTTCCGTGCAACTTTGCACCCACATTCCCACTATGCCCAGGAAGAAATTCCACTTGAGATTTTTCTAATCAGCATCATGGTGGCGCTATAACAGCCCGATATGTGTTTTTACCTATAACTGCACCAATCTGTCTAAAACTTTGTATGTGCACTCTCCACAGGTCAAGGAAAAACCTTTGCCCTGCATTTTTCACATCTACCTTTTATAACGTCACCAGGAGGCCGACTTATGTAAAACATATTTCTTTACATTACTCCTTCCGATTTTATCTACATTTCACGCAAATCGGTACACATGATCTCTATAGTCATGTGCTAAAGACGGATCTGTTTAACTTTTCATATTCCATCCCGATTGGCTAAGATTCACATCTAACGTTTGCAGGAGTGGCCCGTTTAGAACAAAATGCCACAAATCATCAATGCAGCGTCCGATTGCGGTCAACTTTGCACGCACATTCACACTATGTTGAGGAACAAGTGCTACGATTTTAACATTGGCCTGTGGGGGGTCCCCACCGACAGGTTGAGCACCACTGTATTAGGGGAGAGTCAGTGAGAGCTGGATAAACGAGGTAAAATGTGTCAAAAGGAGTCTGTACGGCTGTCGATAAATGAACACATGACGTCGGTGGGAGAGGAGATATTGTGTCTTTTGGACAAACAGCAGCGTGGTGCTGATGTTTGTTGTGTGAAGCAGCTTAATGTCAGAGTCTTTGTGTTGGAGCGCCTCAGTGCGGCTGCAGAGCTCATGTGCAACATCTTCCAGAGAGAGATAGAGACACTAGAAACTCTGCTGGAGAAAAAACAACACTGCTGGGCATTGCCTTTCATATGGACATTGATCTACACACTGCAGGTATGTCTGTTACACACACAACATCAAACTACACACTACAGGTATGATGCAGCGTTTGCATTCCAGCCAGCACGCCAGCGTACTTCCCATATGGTTTCAAGGTGGGCTAAACCATATGGACCCCATGTCGGCAATGTCATTGTGGACATACTGTACGTGTGTTCTACCTGGCCCTTAGGTGGGCCCCACCTAGGCAATTCTATGTGGGGCCGAGGTGGGTCTTAACTGCGATGCCCATGCGAGTATAAGTAGCTTCTACCTGGCCCTTAGCTGGGCCCCTACTAGCCACGTTTATGTGGGACCGAGGCGGGTCCTAACTGGGTTTGCCCATCCAGCCTTTAAGTGGGTTCTACCTGGGCAGTAGGTGTACCCTAACCAACCAGAGTGCAGTGCCCATCGCTCCAAATGTTGTGACGTCAGGGCTCTCAATACTGCACATTGGTCGAGGAGGAGGGGCCGCAGGGCGACCGCACACATTGCTGAACCAATGGTTGCCCACGGATGTTTCCTCTGGAGATTTAAAATCTGCCCCTCTATGCCACATATCATCCGCGCTACAGGGTCTTCACTGACCAAGCCACGGCCCCACTGGCCCTCATGACGCTACGCCACTTATATGCGCTGCCAAGTGGCCGCGGGCGCTACGTGGGCGTGGCCGCGGGCTAGACGCGAGGCCCCGCGTATCGGGGCCAAGCATCTAGTTTAACCAATGAAAAGTATTAGCAGGAGCTTATGACAAAATCTAACGACATTGGATCCATTGAAAGAACCGTTTTTATGTTTTATTTTTATAAAACAAAATGTAACTACATTGGATCCTTTGGAAGACCAATCCAGCCCTCAAGATGATTTTCAGAAAAATAAAAACATACTACCTTTTATGATGCCATCCCCCCAATCTAAAATGAGTTTGAAAGCCCTGGTTTAGAGGCTCTTTTGGGGGTGGACAAACAGTATTTGCATGCAAAATGATGCATTAGCATTTTGTTGGCCGATGTTTCATTGTCTTCCACTTTTAATGTCCGACCATCACAAACATGTCTCATGACTGTTTATAGCAGTATCATGGAGAATGCAAACGCTGCTGCTAAACTTTCAGCAACATTCAACTGATTGTGACGTAAGTGAAACAATGTACAGCATAATTATACAGAAATTAGTGATCGCTCAGCACAGCCTGCAGTCAGCTCAGCTGAAACAAAGGATGAAGACAAAGAGAGGATTGTAAGGCCTGCACCTTAAGCTCCAAGCATCCCGACAGCAACAATATGCCTCTGATGGCGTCTGTCAGTTCCTACATCACCACAACTCTCTGCTATCTCCATTTATCACATTGTGCGCTTGCACACACACACACACACACACACACACGCACGCACGCACGCACGCACGCACACACGCACGCACCCCCCCCCCCCCCCCCCCACACACGCACACACACACACACACATAAACTATTCCGTCAACAAGCTCACAATGTGACAGATTTTTTAAATCTGTAAAAAAAAGACAGTGTCACCTTAGCATCGTGGATGCCTGTCACTTCTTCAAAGGACTTCTCCCCAACCATGACAGCGGCCAGGTTGGCTGTGTAGCTAGACAGAACCAGCAGGCAGAAGATGGCCCACAGGTTCATGAGGAAGCGGCCCGTCCAGCACTTGGGCGTTTTGGCCGATACGGTGCGTCCAAACAGGATGGCCCAGCACAGGTTGAGGGCTGACGAATATGAGAACACCTTTAATAAGAAACATATAATGTTACGTTTATTCTACAAAACGTTGCATGTCAACAAACTATGCCTAAACCTAACCCAATCTTAACCATAATGTCACAAGAATATACCTAAACCTAACCCTAATCCTAACCCTAACCTCACAAAAACTATGCAGAGAGAGAAAAAAATAAGTTGTGTCCTCGGTGAGATTTGATCATGGGACTTGGATATTACCAGCCATCTCTCTTTCCGAGTAGTATTTGAAGCTCCAATGCGTGCCTTTTAGTTTTTGTAGTTCTATAGTGACGCATTAGGGAGTGAAAATGACAGAGCGGCAATAACTATGGGGGAACTAACTTGGGGAATCCAGAAAAGGAGATATAAACCAAATAAATTCACCTTAATTCGGTTGCGTCCATGGGGCGTCATTCCAAAGGGGCTCTTCCACTCGTACAGAGTGAGGAAGAGTGCAGTGATGTGCAAGGCCACAAAGATGCCCACCCACATGGACCAGTGCAGTGGCCACATGAAGGCCCCTATGGGCACGGCCGTGTCCTTGGTGCGCACCAGGATGCCCAGGCTGGTGGAGAAGAAGGGCGAGGTGAAGTCAACGACGCGGCTCCGGGCAGAGTTGATGCTGAAGGAGGTGACTGCCAAGTCAGCCACACCATGGAGAAGGTCTCCAACCAACCCTGTCCAGCGGCCGGCCTTCAATGCTCCGTATTTACCATCCCCTACAATGTACAGCTCAAACTCGAACCTAAGACGAGATAAAAAATTATGTGCGCAAAGACTACACGAAACAAGACAACACAGAACACACCTGGCAACATTTTACTACTGCTACTCTACATCCCAACCGATATAGACCGAATCGTCATGACATCACAACTAAAAATGTATTTGCAGGTAGATATCGTGGCATTGGAGCATTATTAAACGTATTACTGGAAGAACATGACACTTATGGTATTGTTGTTGAATATTAGAAAGATATTTTTTGTTCTCAATATCCACAGGTTGACAAAATGCATGAGCATTTGTCTCAGACACCAGATACTGACCAGGATACTGACCATGATACTGAGACGAGGATACTCACAGCAGGATACTGACCAGATACTGACCAGGATACTGACCAGGATACTGACCAGGATACTGACATCAGGATACTGACACAGTTGGTGTTTGGAACAGTCAGCCAACATGTTTACTGTGTGTGTGTGTGTGTGTGTGTGTGTGTGTGTGTGTGTGTGTGTGAGTGCAGGCCAGAGTGACCTTGTGTTATCGCCGAAAGCTCGACACCAGGATACAGTTTGCCTAAAGGTTAGAGGAGCGAAAGGTTCCTGGTTCGATCTCCCGGACCGGCAGGAAAAATCTGGGTGCGGAAGTGAATGGCACCACCACCTATTCCCTCCCCCAACACCGCTGAAGTGCCCTTGAGCAAGGCACTGAACAACTCGAGTGGAGATGTTCAGTGTCTCATCTTATTCTCATCTTAGTCTCATCTTGTATCTTATCCCATGGTTTTACCTCAGGTCCTCGGCCAGTTTCTCCAGCAGGTCGATGCAGTATCCGTAGCAGCACTTGCCGTAATGGTCGGCCATGACGCTGCTGTTTCCCATGTAGACCTGGTGGAACAGCGTGTCCAGGGTGTGCGTGCTGTTGCTAGCGGCATCCAGGCAGAAGCGTCCCGCGGGACAGCTTCCGTCCTGGTCCACAGCCCGCGTGAACACAAACGGATGCTCTACCAGGGTCACCACCCTCACCCTGGTCCCTGCCACAGGCATGCTCTCCTTCCACCTCCTTCTCATCCTCCTCCTAGGACCGATAGGGTGATAAGACTTCAAATCAATGTCACCGTTATGTCAAACTTTTGCTTCGATTATGATTAATGAACAATTATACAAAAATATACCGTACAGTATAAGTAAAAAAACAATCACACCCAGTGTGAAGTGAGCGGTGCTATTTATGAGCGAAGTTTTAAGTTAATTTCATCATGTGTCTCGCTAGCCAATCACAGCACGTCCTGCAAAGATAAGTATTCAGACCCTTTGCTGTGACACTTGTATATTTGCACCGCTCGGTGCTCAAAAACAACAGTGGTCATCACAGTGATGGAAGCTCACTTTAAAAAAAAAAGTTTTTTTTTTAAAGTGAGTGGTGATATTTATGAGTTATTAATTTCATCATGCGTCTCGCTAGCCAATCACAGTACGTCACAGCCAATCAGCCAATCACAGTACAGCGAAATACACATTTTCACGACGTAAAGAAAAACTTTCACCACGGATGGGTCCCAAACCCAGTTATAGGAGCGGCTACACCGCTCAAAAAAATAGACAAGCTCACAACATGGCGTGATGCGATGTGTTGTGTATCAGCTATTTTTGCAATCTTTGTGTACGCCACAATTTCAAAGTGATTTCAGAAAAAAAACAAGATCTCCAAGTTTGTGAGCGTGTAGGTTGGCTATTTTCACTATGATTAGTTCAGTATAAATTTCTGTCCCAGCCCAGCCCTACCTCCTCCCATCGCCTCCTCTTCCTCCTCCTCCTCCGCCTCCTCTTCCTCTGCCCCCGGAGTCTCCTTCCGCTCCCTCCTGGCGCCCCCCGCCCCCCCATCCGCCCGCCCGCCGCCGCTCCTCCTCCTCCATCAGCTCCAGCCGGCCCGCCTCCCAGCGTCCCACAGTGACCCAGGTGGGCTGGGCCAGGGCGTCTCTCCTCAGCCTCCAGATGTGGAACCTCTGGGAGGTCACGATGAGGGAGAGGTTCTGCTGGACCCGGACCGCTCCGGTCAGACCGGAGAAGGAGGCGTTGGACAGAAACCTGGGAGAACGCGGATGACACAACGTATCGTTAGCGCGTGCGTGTGTGTGCGTGTGTGTACATGTGTGTACGTGTGTGTGTGTGTGTGTGTGTGTGTGTGTGTGTGTGTGTGTGTGTGTGTGTGTGTGTGTGTGTTTGTGCGCGCGTGCGCACGTGCGTTGTGACAGTCTGTCCACAGTAAGTAAGTAAGAAAGAAAGAAAGAAAGAAAGAAAGAAAGAAAGAAAGACGCTCTTGTATATACACATACACACGTGTGTGTACACACACACACACACACACACACACACACGTTTGTATTACTATACTTGTGAGGACATCAACACTTTAGGACAGATATTTTATGAATGCCATTTAAAAAATATATATATATTGCCATTTTTAACCGTAAGCCTAAAGGCGAAAAACAGCAGATCTATAAGCTCACAACGCGTCGCGCTGCGACGCGTTGTGAGCTTATAGATCGGCTATTTTTCGGTGCATGACACTGGCGCGCAAACTAAGTAGAAATCATGTTTAACTCTAATTCCAATCCCCAAACCTAACCTCTAAATGTCTAATCCTGACCTGAATGTTTTTCTGATTGTAAACGTATCTCTAAAAATGTTTTTTTTTTAACTATAAAACAACCATTTGTCTTGTGAGGACCAGGAAACGGTCCTCACAATGTATATTTCTTCAAATTCTACTATACTTCCTCGCAAGTATAGTAATACACACACACACACACACACACACACACACACACACACACACACACACACACACACACACACACACACACACACACAGGCCGACCAGAATAAGCGGCCTGACACATGCCAGAGACCCATGTTTGCTTTTCTTTATTATTTCTGATTTGTTTTGTTGTGTACTTGTTTATTTTGGGGGGATTTGCATGTTGTTCCATCTAATCATTAACGAGTGAATCACAATGGCGTGGAATCGTGCGGCCAATGGAGATGGTTATGTCCAAGTTTATTCTGGAAGAGTATCGAGCCAGCCAACAGCAATATTCCCTTCACAAGGCTTCAAAGCCTGGCATGTCCTCTCACTCAGCCCATCTCCTCCCAAAGGTCTCCCTACCTCTGTCTCTCAGTCACTTTATGTCCTCATTTATAAGCAGGAATAGACACAAACAGGTGGTGTGCATACAATCATGAAATGATAGATCGATATTTAACAGTCCAATATTGCCATAACAAGAGGCACACCTCTAATGCTTACCTGGCCAGGTACTGTCCAGATGATGTCACTTTGTGTGTGTTGGGTCTGTCATAACAGTTCTTTGTGTTCTGGGGCAACGCCAGATCTGGTCTCAGAGACGCTGCTGCGGCGACCGCCCGAGCGATCAAATCCAGCGCATCGCCAACGTAGAAACGTAAGGGCTTCCTGTCCACTTCCCCGTACGCCAAGAGGCCCAGAGGCACACCGATAGACTGCAGAGTTTCTGGTCTCACAGACAAGAGGGTTATTATAATTAATGGAGCATTGAATCCATGTTCAACCTATGTTCAAATAATTGGTCATTAGAGTTTCAGAAACCGGCGGCGGGTTTGGTCATTTCAAACAAGATTTCAAACATGATTATTGTATTACTATTTATTACTTTTTAATTAATTGCCAAGGTCGGGAATTCCCGTCCGATTCTACTATGGCTCTCATTGCCAAGGACGGAAATGACGATTAAAAAAAAGAAGAAAAAAAAAATATATATATATTTTTTTTATCTCAAACGAAATAGGAGATAACGCTATCCAAAAAGTTGCTGCTCCATTCACTTCAATGTTAAAAAATAAACTGAGAAAAAAAAATCAAAATTTTCCTGTGTTTTACTATGTATTTTTGAGTGAAACATGCCATCTTCAAACATCGAACAACAGATGTCAACGAGGTCACAATGACCTTGTTGATATTTGTTAAACCACACCTGAAAACCCTCTGTGATTAGCAACCATCAGGGGATCAATCATACTGGAGATAAATATTCTGTGACTACTTGAAAAGGTAAGATAATCGCAAAATCCTGGCACTGGGCAAATTGTGGCTTCTATGTCAGCATGCTATAACTTTCCAGGAAGAGAATGGCTGTAGTTTCTATTAGCTTGGAATCCCCATCAATGATGTCACAGGTAGGCAGGTTTCTGAACTGTCCACAGCCCACCAAACCAATGAGAGCAACCAGAAATAGTGACCAGGGCCGCATTAAGACCCCTCAGGGCCGTGGAACACCACAAAATCAAAGGCCCCCCAGTCGCGTAATTTCACGCACATGCACTTGCGCACAGCGCGCGTGCATGTGCAAAGCGCACGCTCGCGAAATTTTTCGGGTCTAATTCGGGTCTAATTTGGGTCTAATTCGGTCTATTTCGGTTCTATTTAACCAATATCAATCAACATTTTTTCTTTAAATACACAAAAATTAAATACGCAATTCTCACAGGGCCCTGCAGGCTGCGGGCCGTGGAACGCCAGTTCCACTAAGTTCCGCGGTTAATGCGGCTCTGATAGTGACGTTTTATAATAAGCATTAGTGAGGAACATTCTATTTTTATTTTTTTCCTTTTTGAATATAACCTCTGACTAATCCATTTTACAATTAAAATAATAATATTAATTAAAAACTAATAAAAATAATAATAACACTAAAACTAACTAAAAGGTTAGTTAGTTAATGAAAATAAATAAAACTAAACTATCAAACCCACGTTAAAAACAAATCAAAACTCAAATGAAATATATAACTATAATAACCTGGACTCAGAGGATGAGCCAGGATCCAGTGGACATACGGGAGGGTCAAACCGAGGTCCTGGGCACTGCGCAGGACCGAGGATGAGCACTGGGGGTCCGATCCGAGCAGCAGGACGACAGAGGGGCGACTGGGATTGCTCCGTTGAACCGGGAGGTGTTGGGAGAGCAACTGGTGGATCTGGGAGCTGTTGTGTGTCGACTGGTTTGTGAGGTTCAGTAGTGTCCTCAGTCGCCAGTCTGGCCCTAACCTTTGACCTTTAACCCCCGACCCCTGGTCCAGGTTGAGGAAGTGCTGCAGGAGCAGAGCCAGTCCTCTGCCTCCCTCTTCTGGCCAGCCTTGGCAGAGCACAGCCATGGCGTCCGTCCAGCCGCTCCTCTGTAGCACAGACATGAGGAGAGACGAGAGAGCCGATGGAGGAACAGCTGTCATCATCTGGAGATGGAAACGGTTCTGGAAAAAACACAAAGACACAAGGACAACATGTTAGAGTGTGCTGGAGAAACGCAGTGGTGAAGACAATAATTAGCATGGTGAGCTGAGAAAGCGATTAGGCCACAGGATCACACACACACACACACACACACACACACACACACACACACACACACACACACACACACACACACACACACACACACACACACACACACAGGGTCCTCAGAAAAACTCTTGAGCCCCATATACATCGGCTGTTTGAAAATGGCCGATCACAACGAGCGAAGAGTTGTGAGCTTGTATCTGCTATTTTGATTTTTTTTGTGTGCAATATTTGGAACAATTTTAACATTTTAACAGCACAAATCTTGTATGTATATGGCACTAAATATTTTCAGATGGTGGTCCACGAACAAATACATATTAATTTGGGGGTCCTTGACATGAAAAAGTTTGGGAACCACTGGTTCAAACAACGATAGGAAGCAAGCCCAACTAAGCAACTACACTTTAGAAACAAGCCCCCCCAAAAAATGCAACCCGCAACTACCAATATCTCAATATTGACAAGCGACTTTACAGAAAAACAAGCCCAAAGTCGCTTATTATAAGCGGACATGGCAACACTGAAAGAGAGAAATAGAGAGTTCACCCTTTGTCAAGTCCCACCAGTGGTCCCGCCCCTCTTCGCACCCATTGGTTGTTGTTGCTAGGTGGACATAAATCCTCTTTCTCTGTCCTCTACCATTGAAAAAACGTGTTTTTTTTCCAGTTCCCTCGTATTGATATTCAATTCGTTTTTATTTTAAACTTGGCGTGAGTAAAAATGGAACATCTCGGATGTCTATAAACTATAGTGCGTGCAGGCCCGGGACTGTGGAAGTAACAGCGACAAAATAATGTCCTGGGACTGCTAAAGTAGCGATAAAACGGTGCCGAAACACATCGGGCACCCCTCAGCCGGCTGGTGAAGTGAAAGATTTTGCATAATTTGTTTGGGATAATGTTGCAAGTGGTTGTAAGTTGCGACTAGTTGCGAATCATTGGTGTGGACTGGTCTTGGATAACTGAGTGCACAGCAGCTTTCACTCCCCTGCAAGGTGACTTCTGTCAGCTAGAATGTTTCACCAGTGACTCTGATGAAGATGCATTAACATAATGTTAGTCTATGCACCAGAGATAAAGGCTTTAACTGTCTGTGTGCTCGAGTGGATCTGACATGTTCTGCTCCTGAGAGCCATTAGACTGCATACAAGGTAGAATGTCCTTGTTGCCCAAACACAGTGGTGGAAGAAGTACTTCGATTTTTACACAAGTAAAAGTAGCAACACCACAACGTAGAGAGTCTCTGTTACAAGTAAAAGTCGCTTTTGCATTTTGCCCCCCCCATAAATCAGTGCTATTGAACACCCTTTATGTCTGTGTGTTGGTAAAAAAAAAGATAGTGAACCAATGAAAAGTATTAAAAAGTGCTTCTGACAAAAGCAGCTAACTCCATTGGATCCTCAAACGTTCTGGTAAACCAGCTAGCTCCAGCAAAGGGGGGTGGAGTTAGCTGGTTTTGCTGACTCCAGGCTCCACCCCCTTTTGACCTCCAACCTCATTGTGAGCTTGGAGGTCCATTCAGCTGTTTAATTTCCTGAAAAAATGAACATTTTGGAGTTGGTTCCTGCCGGACAGCAGAGATATACTTGTAAGTACAAAATTAAGATTTGTCAAAATCTTTTGAAAATAGCTGATCTAAAAGCTTGTAGATCAGCTGTCTTCAAATAATCTTGAAAAGAAATGTGACAAATTTTGAATATTTTTGAAAAATGCAAACATTGGGGGTTCCTGGCACAAAATATTTTCAAATGGGGGTCCATGGCCAAATTCATATTCATTTGAGGGTCTTTGACATTGAAGTTTGAGAACCACTGACACACACCACCAACATTGAACTTGAATTATACAAGGATCATATAATGATGAAAACAAATGAGGGAGCTCTGATGTAGTGCTTCCATCACCAGTCTGTCTATTTTTAGAACAACAACCCTATTCAAATGGAACCAGAGATGATTTGTTCTCTCTAATCCTCTGCCAGACCTCGATCCCACCATTCATTGCCATTCATTTGAATTACTGCTGCTCAAGGTGAGAAGAAATCTCCCTTTTGTGTTCAGGAGGCAGACTGTATGTAATGGGGGTAATCTGCAATCCTTTAGTTTCACATAACTTCACACCCTTCTGTATGTCTCCCATGCAAAAATAGACGTTAAGACATGGGTGGGCAACTTTGATGATGGAGAGGGCCACTATATTTCCACACTCACTCCAGAAGGGCCACATTGCATTTACGGTCGGGCCATTCTATGTCACACAAAAGTAGCAAAAATAGCAGATCTACAAGCTCAAAACGCACGTTTTGAGCTTGTTTATCTGCTATTTTTGCTATTTTAGATTTTTTCTTGTGCAATTTTTTTGAATTGGAATCCTGAAAAGTATCATTTTTATTTAATTTCATATGCATTTAGTTATACTCATGTTAACTTTATGAACTTAAATACAAATACATTGGACATAAAAAATACAATAGAATTGTAATACTAGTCATTAAGCTACTACTAATATAGACTGAAGTAATTATGTCATGTTTGGAATTGGAACAGCTGAAATCAATAATATATCAGTATTCCGATAATAACCTGCAGGCCGCATTAAGTGAAGGTGCCCATGTGTGCCTTAAGATGTAGTTAAAAGCACATAGACATCCCTAAATGTCGTCTTCTTCTTCTCCTTCTCCTTCTCCTCCTCCTCCTCCTCCTCCTCCTTCTTCTTCCTTTCTTTTTATTATTACTATGCATGATTGCTATACAATTGGCTTCCAACGTTTGTCAGTGGGCGTATTTTTCAACCCAAAAAGAAGCATGAATACATCGTCCAGACGTCAGATCTGCCCCAAATTTGATGTATCCTGAGGGGGTGCCACAAATGTGACACGTGCCACTTTTTCTTTTTCTTTACCAATTTTCACCAAATTAAATGTACATAATCTTAGGAGTCATAATGGCAATGGGGATCACACAGCTTCAGCATATTCTAAGCCGTTTCCCTGTAATTGGCTACCAAAATGAGTGAACTAATTTTACTCACACAATGTTTACTATATGCGTATAAGTGCCTGGCATCTGTCTAAATAATATGCCATCTAAATTACATTTAAACCTTTGCATAAGACTGCATGGTCATCAAGGCTAACACGCCAGTGTGACCAGACATTCACGTAAGTATTGGTATCAAGTAGTCATATTTTGTTTGCAGAAAAAAAACATATTTGAATTTCAAAG
This sequence comes from Gymnoscopelus microlampas, assembly GCF_963454915.1. Classification (NCBI taxonomy): domain Eukaryota; kingdom Metazoa; phylum Chordata; class Actinopteri; order Myctophiformes; family Myctophidae; genus Gymnoscopelus; species Gymnoscopelus microlampas. The sequence continues at coordinate 38,973,822 of NC_139958.1, forward strand.
ATGCGGGTTTACGTATGGCATAGGAAAAGTCAGGGAAGGAGAGGCTTCTGAGAGCTTCCTGAGCAAGGCTCTATGCACAGCAGCCATATTATCACTTCCTTCACAGGTGTTACCAATGATACTAATGAAGGCTCTGTTCCATTTAGTGTAGCACAGTAGTTATCAGATTTTTCCATTTCCACAACCCCCAGAACTCTGAGAGTGTACAAATGGAACATTTGGTTCCATTTCTACACTCTGAGTTACACACCCGTAAGGGGCCAACATGCACAATATCAGCACCCTGACTCTGTTTGACCAGAATGGAACAGAGCCTTCATTAGTATCATTGGTAACACCTGTGAATGTCTTCACAATATGGCTGCTGTGAATAGAGCTTATGTGTGTGTGTTAAAGGAGACCTTTTATGTGGATGTGCAATCAATACTGGTCACTGTATTGTAATCACAACCAATGAGAAATCAGAGTTGAGCCTTAAAGACAGTTCCTATGCACATGCATTGCATGTACGTTTCTCATTGGTGAAGACATAGCACTTCAATTATAAGCATATGCTTAGGTTTGGGTTTTGCAGGTACCACTGGTGCCTGATCAATGGAACCATGTTGTTGTGGTTATTTTGTTATTATATGTTTATTATGATATGAAGTATGAAATTGGTATGCAAGGTGATTAATGTATGGTGTGTAATAATAATCAAATTCTGCAAAGAAACTAGTATGTCATGCTCCGCTCCTCAGCCCTTGGACTTTGACTGTGTTTTGTTCGTTTTTTGGACTTATCAGGCCTATTTGTGCAGCTGTTCTGTTTGGTTTTGGTTTTCTGGAAAACAGGACTTGAGTAAAGGTACTTTATTGGACCTGAGAGGTCAGGTGTGTGGGCTATACTTTTGATTTAAAATCAAGGATTCATTAGAAGATTAGTGAGTCCTGTGACAGTCTGCTCCTCGGACCGTGGACTGTGACTTTATTATTTAGCCATTGTCTGACCTTATATGGTATTGGACCATGGTGTTTCCTGTCTGCCCTAGTTGTTGCTTCCTGTCTTGTCTCACCAGTATGGGTACATCCACACATGAGCGCACGCTAGCGTGCAATTGTACGCCCGGAAGTCGGAAGTCCCGTCCACTCCCATGTTATAGGAAAAACCGGACCGGAACTTCAGGTTTATAACTTAACATTGGAGTGGATGGGACTTCCGACTTCCCGGCGTCAAATTCACGCTAGCGTGCGCTCATGTGTGGATGTACCCTATGTCTTTGCAATTGTAGTTCACCTGTGTCTTGTTCTGTTACAGCCAATCATGTGTTATTTGTCCTTTGTTCTCACCTGTGCCTAGTTAGTCCCTGTCTATTTATATGCCCCTCTGTTTCCAGTCTGTGTTGGTTCATTGATGTTGTCACTGTGTTCTGTCAGTTACCTGTTATCTTTACATTCCCTGTTTAAGTAATAAGCCCCCCTGCATCTGAATCGTTCTGTCTCCACTTCACTGTCTGCGCTTGGGTCCTACACTTCTCTGCCCCGCACCGTGACAAGTCCGAGGTGTCGTTTGGATGCTTAATGGTGAAAGTGTGGAGTTCTAAGGTCAAAATAAATTGAGTCCGTTTCCATAATCCGAGTAAGCCTCTAATTCTGTTTGAGCTCAGTGAGGCTGGCACCCCTGTCATCTGGGTAGGTTTTAATGCTCACTCCTTGTGGGGAAGTCGCCAAAGAAATGCAAATTGCGTTGTGGCTAAGAAAGACTTAGATCAGGGGTTCCCAACGTTTTGCGGATCAGGTCCCCACTGAAAAAAGCCAAAGGCCAGATGGGTGGGCCGCGTGCATTTCTGTTTTGAGTCTGTTTATGTTAAAGGAGCACTTCGCCAATTTTCAACCATATCTTTATAAAATTGGTCTTCACTCGTCTTCACTCATGTTCATTATAAGATGGCACCATTTCTGTCTACTTACACTGTGTCTCATATTGGTGGGCTGTGGACCGTTCAGAAACATGCCTACCAATGACATAATCAGTGGGGATTCCAAGCTAGTAGAAACTACAGCCTACGTTCTCTTCCTGGAAAGTTAGCATGTTGAAATTCAGCATTAAAAATAATAATAATCTTGTTTGCAATGGCCAAACCAGGCTACCGATGATGTCACTGGTAGGTAGGTTTCTTAAATGTCAACAGCCCTCCTCTGAGACACAGAGCAAGTAGACAGTGCCTTCTGAGGTACTATCTTAGGTACCGTACTTGAGTAAATGTACTCTCCACCACTGCTGGGGACAAAGATAAAAGAGGTGATCGGGACGGTTTCAGAAAGGTACATATAGGATCAAAGGAAGTCAACAGCGCTGGATCAATAGATGAGAACAAGGATTCCTTAATTGATCTTGAGGTTGGATTCAGAGACGATCCCTTGCGTTTCAAAGCATCGTGTCAAGAGTAATATGGTTTGATTGATTGATTAAGCACTTTATTGAAAATGAATTCAAAAGGATAAAAAGCACAATGAAGCCTGGAGGCTTGTTTCCATTGTGGACCTCTGGGGGCAGTGGATCTCAAAGTGGGGTCCGGGGAGACCCCGAGACAGAAGACGGGGGGCGGAGGCCATGGCGGATGTGATGAGGAGACGCAGACTGCGATGGTATGGACACGTAGTGAGGAAGGGAGAGAATGATTGGGTGAAGAAAGCAATGTCGATTAACTTAGAGGGGACAAGACCCACTGGCCGGCCTAAGAAGACCTGGCAGACGACCGTGTTGGCTGACATGAAAGCATTTGTTTAGTGTCACCAACAAATAAACAAATAGTGTTCCAGTTCCAATTGTGTCTACTCACTCCTTGTATTGTCACTTCCAAATGCACTTGTTTATCCTTCTACCTATGTGAGTTTTCTCTCCTGATTGGGTATATCCCAACCTGAAAAAGCATTGTCTGTTTAATAGAGCTGGAGAAACAGGGACATTATACTGAACAAACACTCTAGCAATGATTATCAGAATAGAGCTATTTAACACTTTAACAAACACATATTTACTGCGACTTTAAGCCTTTGTCTTTTTTTTCCTGTACTGATTGTGTTTTTCTTTGCGATTATTTGTATTATCTTAGTATGTATTCGTCATTCTATTATCATCTAAGGCCTGGCCTGACTTGCTCCTGGACTTTTTGTGCAGCATGTCTAGGTTTGAGTAAATGTTACTATGCCATGTCGATACCTAGGCTCTCAGGGGGTGAGGTATAGGCTCTATGCACAGCAGCCATATTATCACTTCCTTCCCAGGTGTTACCAATGATACTAATGAAGGCTCTGTTCCATTTAGTCTAGCAAGGTGGTTTCCACGACCCCCATAACTCTGAGAGTGTACAAATGGAACCAAATGGAGGCTTACGTGTCCATTTGGTTCCATTTGTACACTTTCAGAGTTACACACCTGTAAGGGGCCATTTGGAAGCCCATGAGGGTCCCTGGACCCCAACTGTAGACCCACTGGTGTAGCAGTGTTTCCAGTGAGCCAACATGCATAATATCAGCACCCTGAATCTGTTTGACCAGAATGGAACAGAGCCTTCATTAGTATCATTGGTAACACCTGTGAATGTCTTCATAATATGGCTGCTCTGAATAGAGCCTATTGGGTAAGGCACAGTGGTGTGTTCTACCGTGTTACGCAATATACTAAGTAGTGTGACCTGCAGAGAATTTTCATAGCCAAGCGTAGCCATCCGGAAACCGTCCAAGGAAAAGTATCTGATACGCAGGAGGAGGGGCTGGGGGCAGCAAGAATGTAAACTTTAGTTCAAATTGCCTTTTTCATGTGAGAATGTGGCGTCTGAGGTGAGGGCTTATGTGGCTATTGTCTTGAGGTGATAATGACCGCTGGCCATTGGAGTTATTCACACATTAACTACTTAACAATAGAGCGATTATTTCATTCGGCGACCATGCGCGTGCACGTGTCATGCATGGGAGGGAATATTTATAGTATGCCCTCCGAAAAAACCTAGCACACACCACTGGTAAGGCACTGGTTCTCAATGTCGAGTCCAGGGACAACCAACGCTCTAAATGGACCCTGTAACTCTGAGAGTGTACAATTGGAACCAAACGAACCATTTGTGTGCTCTTTGAGTTAAATAAGCACTGAGGATTTTGCAGTGTAGACTGGGTTTGCGGTATAGTTTCAGTGATTCCCAACCTTTTTCATTTCGAGAACCCCCGGTTTTATAAATGGCATTTCATACCTTTTTTTTGGGGTATTATCGTTATTTCTGGGACCCCTCTACACCGTAAAAGTCTTAATTTAACTCAGAGTGTACAAATACAACCAAATGGACCCACATGTGTACACTCTCAGAGTTACAAACCTGTAAGGGTACATTTGGACCCCCGGTGGTCCCCGGACTGAACGTTGAGAACCAGTTGGCTATGGATTCTCTGTTGATGGCAGTGGTGTAAAGTAACTAAGTACATTTACTCAAGTACTGTACTTAAGTACAATTTTGAGGTACTTTTACTTTATGGGAGTATTTCCAATTGTCTATACTTTTACTTATACTCCGATCTCAGAGGCAAATACTGTACTTTTACTCCACTACAATTATTTAAAAACTTTAGTTACTAGTTACTTTTCAGATATAAATTATGAGATTAAGAAACATACATTAACCACTTTAGCCCTATTTTATAACTAGGCTATTTGAAAATAGCCGATCTACAAGCACACAACGCGTCGCATCGCGACGCGTTGTGAGCTTGTAGATCGGCTATTTTCAAACATTTTAGTACTTTTACTTTTGGTCCTTTAAGTACATTTTGATGCCAATACTTTAGTACTTTCACTCAAGTAAATTTTGAATTCCGGACTTTTACTAACAACAGAGTACTTCTACATTGCAGTATTGATACTTTTACTCAAGTTAAAACATTTGAGTACTTTTTTCCACCACTGGGACACTATTGATCACATTTACATAACCACATCGCCAGGGGACGGCGGTCCAATACAATTACCACTGAGTAAATGCATTGAACAAATAATTGGATGTGCCAGAATTGTCTCTCTTCAGCCAAGGAAGGCCGTGATTAAAAGTCACTGCTCAAGCTTCAATGAGTAATGTTAGAAAACACAAGCCAAGCCAGACATCTTGGTGCAGTCATGGACTCAGACAATTAAGTCATGGATTAAAAGACTTATGGCTCAGCAGGATTTAAATTTTAGAGGGAAAAAAAGACCTGTCAATGCCTTTATTTTCAGTAGAGCTAACAACTGTAAACTCTGTCTTTACAGGTCTCCCTAAAATAATTAATCAGCCGACTGCAGTTGATTCAAAATAATGCTGCTGCTCGAGTCCTTACTAATACCGAGAAAGTGGAGCAGATCCCTCCAGTTCTTAGATCTTCAAACTGTAGCCTTGCCGAGCCCATGCATGTGACCCTTAGGTCAGGAGCCTGTCTCCTGTTTCTGTAGCTTGAGTATGTCTAGTGTAGTATTCGGTTTTTAATGACGGGGTGCTGTAATTTTCAGTGACCCCCCCCCCCCCAAAACATAATCATCAGGTATTATGGTTATACTAGGAGGAAGATTTTTTTCAAAAACGTGTACAGAAATTGTTAAAATTATGTTTTTATGTGGACACGCCTCCAGTTCATTAAGTATACCTGGTTCTCACCTTAGCACCTCCTCCACCACTTTAGCACCACCCACCTGTCCTAGTCCCTCCCCCTCCTCATGCCCACACCTGTTGTGTTATGATAATGAGGGCGAGGGTATGTTTTTACTATGTCACTAAAGCGCTGTTTCTCTATTGGCACGTTTGACCCTCAAGGTTTCAGCCTCCAGGAAGAAACTCCAAATAGTCAGAGACGACATAAAACACCATAAAAACACCCCCAGGGGGCTATCAACCTCATAGACTCATGAAAAACTGAAAAAGTGCAAAAACATGGCACCAGCTCTTTAACTCATTCAGTGCCTTGACGTCGCCGACGTCAAGTTTTTATAAGCCCAGAGTGCCAATGACGTCGCCAACGTCATGAAAAAAAACAACAAAAAAACAAGATATCATGATTTGAAGATGTGCTGCTCCATTCACTTCTTGTTTAACATCTTACTGAAAAGGGCTGCATCTCGCTTCCTAAGCACTTTTTTTTTACAATGTATTTTTGGCTCTGGCACTCAGAGCCAAACTGCCAGAAATAAGTCAGACACTGTGACGGTTCCCTGTATAGTATGATAATGTGTCACTCTTAGGTTATATGGTTATGGTTGCTTTGTATTCATTTCTGTTTCTCATTGGTTCTAATAGGACATGGGGAGCAGTGACATGTTGGCAATCAGCCAAATTGGCGTGCACCTGGGCCCGGGTGTCGACGCCCTATAAAAGCCTGCCTCCCCAGTCCTCTTTCTCTCCTTCAGTTCATTTGCTTTTGCTCCTCAACCCAGCTACACCTTTTTGCTCCCACATTTATGTTCACACATACAACACTCACACACACTACACAATCCACTCATGCATACACGCATTACACTACTGACTTTACTGATTTCCACACCTCATCTGTTCATTCATGATTTATTCGTTCATTTTGCTTACTTTAATAAACACTATATTATTTGTAAACTGCGTCTCCCCTGTGTTTTTGTTGTGTTCCCTGGTCCCCCTAGGCCAGGGTCATAACAAAATGGGGGCTCGTTCCGTAAAACTTTTGAGTGTGCAGTAAGTTTGGGGAGTCAAGTGACTCGCCCTTCTGCATTTGTTTGCTGCGACGCAGGTGTCAATTGGCCAAATTGGCAGTTGAAGGGCTCGTTTGCGCCGTGGTTTTTTGAAAGGAGTGTCATTTAGGAATCAATCCGGTGATTCCCTTGTCCGGTTGGTTCAACGGTCCGGTGAGTAGAGACAAGGCATTGTTACATGCTTGTTTTTGTCTGGACTTTGTTTGGGAGATGCAGTTAATTTCTTTGGTTTGAATTTAATCTGTTTAATCTGTTTAGATTTTGATAAGTTACAGATTTGATTAAGTTTCTGCGGGGGGGAGTTTTTTCCTGGTAGTTGTGCTGCTAAGTTAAAAAAAAAAAAAAAAATTACCTGGCTGGTTTTGTTTCATTATTATATGAGTGTCCCTGTTAGGTGCGATTTAGTTACTGGGGTAAAAGATTAGGTCGCAGGGTTAGGCCGGGGGGTGGATTATGTGCAAGGAGCGGCAGTAGATAGCGAGTGTGTACCGGTGCGTGCACATTCCGTCTCGGGGGCACAGCTAAGGGCTGGACGTAGGTCGCCAGTTCCTGGTTGCTTTTCCTACCCCTTGGTATGAGCTAGGCCTTTGCGGTGGCCTTCAGTGCATAAATACCTTCCGCAAACCGGCATGAAGACGGGTGGAGTTAGTTTGGGGTTTAAATAGAGCAGAGGGGCACTTGTATTTTGTTTTGTTTACCAGCTGGGTGGCTAACTTAGCGCACATTAGCCAGGATGTGTACCCTAGAAGCATTTTTGGTTGCTCCTTCTGAGGAACTGTTACTTCAGTGCACCAAAGACCAGGTACTTAAAATAGCAGAGCATTTTAAGATTAAAATTGAGGCAGGTGACAAGAAATTAAAGGAGACCTTAGTGGCAGTATTAAGAGTACATTTATTTGAAACTGATTTGTTAAAGGAATATGAAGAGCCAGAAAAGACTTCTACTATCCAGTCAGATACAGCGGCGGTGCTGCCGTTACCTGTATTGATGCCAGGGTTGACATTCGACCAACAAAAAGAACTACTGATGTTGCAAGCAAAGTTGCAGGCGGAGCAAGACAAAGTGAGGCTAGACACGCAATACGCAATTGAGAAAATGAAACAGCAAAGTGAACAGGCTAAACAGCAAACTGAACAGGCTAAACAGCAAACTGAACAGGCAAAAGTACAAGTAGAGCAGTGCAGGTTAGACTTGATAAGGGACGGTAAGATTTCAGCTGATGCAAAAGTATCTACAGAACCTGCAGGGCAGTCCATGGGGGAGTTTAATGTTAATGGAAATATACGTTTGGTTCCCAAGTTTTCTGAACGTGACCCTGAGGCATTCTTTACAATGTTTGAGCGTGTGGCCGACGTGCGGAAATGGCCTGACTCGGCGCGCACATTGATGTTACAATGCGTATTAACAGGCAGAGCGCAAGAGGTTTATTCGGCAATGAGTGTTGCCGACAGTCAAAAATACTCTCTGGTTAAAGAGGCGGTGCTTAAGTCGTTCGAGCTCGTCCCCGAGGCGTACCGACAGCGGTTCAGATCTTGGAAAAAACATGACAAACAGAGTCATTTGGAATTTGCACGTGATTTGACGACCTACTTTAACCGTTGGTGTAACGCCTCGGAGGTAACAGATTTTGAAGAGTTATGTGATTTGGTGATTTTGGAACAGTTTAAAAATTCTGTTCCTGCTCGAGTGGCGACGTATATCTCTGAGCAGAAAGCGAGCAACGCGGCGGACGCCGCAGCGCTCGCTGATGACTATGTCCTAACGCACCGGGGAGAGTTTAAGGCGGGCGGTGGCAACTATGTTGCCAAGGAGTCTTATGGCCGATTTAATAAACCTCTTCCTGTCGAAGTTAAAGGCAACAGCAACACTAACAACAGCAGTAATTTGCGTGAGCCGGAGAAGGTTTGCAATTACTGTCATAAGCGGGGTCACTGGAAATCGGAATGTTTTATGTTAAACGGACCTCCCAGGGCTAGACCTTTTAATGCAGGAAATTCGCAACCAAAAGGAGCTGGCATGGCCGCTCCAATTTGTCCGGTGTCCACTTGTGTTTCACCTAATCTCGGTCAAAACAAGGATACATCGTTTGCAGCACTGAATTCTTACCGTCCATTTATCATGAAAGGGTCTGTGTCTTTGGTGCAAGGTGGGGAAGAAGTACCTGTAACTATCCTGAGGGACACTGGGGCTTTTGACTCATTTATTCAGGCTGGTGTTCTTCCTTTAACTAATGATTCTGACACGGGTGATGCGGTGCCTATCCGGGGCATAGACATGAATGTCTTGCTGGTTCCTTTGCATAAAGTGGTGCTCAAATGTGAACTGTTTCAGGGAGAAGCAAAGCTTGCCGTGCGCCCAGCACTGCCGATTCCAGGGGTGACGGTGATTCTAGGTAACGACCTGGTTGGTGCTCGGGTGTGGGCGGAGGTTCCGCCGCCGGCAGTGGTGACGTCAGTTCCCCTGGTAACAGGGGAAACGGATGAAAGTGAACGTGACTTCCCAGAGGTTTTTACAGCTTGTGCGGTGACACGTGCAATGGCTAAGTTAAAAGACAAATCTGAGTCACAAGAATCGATTAAGACTAAAGTATCTGAAAAGTTTTCAATACCTCTTGCTAATTTTCCATTGTCCATAACACGTTCAGATCTGGTTGCTGAGCAGCAGGCTGACCCATCTCTGACGGAGCTGGGGCCGCTGATACGGCCAGAGGATGAGCTGCTTGACAGTGCTTGTGGGTATTTTCTGCAGGACTCCTTGTTGGTGAGAAAGTGGCTGCCACATGAGGGAAGGTTTGTGGGCGAACCAGTGTTCCAAATTGTGTTGCCAGTCAAACTTCGCCAGTCAGTGTTAAAAGTAGCTCATGATGAATCTGGACATGCTGGTGTGAGAAAAACTTATGACAGGCTTCTTAGACATTTCTTTTGGCCTCGAATGAAGAGAGATGTGTCAGCATTTATCAAAACTTGTCATACATGTCAGTTAACTGATAAACCTAATCAGAAGCTGAAACCAGCCCCATTGTATCCCATTCCTGCCATTAGCCAGCCATTTGAACATCTAATAATTGATTGTGTGGGTCCTCTACCACGTTCAAAGTCAGGAGCAGTGTATTTGTTAACAGTAATGTGCCAAGCAACTCGCTAACCTGCTGCATATCCTCTGCGCACCATTACCACTCGGTCGGTGGTACGTGCACTTTCTCAGTTTATTTCCATATTTGGGATTCCGAAGGTCATCCAATCTGATCAGGGATCGAACTTCTGTTCTCACATGTTTTCCCAGGTTCTGAAGCAGCTACATGTCCGCCACAATCGGAGCTCTGCATACCATGCTCAGAGTCAGGGGGCGTTAGAACGCTTTCACCAAACGCTAAAAGCCATCTTGCGCGCCTACTGCACTGAGCTGGGTAAAGATTGGGAAGAGGGTCTGCCGTGGCTGATGCTTGCTGCTAGGGAGGTAACACAGGAGAGCACAGGGTTCAGTCCAAACGAGCTGGTCTTTGCTCATACTGTAAGAGGTCCATTAGCTGCGCTGTCTGGAGAATGGATAGAGGCACAGCCTCCCAAAAATTTGATTGACTATGTTAATGGTTTTCGTCATCGGCTTTACACAGCCGGGTTGTTGGCTAAAGAAAAGTTAGCTTCAGTTCAGGATAAGATGAAACTGTTGTATGACTCTAAAGCCGAGCGCCGTGTGTTTAGCCCTGGAGACCAAGTGCTGGCTCTGCTTCCAATTGTTACTTCACCCTTTCAGGCAAAATTCTCCGGTCCACACAATGTGGTAAAGCAGGTTTCCGAGCAAAATTACATTATTTCAACGCCTAAACGTAAGAAACCAACCCAACTTTGCCATGTAAACTTGCTTAAGCCTTATTATGCACGCACTTCTGAGACACCGGTGTTGTGTGTGCAGCCAGAGGTTGGCTTGGCTCATGCAGTTTGCATGGCGGTTCCGGTGTTGTCTCCCAGTCGGGAGGTAGAGGAAGATGGGTTGGGTACACCTGATCCAGCGTTGGTGCACGGGCGGCTGAAAAATTCTGAAGCGCTTGCGTGCCTCGATACACTGTTGGCTCATTTGCCTGCGACAGGCCGGAGGGAACTTGCAGGTTTAATCCGGGAGTTTCCATGCCTATTTGGTGATACACCGAGTTGTACTCATCTAATCGAACATGACATTGACATTGGCGATGCGAAGCCAATAAAACAGAGATTTTACAGGGTGAATGCGGATAAGCGTCAATATTTAGAGGCCGAGGTCAATTACATGCTAACAAATGGCATTGCAGAGCCATGTGCATCTAGTTGGGCTTCACCTTGTATATTGGTTCCCAAGTCAGACAGTACATTTCGTTTTTGTTCTGATTTCCGTAAAGTGAATAATGTCACTAAACCCGATTCTTTTCCACTTCCTAGAATGGAAGATTGCATCGATCAGGTGGGCTCCGCGAAATTCGTGAGTAAATTCGATCTATTGAAGGGATACTGGCAGGTACCTCTGTCAGCACGAGCGCGTGAGATAGCCGCTTTTATAACGCCTAATGGTCTTTATTCATACAAGGTCATGCCTTTCGGACTTAGAAATGCGCCTGCTACCTCTCAGCGGCTTATGAATCAAGTGATTTGGGATATGCCGGGGTGTGCAGTGTATTTGGACGATGTGGTTGTCTATTCGGACACATGGGAGGTTCACATGGAACGCATTCGGGAACTGTTCAACCGCTTGAGGGAGGCAAGGCTCACTGTCAATCTTGCAAAGTGTGAGTTTGCAAGGGCGACAGTGACCTACCTCGGGCGAGTGGTTGGGCAGGGCCAAGTGTGTCCGGTTGGTGCCAAAGTTCATGCTGTTGAGCAGTATCCGGTTCCAACTACAAAGAAAGAGCTCATGCGCTATCTTGGTTTAATAGGTTACTATCGTAGTTTCTGTAGGAATTTTGCGACAGTTGTGGTGCCTCTCACCAACCTACTTAAGGCTAAGGCACAGTTTGTCTGGTCGCCCGCTTGCCAGGAAGCATTTGAGCAGGCTAAATTGCTCTTGTGTACCGCTCCTGTTCTGGCGGCTCCACGTTTAGACAGGCCATTTAAAATCTACACTGATGCAAGTCATGTGGGGGCTGGGGCCGTACTGATGCAGGAGGACAATCTAGGAATAGATAAGCCTGTTAGCTTTTATTCCAAGAAATTCAACTCTTACCAGCTAAATTACTCAGTCATAGAAAAGGAAGGATTGGCTTTGATTTTAGCTTTACAACATTTTGACGTTTATGTGGGCGGTAGTACCCCCGTTGTTATCTACACTGACCATAACCCCCTGACTTTCCTGAATTCTTTGCAGTGTCCAAACCAGAGGTTGATAAGGTGGTCACTGTTCCTGCAGTCCTATACGTTGGACATCCGTCATGTTAAAGGGACGGAGAACGTGGTGGCCGATGCGCTATCACGGGCTCCTCATGACTGAGGTCCTGACTATCTCCGTAGGTCCTCCTCTTGCCTCTGTCTTTCACCCCTTAAATGCTTCCTTGGATCCGGTTGCTGGGGTGGAGGTCCGTGACAGGGTGCGGGCGGCCATTGGAGTAGAGATTTGGTATAGTAGATAGGTAGTATATATTTTGTGTAAATTGGATGCCGGTGATCCCTTAGGGACCCCGTCTTTATGGGGGGGGGTGTGACGGTTCCCTGTATAGTATGATAATGTGTCACTCTTAGGTTATATGGTTATGGTTGCTTTGTATTCATTTCTGTTTCTCATTGGTTCTAATAGGACATGGGGAGCAGTGACATGTTGGCAATCAGCCAAATTGGCGTGCACCTGGGCCCGGGTGTCGACGCCCTATAAAAGCCTGCCTCCCCAGTCCTCTTTCTCTCCTTCAGTTCATTTGCTTTTGCTCCTCAACCCAGCTACACCTTTTTGCTCCCACATTTATGTTCACACATACAACACTCACACACACTACACAATCCACTCATGCATACACGCATTACACTACTGACTTTACTGATTTCCACACCTCATCTGTTCATTCATGATTTATTCGTTCATTTTGCTTACTTTAATAAACACTATATTATTTGTAAACTGCGTCTCCCCTGTGTTTTTGTTGTGTTCCCTGGTCCCCCTAGGCCAGGGTCATAACAGACACTGAATGAGTTAAGTCTGACGTCATTTTGTAGTCCGACTTCACCTCCGGGTCCAAGAGGCACCAAGCGCCGTCCACTCTTCATTGTAAACAAACATGTCGGAACCCGTTAATCTTTTTACAATAACCTCCTTTTTCAGAAATTAACCATTGAGGGTTAATAAGGGTCTTAATGCTAATATCATAGACAATAAAGACATAGACAGTAGGCTAATATATATTTATATATTTATGTACATATTTATGTATTATTATGATTAACATTGTAATATTTATTTTTTATATTTATGTATATATACATATTTATATATAGATATATATATATAAAAATAACGATTTCCTCTTCTCTTTGTCGTTGCCAGGGAAGTGGTAGAATGACACTTTGTCGATATTTTAGTCTCAGATCTGTTAAAACAGCAAGGAGGGACACAGCACTGCGCATATTGGCAAAACACACACTTGGACCCGGAAGTTGTTCTGACGGGGCGCAACGTCACGGCTTAACAACAGAATAGTCTTTGGTATGACTCGGCCAGGGACTGAACCTCGACCTCCCAGTCTCTGGGCGGACACTCTAACCACAGATCTTCATACTGGCTCCCTGTCAAATAATCTATTTCAAGATAGTACTGGTTGGTTTATAATGCATTGAATGGCTTCGGGCCAAATGACGTGTATGATCTGATCTTTTGAACCACCCAGACCTCTCAGGTCAAGTTGGACAGGTCTGCTTTATTATGTCCCCAGACTCAGAACTAAATGCGGAGAGGAAGCGTTCAGTGTCCAACTGTCCTTTGGTAATGTGTCCTTTTGCTCGAACCATTTGGATGTGCTACATTTTGTGCTACATACAATTAAATGTGCCTGGCCTTACTGTGTTTCTTTGTCTATTCTGAAGATTATTTTTAAAACAGCACAGTACTGGGAGGTAGTACCCAAAAAATATTTCACCCACTCTGTAAACTTGTAATATGACAAAACTGAGGCAGAGAGAGAGAGAGAGAGAGAGAGAGAGAGAGAGAGAGAGAGAGAGAGAGGGGGGATGGCGTTGCAGGTTGACGTATGTTAGGGGTGAATCATCCAGCTATTATCCAGTTATTATCCATAACATCTGAAACTAATGAGCGCTACTTGGCTGTCAGACTTTTAGGCTCTATCGTCCTCATCAGAGCCAACAGCGGTGATGAGGACGACAGTGTGATTCCACTCAGATTGGAATGTTCCCTCTCAGATCTCTGTACAAGCTAGAGTGAAATGGTGCAGCAGGAGCACGGCTGATTAGTTCTATCTGATCCGAGTCGTTGGTGGAAGATAGTACTCAGGTATTTTACTTAACTCATTTAAGACCTGAAGCCGATTCTACAAATGCCCTCTAAATCCCAACAGTATTCTGAAAAAGGTTTGTTTGTCAGTGGTTCTCAAACGTTTTCATGTCAAGGACCCCCAAAATGATATGTATTTGGCCGCCGACCCCCATCTCAAAATATTTTGTCTCAGGGACCCCCAGAAGAAAAAAAAATGTAAAAAATGTTCGCTTTAAAAAAATATATATTCAGAGATTTGCACACATTTTCACGATTTAAAAAAAATAGCAGATCTACAAGCTCGTCACTCTGTGCCGCGCTATGAGCTTGTATATCTGCTATTTTTGATTAGCCAAAGCGTAAAATAATGCTTTTTAGCTAAAATCTAAAAATGACACAGATGCGTCCCAGGCCTTAATGGGTTAAAGGGGTATTCACTTCTTTAAAACACTTCTGGGCTCATTTCACGTCTACTCAGACGTGAAAAGAATTCATTAAGTTTGAAGTTGCTTGATTCAATACTTGTAAACCATTTTCAATCAAGTTAGACTCATTGAAAAGACACATCCTTGGTTCTGGTGACTGATATTGTCCTTCAAATGTGTGAGGGGCCGTTTTCAGGAAGAGAAGGCTGTAGTTTCTATTAGCTTTGGAATACCCATTGATGATGTCACTGGTACGCAGATTTCTGAACTGTCCACAGCCCCAATGAAGATAATATGGAAAATGGGTGAAGTGGTCCTTTATGGGGCTAATCCAACTAATCGATTTAGTTGATTATAAAAAAGAATTGTTTGTTTGTTAATTGAAAAGAAAAGAAAATAGATATATACAAAGCTCATGCTTCTGAATTATCCGCTTAATCACCCAAAAATATCAATAAAATAGTCGCTAAGACATTAATGGATAGTTGCAGCCCTGCTAGATAGATAGATCCATACTTTATTGAAGCCAATAAACAGTGATGCTTACAGTGGCTTAACCTGTTGTGACCCTTGGGCCACACTGAACCGGTTTATAATTCCACTACAAGGCTGTAAAATCCATTTGTACTGTGCGTGCGTGTGTGCGTGCGTGCGTGCGTGCGTGTGTGTGTGTGTGTGTGATTCAGCCTGTTGAAGCATAGGCGCCGATACCGCGGGGGCCTCGGGGTCTTAGCCCCCACGGCCCACCCGCAATTGATCAGTCATCAGACATCAATCTCAAACTTACAGTACCATTACCATTACTATAGCGGGGCGCAGCTAGGTGTTAACGCGCTGTTAACACCTACAACAATAGCCCAGACAGAGAAAATGCGTTTTATTTCGGTCGCGGCTGGGGGGGGGGGCAGGGGGGGGGGGGGCTAGTGCGGTTCGAGTTGAGGCCCCACGGCCGCGCACTTAAATATAAATACAGTTGCTTCAAGTCCAATGTACAGCAGATGTAGTGACAGTTACTTCAGAACCATGGACAGCAGCTGTAGTGACAGTTACTTCAGAACCATGGACAGCAGCTGCAGTTACTTCAGAACCATGGACAGCAGCTATAGTGACAGTTACTTCAGAACCATGGACAGCAGCTGCAGTTACTTCAGAACCATGGACAGCAGCTGTAGTGACAGTTACTTCAGAACCATGGACAGCAGCTGCAGTTATTTCAGGACCATGCAAAGCAGCTACAGTTACTTCGGTACCATGGACAGCAACATAGCTTGCGAGGCGCACCCTTGATCTGCACCAAACTTGGTACAAACATTGTTCAGGGGACTGCCATCAGAATAGCCACACTATGGACCATGTGTGGCCCCCAGGGGCTACATCAGGGGCCACAGGTGCACCGTTGATCCGATCCGCACCAAACTTGGTAAAAACAAAAAAAAAACGTTCATGAACAAAATCACGAACGCAGCGTCCGATTGCTGTGACACTTTGCACGCACATTCGCACTACGTTGAGGAACAAATGCCACCTTTTTTAACATTGCCCTATTACACCACCAGGAGAGCGATTTTTGGAAGAAAAAAAAACAAACATAATATATTACTCCCACAAATTTTGTCCAAACATCACGCAAATCGGTATACACATTATCTCTATAGTCAAGTGATTAAGATGGATCCGTCCGATTTTTCATATTCCGAATATTGCTGGCCCACAATAACTTACCTGACCAGGCGGAGACCTGTGCCCCGAGGAGCACTTTTTCTAGTTACATTATGTTTTTTTTTATAGTATTATGCTACATTATCAATACATATTATCAATTATTTGCGGCCCCCTTGGAATATCCTCATGGACTGTCAGTAGACCCAGGCCTAAAGGTTGGGAATCACTGCTCTAGACTAAAGGCCAAACCGCACCAATGCAACTAGTCGCAACTCCTTGCAACAAAACAGTTTTAAGGTCAACCGCACCAATGCAACTCCTTGCAACTGCCATTGGGGATAATGGTTGTAAGTACGGTAGTTGCAAGTAGTTGCATGGTGCAAGGAGTTGCATGGCGAATCATTGGCGTAGAGTGGGCTTAAGTCTTTTATAACTTCATACTGCACCAAGCCTACAAAAATGTTTTTCTACATTCAAAATATGCATATTGATCAGTTGGCTTAACTTTGTCCAAATCAATAATTGTAGCCTGCATGCACACCACTGTTATTCACTGTCTACTTAGCCATGGAGAATAATCAGTTATTATTCAAATCAGTAGCGCCACTATTTGTTTCTATTTTGGATATTAGACTGTGTTTATCGTGCTCTTGCCAGTATTTGATTGGCTGCCTGCCCAGTCCTGCTGGCACCAGTAGAAATGACATCACATTGGGCCATGTTCATGTTCTTAAAATTACTTCTGATAAGACCAGATTGGATTCTACTCTCTATAGGTGAGCCATTTTAAGTCTGACTTCCAAAATACTATCCAAACTATCAGACAAAAGGTGCACAGAAAACAAAATCCTTGCTTATCCCAAATCACTGAAATGTTAATTCACACTGGAGTATTTATGAGAGAGAGAACGTCAGTGTTTGTCGAAATATGGCACCTGTGAAGGAAGTGATAATATGGCTGCTGTGCATAGAGCATATTCGAAATGGATTAAAAACACATAAATTACCCGACACGCTTGTCCCGTGTTTCAGATGGCTAAAATATGACTCAAGACATTTTATTCAGACTAAAACTAAATCAAAATGTGCTGTCAAAAGTAGCACTGGTCCAAAACGGTTACATTTCTAAAACATCAGACATACTGCATAATATAGCAGGAAGCTCCACACATGGGAATTCCCCCAGGGATCAATAAAATGTTATCTTATCTTATGTAGACATCTGCCTCCTGGATCCCTGGCTTCTCAGAGCCTTTATGATATTGTGTGCCCTTACGGCTTCAAGACATATCACATCACTATTTTTAAGGAGCTATTATACGTGTATATTTACTTTTTAATAAATAAACATAAATTGCAGAGTTATGAAGAGACTTTCACACAATAATGTATTTATAACTATTTTGTATCTTCCTTGTTCTGTAAGCCTCTTTCTATCTCTCTCTCTCTCAAAGATACACTCACTCTCTCTGCCTCAAACGCATGCATGAACACACACACACACACACACACACACACACACACACACACACACACACACACACACACACACACACACACACACACACACACACACACACACACACACACACACACACACACACACACACACAATGCGTGTCAACGTAAACACCTTGATTTTCCATGGCTAATCCTGTACATAAGACTTAACTCTGTGCTAGACCACTTCACCATATTGTCGCTGGCGTAACAATATTTTAGTAACAATATATTAGTAACTTAATATAGTATTTTAATGACTATAAAAATTCTATTATCTTTTTTATGTCCAATGTATTTGTATTTAAGTTCATAAAGTTAACATAAGTATAGCTAAATGCTTTTGAAATTAAATTAAAATGTTACTTTTCAGGATTCCAATTCAAATCTAGCAACAAAAAAAAATCGCAATTTCAATTCAAAAATAGCAAAAGTACCCGATTTACAAGATCGAGCTTGTAGATCCGCTATTTTCGCTACTTTTGTGTGATATAGAATGGCGAAGTACGGCATTAATTTACGAAAAAAGTGAAAACACGGAGATAAGAGGTGTCTGCCGAACAATATATGCAATGTGGCCCTGTGGAGTGAGTGAGGAAATATAGTGGCCCTCTCCATCATCAAAGTTGCCCAGCCCTGATATAAAACATTCCTTTAGTACAGTACAATATACGGTACAGCAGGTGGTTCGAAAAATTCTGAGGGTTTGTTTTTATATATGTTTTTATTCTGTACAAAAATGTGGTTGTAATGACTTAATAATAATAAGTGCAATAAGAGCGGGAGACGGAGTCTAAAGTGAGACAGACTTCTGATTCTTCACTACGTGCTTTCTTCCCTACCTTTTCAAACTGCAATTAACATTTATTTGTATTGAGCAAACATTTTTTTATCGTATGGGGTACTTCAGTTGAACTTGAGACAGAAGGGGTTCAGTGCTCAGAAAAGGTAGAGAACCCCTTGATTTGAACAAAAAAATGAGCTTGTCTCTACTATCCAACACCAGGTCAAACCAGCAGACATACATGTCTTATTAAGCTGACTTTTACTCAGACATATTTAACCCTATTATAGATAGTGACCCTCAAACTGTAGAGTTCAACTAACTGATGTTTTATTCATGAGCTATATTCCCTTGTAAAAAGAGAAATGTTTAAGCGTGATAATTGAGTTGGAAAAGGAGGTTGCGTGCAACAATGGGATTCTACTGTAAGTGGACTTCTAAACCTAAAATCCACTGAGCATTTTCTGGAGAAAATGAAAAAGGTAGCACATGCAGATTGCCAAAATTAAATCTTTCCTCCCAGGCCAGGATAAAGTCATTCATGCTCTCATTTTATCCCAGTTAGACTGCTGCAATTGCAACTACATAGGAGTTGCTGGTTGTAGAGCATGTATGTTGTACAGCATGTAAATAGTCCTACCTACTTAATGTGACACACTCTTGACCTAGTGCTCTCTATCATGGTGTCTGGACAATCTGGACATGTTGGAATGCCCTCCCTCAAACCACAAAGCCTTGCTTTTTCAGACCCTCCCAAGCCAGTCAGCGCTGTCAACAGGCATTTCCAGTCATTCCTTTCAATTCCCCACTTCATCAGTGGTGTAAAGTAACTAAGTATATTTACTCAAGTACTGTACTTAAGTACAATTTTGAGGTACTTTTACTTTACTGGAGTATTTTCAATTGTCTATACTTTTGCTTCTACTCCACTACATCTCAGAGGCAAATATTGTACTTTTACTTCACTACAATTATTTGAAAACTTTAGTTACTAGTTACTTTGCAGATATACATTATTACATTATAAAACATACATTAAAGACGGGGTGCCGTGATTTTCAGTGACACCCCCCCCCCCCCCCTAAAACATAATCATCAGGTATTATGGTTATACTAGGAGGAAGATTGTTTTCTAAAAAGTGTACAGAAAGTGTTAAAATTATGTTTTTAAGTGGACACGCCTCCAGTTCATTAAGTATACCTGGTTCTCACCTTAGCACCTCCTCCACCACCTTAGCACCACCCACCTGTCCTAGTCCCTCCTCCTCCTCATGTCCACACCTGCTGTGTTATGATGATGATGAGGGGGAGGGTACAATTTTACTGTGTCGTTAAAGTGCTGTTTTTCTATTGGCAGCACGTTTGACCCTCAAGGTTTCAGCCTCCAGGAAGAAACTCAAAATAGTCAGAGAAGATATAAAACACCACCAGGGGGCTTAATGAAGTTCTATCAACCTCATAGACACATGAAAAACAGAAAAAGTGCAAAACCATGGCACTACCTCTTTAACCACTTTAGCCCTATTGTATACCTAGGCTATTTGAAAATGGGACGGCGTTTGGCCTTTTTTCCACCACTGCATTTCATTCTCCACTCTCGGTTGATTAGTTGATGGTTTTAACAGCTCCTGTTCACAAATTCTCGACACCTTTAAAAATCAAATATGCCAAACCGAATGCCCTGCTTTGGTTAAATTACCAGAGAGGGCAATTAAAAGGCAATGCAGGAAGGCCGAATGACAATGGGAGAAGCTCACTTCTACACACAACGATGTTAGAGTCTGCTGTTAAGGATGCCAGACGCAGCTATTTTTCAAAGCGCATTACCTCACTCTCCCTGTCTCCCATAACCCCAGGGTGTTATTTAAAGCAAACTGTCTTTAGCCCACGGCCATTCAGCCATTAGAAGCCTCTTCAGAAAGATGTGAAGGGTTCCTTCACCATTTCATAAATAAGATATAAGGAATAGGCTCTATTCACAGCAGCCATATTATGAAGACATTCACAGGTGTTACCAATGATACTAATGAAGGCTCTGTTCCATTCTGGTCAAACAGAGTCAGGGTGCTGATATTGTGCATGTTGGCCCACTGGAAACACCAGTGGGTCTACAGTTGGGGTCCAGGGACCCTCATGGGCTTCCAAATGCCCCCTTACAGGTGTGTAACTCTGAGAGTGTACAAATGCAACCAAATGGACCCGTAAGGGTCCATTTGGTTCCATTTGTACACTCTCAGAGTTATGGTGGTCGTGGAAGCCACTGTGCTACACTAAATGGAACAGAGCCGTTTTCAAGATGTTTTGGCCATTATCTCTGGAATAGAAGGTCCAATCTGCACAGTTCAAAGCTTGTTGGATGCGTGACTTTGAGGACATTAAGCACGCAATGACACATTTTCGGGTTATTTGATTTTTGTTAGGGGAGGCGAGATCTTAGTTGGGCAGGCGACCGCCTGCCCTACCTCTACAGTGGGTACGCCACTGCTGTATCACACATGAAATCCTCTGCATGCTATTTAGTTCCTCAAATAAGTTTTAGAGACTCTCGTCCCCACAATTTTAGCTATTTTAAACTGCCCCCTGTACCCTGGGTGTATTTCTCAGCCTTAAAAGTGCCCTGGTCCAACCTTTGCTGAAACAGCCATCACAGGAGCCCCTGGTTTTAAATCATTTAGACCAATTTCCAAACTTTAGTGTTTTATCTGAAATGGATTGTCTGATCAATTAATATTAATTGTGAAAGTTAATTCTGTTAATTCTGTGAAAGTTAATTCTGTTTTTTAACAGCTTTCTGCTCTCTGGACAGTGCTGACAACTCTTTTAAAGGTCACTAATGATTTATTGCTTGCCTCGGACTCCGGTGACAGCTCAGTTTTATTCCTCCTGGATCTCAACTCTAATGTTGATACTGTCGTTGGCATCAATATATTGGCACTGGAATGGCTTAGCTCCTACCTCATGGACAGAAGTTCAGAAGTTTCTCAGTGGTAATTGGAGAGGCTTCCTCCTTACTTTCTTCTTCACATGTGGTGTTCCGCAGGGATACATTTTGGGCCCTTTATTGTTATCACATTAATTACCACTGTTATGCTAATGACACGCAGCTCTACATTCCGCATTTCTTTTTTTTTTATTGCAGGCAATGTGTCCCGTTTATTGTCGTGTCTCTCTGACATTGAGCATCAGAACTTGGTTCCGTATCCGCTAATGTTACACACGCAGCCCGCAAGAGGCTGTGATTGTTGACTCTAACCTTTCCTTTAACAACCATGAAGCAGCAAGAGTTGTTCAATCCTGTTACTTCCAGTTGAGGACAATTGCTAAAATGAAGACATTCCTGTCAGCCCCAGACCCTGAAAAGGTCATTCATCTCATCACGCTTAGATTACTGTGATTCCCTCAACTCTGGCCTCAGCAAAGAAAAGTGTTACATGTGCTATACACTAAATGGAACAGAGCCTTAATTAGAATGAAGTTACAAAGAGAAGTCCAACGCGTCTCAGCCAGTTAGAGGTAGTGGGGCTCGGTGCTCAACAGGGACAACTTGAAAAAGAGAGAAAAATACCGGGGCACTTCAGGAGAGATTACCCAAATAAAATACTGGAGCACTCGACTCTACCCGTCTTTATTATGTTGCAGGGGTGACTGACGTTTTGACTTCCTTGGAGTCAAACAGTTTGACTCTCCCAGCAGCATAAGGCAGTAGGGAGTTAGTAATTAAGGCAGCATAAGCTGCCTAATGCAGTAGGGAGTCACTAATAAGGCTGCATAAAGCAGTAGGGAGTCAGTGATACGGGAGCATAAGGCAGTAGAGAGTCAGCAATAAGACTCATCAAAGGCACCACTTACTCCACACTGGGTGTGATTTGTTTCTTAGGAACGAGGGGGTAAGCACGCACATCCTAAAACAATTAATTGGGTGCTGGACAACAATACGTACATTAGGAAAAGAGGGGAAGTCCACACACACTGTTTAGCTCCCAGTAGAAGAGTTTATTTATTGTTAGGCAACGTTTCGACCGTAACCGGTCTTCATCAGGTCTGAAGACCTGATGAAGACGAGTTACAGTCAAAACGGTGAGCGGGCTTCCCCTATTTTCCTGTGATTTGCTTGTTTCCACAGTTGGAACTGAACAGAGGCACGGTTCCTACCTGGGTGCTGAGCGGCTCGCCATGTTCAAGGATGCTGATGAACGGGATCTCCAGAACGGAAGCCATGAAGTCCACCTGTAGCAGCTCGTCTTGGTTCTGCGGGAAAGCCAACAGAGCGTGGACCTGCTGGACCACCAGTCCCTGACACACACACCTCAACACGGACTGAGGGTCGCCGCTGGCGGGCTGGCGGGCCAGGAGCTCCAAGCTCAGGTTAAAGGGCAAGAGGTCGCTCTGGTCCTGTCGGATCCCGGCCAGGGCTCGGCTCAGCGCGGCTCGCACCGGGGCGGAATTGCGGCTGGGGAGCAGCGCGCCGACGCGCACCGCGTGCACGGCCCTCCTCTGAGCCAGGACGCAGGGCTCCGGGTGGAGGTGAGACGGATGGATGAGGCTCTGCAGAAGGAGTTGGAATCCCAGGCAACATGTGGAGGACACGAAATAATTTGAATCCATCTCTCCCGGACGCCAGTTGGCATTACCGTTCACATCAAACTTTAAGTATCATTGAATGACATTGCAAGTCATCTCTCCTGTCACCATGATAGCGTTTAAATTCATCTCGATTTCTTTTCCTTCTGCTGCCCGATGGCTTTGGTGTTGTGAGTGCAGCGCTGCAGATTAGAGGAGCGAAGGAGCCAGAATGAGAGGCGCGCACGCGTGTGTGTGTGTGTGTGTCCCCTCTCTCTCTCTCTCTCTCCCTCCCTCCCTCTCTCTCTCTCTCTCTCTCCCCCCCCCCCCCCCCCCCCCCCGAATTAATGAATGGATGGATCATTTTAGTCATGCCACCAAAGTGGCGCATCGCACACATGTTTTAAATATTTCAATTATTTCAGCTCCCAGTACCACGACTATAAACAATCAAGATCTTTCTGTATATCTCTGCTGTCCGGCAGGAACCAGCTAACTCCAAAATGTTCATTTTTCAGGAAATGAAAAAAACAAAACTAAAAGTGGAGTTAGGAGGTTTTGTTCATCATTGATAAGAACAGCTGAATGGACCTCCATGCTCACAATGAGGTTGGAGGTCAGAAAGGGGTTGGAGCCTGGAGTCAGCAAAACCAGCTAACTCCACCCCCCTTTGGTGGACTTAGCTGGTTTAGCAGAAAGTTTGAGGATCCAATGGAGACTTTTTAATACTTTTCATTGGTTCAATATTTTTTTTTACCAACACACAGACGTAAAGGGTGTTCAATAGCACTGATTTATGGAAAAAAAATACAAAAGCGGAAAAATGAAGTTAGCTGATTCCTGCCGGACAGCAATGATATGTTGATGAATTGAATGCGTAGGACCACAATGGAAACAAGTCCCCAGGATGTTTTAGTGTTATCCTTTTACCCTTAATGTTTTACTGTACCACGTGCTGTTTACATTTCTTACTAATAATTACTAAGTATTCAATCAATTTAATTAATACATTATAATAGATAAAATCAGGTACGGTACCCTAATATACTCTTACTCCAAATAGTACAATAGCCTAAACACACACATGAATGATTCATAATAATGTTACACCCTGACTCAGGGTTGCAACAAAAGGGAGACACAGGCACGGTTAAAAGTATATAAAATGTCTTTATTTAAAGATAAACTAATAAAACAACAGCAAACATAACATGTCAGTAAATATGCACGATCATCAGTGTGTAGGCAGTGTATGGGTGCGAGTGTACTGTATGTGCAGGGTGAATGTTGTAAGGTGTAAACCAAGGTAGGTTAACAAACAGACTGAGGAGAGAGGAGAGAGAATCTAACAGAAAGAGGGCTGGTTTTAAAGCCCTCAGAGCAATGGGCTCTATTCACAGCAGCCATATCATGAAGACATTCACAGGTGTTACCAATGATACTAATGAAGGCTCTGTTCCATTCTGGTCTAACAGAGTCAGGGTGCTGATATTGTGCATGTTGGCTCACTGGAAACACTCTGCTACACCAGTGGGTCTACAGTTGGGGTCCAGGGACCCTCATGGGCTTCCAAATGGCCCCTACGGGTCCATTTGGTTCCATTTGTACACGCTCAGAGTTATGGGGGTCGTGGAAACCACTGTGCTAGACTAAATGGAACAGAGCCTTCATTAGTATCATTGGTAACACCTGTGAAGGAAGTGATAATATGGCTGCTGTACATAGAGCCTATAGGCTCAGGTGCTCCAGATCAGAGCTGATGGCCTCCCAGCTCCACCTACCAGTGGGAGGGCGTCACAATAATAATAATAATGATGTTTCTTCACGCAATTAAATAAATAATAAAACATTTTAGGAAACATTAAAACAAACAATACTGAATGTATTTTGTATTATGAATTGTTTCACTCACAGTGAAACAATTGACATAATACACATAGTTCGTATAACCCCAAAACTCTGCTACATAATGGTAAACAAGGCACAGAAAGACAGCATATTACATCATGGGTGATTCTACCATAGACCATAGAAAATAGATTCAACCAATATGTGCTGTTGGCATTTCATTAAACATTAAGCAAAGTGAAGTACAGTTTCAATATAGTTCATAAACCATAGGCATTACATTGACCCCTCTATAATTAATCCTTCTGGGATTATGGAATAGGATTTATAATAGTATTGAGACAGACTGATGCTAATTTACTGGACTCAAAGCATTTTTCTTTATAAACCAAAGATAATTTGAACGATCTGAGGTGATTTCAGAAACTCATTAGAGATCTTCAGTACTGTGTGTGTGTGTGTGTGTGTGTGTGTGTGTGTGTGTGTGTGTGTGTGTGTGTGTGTGTGTGTGTGTGTGCACGCGCGTGTGCGAGAGA
Source organism: Gymnoscopelus microlampas (assembly GCF_963454915.1). Taxonomy (NCBI): domain Eukaryota; kingdom Metazoa; phylum Chordata; class Actinopteri; order Myctophiformes; family Myctophidae; genus Gymnoscopelus; species Gymnoscopelus microlampas. The sequence goes on from NC_139958.1 coordinate 38,999,295, forward strand.
GGGGGGAGGGGGTACACAGCCTACAGCAGAGACTTTTCAGTAGGACTTAGTGAGGAGAGAATTAGGACAGTTGAATCACCCTGAATCTGACACCCTGAGACAAGATGGCTGTTTCACCCGATGATGACCTCTGACACCCTGACCGCTGTTACGCCCCAACTGACGACCTATTAAAATACAGTGACGGCCTGAGACAAATCATTTGACTCCAGAAGATCTGCTATTTTTGTATTTTTGTGACCCATAAATACGGGACTGCAAACCAACATTGGGTCACAACCCTATGATTGGGAAACACTCAAAAAGGCTCTCTTTCTCCCTCCCTTGCTTGCACTGAGCGTGCTCTGGTCTGATGTCAAACACAATCTCCTCTCCCTCTCTAATCCTAACCCTCTATTCCTATTAATAAAGGCTCAGAAAAGCACCCCCAAAATAACTGGGGAAAAAAGGAAAAAGACACAAGTACAGAAGTCAAACTTTTTTATCTATTTCAAGTACCCCCACAACTTCAACACCATCCAATCACAACTGCTAGCGCAGAAGCTTGCGGTGATGTGCGTGGACCGCGCCATGGTGGCATGGATCATGGACTATCTTACAGGTAGACCGTGGTGCGTGAGACTGCAGGGATGTCGGTCTGATATTTAGTGAGCAACACAGACTCCCCACGGCACCCCGCTGTCATCCGTCCTGTTCAATCTCTACATCTCTGACTTACGGTTCAGCTCCGAGACATGTCACAGAAGTTCTCTGAAAGATTCATTCACCCCAGGAGGAAGTTAGTTCACAAACTTGGACACATCATCAGTGTTGTTTCCTGGAGTCACTGGGTGTTTTGGGTCTCGCAACAGACACCCTACTCCAGGCGACCCGACCAAGGCTGACCAGACCCTGGCCTGTGTCCAAGTGGCATGCTACTGCCCCCACTGTCTCATGGCAGCATGGAGGCTGTATGTAAAATCACCGGTGTATTCCATTCAGCAGTAACACTGTGGTGTGCGTTTAGTGTTCTGATTTATGTTGACACTGTAACGATATCTGTGTTTTCTAACGCCTGTCTGATTGTAATAATAATAATTATAATAGTAATAATTATTAGAAAGAATTGAGCAATAAGAACTGGAATGGGCCCACGTTTACGTAAAACAAATTGGTGATACTTGCTAAGCACTGAAATCGGTCCAGGTTTAGATAAAACAAGTTGCTACACTCACTGTTAAGAATGCATTTGTTTTCTTGTAAATCTAATTTGTACAAGATATTTTAGTGTGGGATTATTTGTATCCTTTCTTGTGGACAGATTGCAATCAGTGTTTTACTGTTAGGACGAGGCACTATGTACTATTGTACTAGGCCAGTTTGTTATGCACAATAATCTAGTACGATTTAGAATAAATGCATAATTCCTGATTTTTGCTTTATGTTTTTTTGTTGCTTTTTGTTCAGTTACAGATACGTGATATATCTGACATTTCTTGGAATATATCGATTATCGCAGATATTGTGTAATGTGATATTATCGTTATCGAGGGCCAAACATCATCACAGTATCAAATCGTGAGTTACTTCATCCCACCCCTAGTGTATACTGTTGTATACTTTCATCATTGATGGTGCTTTCTTTGTGATGTTATTTTTTCCCCTTGTGACTGTACCTATAAGCTTCTCTTACTCTGTATCTGTAACTTGCGCCTGAATTCTCCCCCATCATATCAATAAAGGTCTACTCTAGAGAGTGAACAAATGAAACCAAATGGACCCCCTGTACACTCTCAGAGTTTCTTTGGAACCCCCAAGGACCCCAGATGGCCCCTGGACCCCACTTTGAGAACCACTCAAGTATGTGAGCCATTCCACTTGTGTTCTGAACGTAGCCGTTCTTATATACAAACATATAAGTATAAATGAGCATTAAGCTAAACCTAAGTCTCCCTACGGATTGTAAAGGCCAGGCATATTTTTCCAGTGATATGTAATTCTCCACAGCTGTTGTCCAGCTGCCTGATGGAGCCAGCCAGCCATCTCCTTAAGGAGCTTACCAACAGCACACAGACAGATTCAGAGCTGGCACCATGTCACCAAACTGGGACACTGTGAATCAACACTCCCTTCTGCCAAACTAGTCACAAATACAAACACTAGAGCAGCCAGCCATTCCCAAACTGTGGGCCGTGGCCCGCTGGTGGGCCATGAGGATATTGTAAGTAATTGCCCCAAAAGAATAGGCTCTATGCACAGCAGCCATATTGGGAATGAATTGGGCCCCTTCCTTACTTCCTTCACAGGTGTTACCAATGATACTAATTAAAGCTCTGTTCCATTTAGTGTGGCATAGTGGTTGTCTTATTTTCAAGGACCCCATAACTCTGAGAAGGGTCCATTTGGTTCCATTTGTACACTCTCAGAGTTACACACCCACCATAAGGGGCCATTTGGGAACCAAAATGGAGTCTGACCAGAATGGAACAGAGCCTTCATTAGTATCATTGGTAACACCTGTGAAGGAAGTAAGGAAGGGGCCCAATTTCTTTCCAATATGGCTGCTATGCATAGAGCCTATCGGCAAAACACTACAATTTCAATGATAACATAACAAATAATGTAAAAATAATAATAATAATAATAATAATAATAATGTTATTAATGAATTAAAGTACTCTGTTTAAACTAAAGCAACACTATAGCAGCTCACATCACAACGTGTTGCAAGCTTGTAGATCGGATATTTTCGAATAGCTGATATAGGGTTAAAGTGGTTCAACAGATTTTAATGCTATATTCATTCATTTAGCTGGGGCCCCAGTTTGAGAACCACTGCTGTAGACACATGAGACATATTCACAGCACGTCGACTTCAGGAGAGATGCCGGGAACAAAGGCAGCCATTGAGCATGGCCTTCATACACCTGACAAAGGCTTTTGACGCAGTGGACCGCCAGGCGTACTATCTAGGTACAGCTGCCCTGATAAATACATCAAAATCTTGACAGCATGTCAGCTACAGTGCTCAGCAACAGCGGCTTTGAATCCAAGTCCTTCACTGTGGAAACGGGGGTCAAACTATGCATACCCTGTTTGCTGTCTTTACTGCTGCCATACTCCTCCTCATTGGCAAAGAGCTGCCACAGGGGATTCCTGGCCTGTGCAGAGCAATGTGATTATATTTAATTAAAACCAACGAAACAACTAAAACTAAAATTGAAAAACGAAACAAAAAAAACATAATTTTAGTTTACTGAAAATAAAAATAAAAACGAGGCTTTACAAAAAATCACGCCCAGCGTGAGTTTGATGAGTGTGCTGGTATTCAGGCGGTACTACTCTGTTTGATGTGTACTACTTCTATTTAATGTACGGGCACTGGTATTCAGACAATACTAGGCTACTCTATTGGATGTGTGGGCACTGGTATTCAGACAGCACTACTCTATTGGATGTGTGGGCCCTGGTATTCAGACAGCACTACTCTATTTGATGTGTGGGTGCTCGTATTCAGACGGTACTACTCTATTTGATGTATGGGCACTGGTGTTCAGACTGTACTACCCTATTTGATGTGTGGGCACTAGAGGGTAGCATGGGTCCAAAAAATGGGATACGAACCGAAACGGACCCGTGGATAATTGGACCGGTCCGAACGGAACCGAGAAAACATTCTAAATTACAGGACCCGGTCCGAAACGGACCCGTGGATAGGTGGACACGGCCCGAAACGGGACCGAGGCAAACTGGACCCAGTCCGATATGAACCGAGGATAATTCTAATGTATTAGACCCGGTCCGACTGGGTCTCTAGACCCGAACTGGACCCGGAACTCATTTAATGTTAAAATCACGCATATTAACCATGTGTGTCAGTCATCTCCTGCTCCCCCCCGCCCCAACAGAGTAATCAGAGACGAGTTGCGTCGCGTGCGTTCTCCTCTGTGTTGCAGACAGAACATTTTCGCCGACCTTATACAGTCTGTCCCCGAAAATTATGTCCATAAACATGCTCCACACAGACGATGTTCCAACTTGCATCTTCCCGTGACTTTTGTTTGACAGACAGGGTGCAAAACATAGTCTCGGCCATGTCTTTCGGCCTGGTGGAGACAGTAACAACTAGAAAAGTGTGCTCCTCGGAGCGCAAATCCCCACCAGGCTGGATTGCCTACCCAGGGCCCGCCAAATTTGGAAGGCAGTCGCCAATTGAAATGGAATCTGCAAAATCATTCGATTCTGGACATCCACCTATTTGTCTTGTTCTTGTTATTATCTCTGAGTGCACACACAAATAAATTCCAAATCAACGGAAGTCTACGGGTCGGCTCGGGCTCCGTCTATAACCAGAAAACCGTAACCGCTTCATATTCAGGTCAGTTACCTTCGCACTTACCGGATCATGTCAGCATCTCTGTCGAGAGGAGAGAGAGCCTCCTCCCATCAGGTGGCGCAGTAATAGACACATGGAGGAGTCCGAGGAGGAGGATGACGAACAGGAGGTCTGAAGATGGAAAGAGGAGGCGAGGAGAGAGGTGAGGAGAAGACAAAATGGATGGAGACTCGTCCACAGTGTTTGATCCAGGCCTATTTAACCTATTTAATTTCAAAGGCCCCGAGTTTGGGATGCATTAGGCCAGGGGCCCCCATTTCACATCATTTGTATCTCTGGTAACCCAATCTTACTAGACTGTAAAATGCTCAGTGTTAGTGTTCCTCAGGGTCCATTTCATTCCAATTATAATGACATGCCCAGAATACAGACTGAACTGTCAGACTTTAGTTTTAGTGCCTTCAGAGCCGCTTTGAATAGAAGCTCACACAAATCTGTTCTCCTATAACATAATGGTCAAGAAATATGTCCAGAATAGGGACACCAGGGTTAAACATTTGTAATATATACTGTACTGGTTTATTTACACCATGGCTAAAGTGGTTAAGAATGTGTATTATATACTGCCTACTGGTTTATTTACACCAGGGTTAAAGTGGTTAAAAATGTGTATTATATACTGTACTGGTTTATTTACACCAGGGTTAAAGTGGTTAAAAATGTGTATTATATACTGTACTGGTTTATTTACACCAGGGTTAAAGTGGTTAAAAATGTGTAATACATAAACAGATATTTTAATAATTCATTATATATTCATTAATACTATATTGAATAAATACCCTTTATTTTCACAGAATCAAATGTTTTATGGTCATGATTCGCCAGGAGCCTGGATGGCTTGGTTCCAGGCTTAAAATAATTATTTTTGGAAATCTCTAAGGGATAAATGAATGGGTTTTGATTTTTGGCACCACAGAATGTCTGCCATTGCTATGCCCTATACTAGAGTTTAAGTGGTCAAGTCCAATGCCCTTGAACCAATTTAATTACAAATAATATAAAAACTAAATAATGTATCTCCTTAGAAAACATAAACAATAATAAAAAAGGTCCGTCAGTGATCAATTCAACGCAAATGTATCATCAAATAAGATAGAAATCTGTAGGTACTGTCACACTTAATGGGGATAAATACTAGACTGATCCTAGAAATTACATCTAAGTTTATTGAATTCTTAGTAAATGTGGGTGTTTCTCTTGAGGGGAAAAAAATCACAATTGAGAGGAAGTCTCCTTTATTATATAGACGGCTGTTATTCTCTATTTAGTTTTTTGGAATGATCTGACACCTCTGGTGTACTAAACAACTTCACAATGTCATGGAGAGAGTCCCTAAAGCTGTGTGTGCCACCTGCTGGAAGAACAAGGAAGTACAGTGGATGCTTCCTATAATCACTTGAAAGTGGTTAAGACCATCTTTAGCATCCCTACTCTGGGGCTAACATGCACTTGCAAATACAAAGTCTTTAATGTTCTGCAGTAGCAGTCAACAAAAACGGTGTTTCTATCTACTACACCAAGCAGGAGTCACCTATATATGAACCATTGATAATTAGAACAATGCAGGTGTGTCTCATTAATGAATGACATCATGTATGGAATACAAAACAATTCTAATAAAATTACATTTCAAAAACATCAAACCACAAATCCCAGAACAAACCACAAACTTGCATTATATGTTACAAACTTTCTACCTGTTGCCTCTGGAAACCTCCCTACAGCGAAACCTCCCCCCAGAAACATCCCTTTATATTGTGTGCGTCCACAAACCAACCACACACCTTCAGTAAATATACCACACTGTGGTTAAACTTGACCTCTCTGTCTCCGCCTCCTCCTTATTTGGTCAGCCTGACCCGAGACCATTGGCTGCTCACCCCTGTCAGTCACTTAAACCTGAACTATACCCAAAGACATTATTTCAGTCTAATATAAGAAAAAAAAACAATCTGTACATTGAAACTATACAAACAGGATGCCAGGTCAACAAATGAACCTGGCATCTAAATAACATGCTATCTAAATGACATTTTAACCTTTGCATAAGACTGCATGGTCGTTAAGGCTACTGTAGGTCAAGTAAGTGCTACAGGCTAAGGTGGAGTCTTGTTGTTTACACAGATTGATCCGTCTTAGTTTCACTAAAGTGAAGCATTTCTGCATTTTTAGGGTGCTTCCTCTTTCACTATTTGTCACCTCATGTTATTTCTGAGGTGTCAGCTGAGGATAATACACTCCTTGATTCTCAGATGTTGGCAGGCCTTTTAGCTTACATTTTGATTAATTCTCTATCACAAATGTAGGCCTATGTCTTGTAAGGCAGTCTGTCTTGGAGTTCCAGTAACATTTTTCAACTCTGAGTTTCTTAAATTAGCCTTTCATTATATATGTTCTGTCCGCCATTTAATGCCTTAGGAAAAAAACTTGGCCCGAAGCCAAACCTAGTTGCCTAGCCCTGCACTGAAATGAAGTATTTCTGCATTTTTAGGGTGCTTCCTCTTTCACTTTCACCCCATGTTATGTCTGAGTTGTCAGCTGAGCTGTGGTCAAATGGACTTCATTCCTGTCTGAGTGAAACACTGGAACGATGGTTGTCACTGACGTTTAGGAGTTCAGGTAGGATTCAATATTACAATTCCTTCATCCTGGAAAGTATTATTCATTGTGACTTTTCTGTGTTATATCTTATATAAATCAATGCGGATGATGTAATATGTTAAAGGGATGAACCAGTCAAAGTTTTTACTTCTACCTCTAGACATTCTTTGTGTGTGTGTGTGTGTGTGTGTGTGTGTGTGTGTGTGTGTGTGTGTGTGTGTGTGTGTGTGTGTGTGTGTGTGTGTGTGTGTGTGTGTGTGTGTATATATATATATGTGTATATATATATATATATATATATATATATACACACACACACACACACACACACACACACACACACACACACACACACACACACACACACACACACACACACACACACACACACACACACACACACACACACACACACACACACACACACACACACACACACACACACAAAGTGTATCCAGGTCTTTGGCATCTGAATTTCCCGTGAGATCAATACAGGTCTTATATTATGTTAGATCTCGTAATTAACTGCCGTTCATATTGAAACACTGTGGAAAAACATTCTACAAGAATTTGAAAGCCACAACGTAATCAAAAACGACTAGTATTTCCCTAGAACAATTGCCTTTCAAAATTGCACATTTATACCAAAATTATCTTTGTGGTGTTTTCTCTCCTGATTGGATGAAGTTGATGACCCACCTAAAAATATATGTTCTATTTAATAAGTTTCCAGTAGCAGTTGTTGTTATAGGGAGCAAGGAAACAATCCTTACAAGTGCAAAGTTCAAACTCAAGAGGAGAAATGTCCAGATACATTCTGTAACATTAATTGAATACAAACAGAACATGTGACACGTCATGAGTTTCCCTGTCATTGCTAGGGTTATATTGCTGTAATTGCAGCTTTTATCAGCATGTTCAGGTTTCGGTACTCAGCCCCGGGCGGCAGTGCTGGCTTAATGCAAGCACGGGGCACCAAGCTTGGGGGTGGGGGGGTTTCGCACCAAACGGCAGGGCGAAAGTGAGAGAAGACTGTACTATTGCTGAAAGACCGGCGAAATATTGAAACGATGGCTGCTATAAGAACCGGTAAAACGTGTCGGCAGCACTACCGCTGGTGGAGCGAAAACCTTCCACTGCAGTGGAAGATTCTCGCTTGTAGCACTGGGCACCACAAAGGGTTGTTGCGTGTGGGTGACACACACACACACACACACACACACACACACACACACACACACACACACGGCTGGCTCACTGATGTAAAGTCATCAACCACACACACCAGGAGCATTTATTTAGTGTGATTAATTCACATGAATTCAAACTGAAACTAGCAACGATACTAGTGCTAGTGTGTCTAATGTCTGGTAAGATAGGGCCCTATATTTACAATGTAGGCATTTAGCAGATGCTCTTCAACCAGAGTGACTTACAGTAAGCAAGGTAAACACATTGATCAAATGCAGAGAGACAGTTTAGTGCCTCATTAATCTAGGATCATAGGTAAACGAAGAACCTAACATCAGTCTAAACACTATAATATAAAAATCAAAATAAATGAAACTTTACGAACAGGATGCCAGTTCAATCAACATGGCATCTGTCTAACAGAATGCGTATATTTTTTAACCTTTTCATAAGACTGCATGGTTGTCAAGGTTAGGTCAAGCGCTACGGGCAAAGGTGGAGTTTGACCTTGTAATATTGTTGTTTACACTGATTGATAGTTACTATAGTTCCACCAAAGTGAAGTATTTCTGCATTTTTAGTGTGCTTCCTCTTTCACCTTCCTCTTTTCACCCCATGTTATAGAACCAAGTGGACCCATAGGTCCAGACAGACAGACAGACAGACAGACAGACAGATAGACAGACAGAGAGAAAGAGGGAGAGACAGACAGACAGACAGACAGACAGACAGACAGACAGACAGACAGACAGACAGACAGACAGACAGACAGACAGACAGACAGACAGACAGACAGAGAGAGAGAGAGAAAGACAGACAGAGAGAAAGAAAGACAGAGAGAGAGAAAGAGGGAGAGACAGACAGACAGACAGACAGATTTTGATTTTTAACCAAAACTTTATTTTAACAATCTCTTAACAATCAACTTCTGCATCAATGTCCACTGAATCATCGATCTTCCTCTTTCTGCTGACATACTGTAGATGGCCATCTTTGCTTGTCCCAAAATAAAATTCATAACTTGAGACTTTTGTTTTGTATTCATTCTATACTTGAAAGTGAAACCCAGAATGAATATATGCATGGAGAAAACCTCTCCCACCCTACTAAATAACCTCTCCAGCAACAAGAACAAAGGCACCAGGCGTCTACACTCCAAAAAACAGTGGAACACAGTCTCTCTCAAAGGAAAAAAAGGACATTTATCAGTTACCTCCTGATTCATGACAGAAATAAAAGCATTGACAGCTATTATCCCATGTAAAACTCTCCACTGTAGGTCAGCTACTTTTTTTGTTGGCTTGTAAACACTCCTCCACTCAGGTCTGACTGTGACATCTTCCCCCAAATGCAGATGACCCTATTGTGCAATTTTTCTTATTTAAACATTTGACCATAGGCATTCATGTCCAGTCAGACAGTGTTTCAGTGTTCATGCAACTTATTAATGTTCCTCACCGATCTCACTCCAAACTCAGATGCCAGAGCAGCTGCGTTATCCAAGTTACATTTCAGTCTCAGATGAGTCCCAAAAAGATGGTTTAAACCTTTAAATCTTTAAAGTTCAAGATAAAACAAAAGGTTACTGTATACTGTAACTGTTTTACTGTTGTATCCTCTTCAGATCATCAATGCTGAACAGTGTTGTCACCAACCAGTGTCCACAGCAGAATTACACCACCGAAAGTACCTGACAGTTGACCCTGAAGACAGCCATGATGCTACAGACAGGAATCTGCCATGGTTTCTCCTTATTTCTGTTGCTAACGCTTCATCTTAATCCTACACTGGCTTACTTCCTGAAAGACTGCACTATTCTTTACTCTGACAATGTCACTGCTGGTGTTTCAGTGAATTGTTATAATTGTGATCTTGATAGCGTACCAGATGACATTCCTAGAGACGTTATATTACTAACACTAACGTACAATAAGATCCAACAGATAAACTGGTCAGATTTTTACCATCTGTCAAATCTCACAGATTTGGATCTGAGTTTTAATTTAATAACTCATGTAGATGACGGGGCTTTTGTCCCTTTGGTGCAACTTAAAGTGCTCCATATGGACGGTAACCAACTGACAACACCGACAGACAATATGTTTCAGGGACTGTCTAACGTCTTGATACTGAGCATGGATAGTAGTAGTAACACATTCATCAACCCTGCTGCCTTCCAGTCACTCACCAGCTTACAGGAACTAAGTCTGTGGTCCAATCAAATGACAGATATTATCACCATCTTACAACTACCAAGCTTACAGGTGCTGAACATCACATTTCATGAATTAGAGTCTTTTCAGTCAAAAGATCTGCCATTAAACATGTCCTCTGAGCTCAGGGAGTTGAGAGTGAGGTCACGGTCAATAAAAAAGTTTAGCATCACAACAGCTGTATTTCCACATCTTAAGACAATCGACCTGTCAGAATGTTGTAATGATAATGGATGGGAGTGGGACATACCAGACAAGTATTTTCGGAGGAATATAACTAAGGTGTATTTGGCTGGTGATATCATGTCTTATATCACCATCAGAAAGGCTCTACAGAGCCTTGATTCACTGGAGGACCTAACGTTGGAATCGTGGGATGTGTGGATAGACAGAGATCTCTTAAATATTGTGTGCAAAATACCAACTCTGAGAACACTCAGTGTGCAGGGTTACAATGACAGCCTTAGTAAAACACTGTCACCTTGTACTCAGCTAACCTACCTGGATCTATCATATAATGTCCTGACTGAACTGTCTAAGGATTCAATAAAACAAATGAAACAATTGAGTCACCTGAACCTAGCCAACAACCAGCTTTCCAAAGTGCCAGACGATGTTAAGAATCTCTCCACGCTTCAAGTCCTCGTCCTGAGTAACAATCGTATTAATGATTTAAACTGCTCAGACTTCATAAATTTAACCAGACTCACACACCTTTATCTAGATTACAACGACATACATGAACTCAAACCATGTGTTTTTCAACATCTTAATGAGTTAAAGGTTCTAACTGTGACTCACAATTTAATTATTCAGTATGGCGCCACATTCAAGACGGGCCTACACAAACTAGAATCTTTGGATTTAAAAATGAATGACATCTCACGGCCCCAAGGGAAAGGGGATTTCATGAGTCTGAAATCGCTCAAGCACTTAGCCATGGAATACAATAACTTAGGTGTTTACGATCCTTGGAACAACAACTGTTTTGAAGGACTAGATGAACTTGAAACACTTATTCTAAATGTTAATAACCAATTCAAAATGACATCTTCACCTCCCCATGAGTTACAATGGCAAAACTATTTACTGCAGAGCCTGAAGAGCTTAACAATACAATACAGTCCACAATACAGTCCATATATCGTATGGGACATGCTCTCAGATATGAAACATTTGGAACATTTGTATGTTGAGCATGGTATACAACCGGACTCAGACTCATTTAAATATGTACCACAGCTGAAGACTCTGTCCTTAAGAAGCTGTAATCTGAAGTCCCTGGATTTCCTGGCACAAGCCAATCTGACTAGACTATCCTGGCTGGACCTGAGCCAGAATGAGTTGATGACGGGGATCAATGTCTCCGTGTTCAGTTTTCTCCCTGCTCTCAGGTATATTCAAATGAATGACAACCCTTTAGCTTGTGATTGTTCAAATGCTGACTTTCAGCAGTGGATGCAGAACAACCACCAAACGCAGGTAGTTGACGCTCACCTCTACACGTGTGGCTCTCCTCTGGCTAAAAAGGGAACCAGGTTTCTGGACTTTGACATTCATTCCTGTTGGGTGGACGCTAGCTTCATCTGCTACGTTTCCTCCACTTGTGTGATTGTGCTAACTCTGCTCACATCGTTCACCTACCACTTCCTGAGGTTGCATCTTCTCTATGCCTACTACCTCTTCCTGGCCTTCCTTCATGATGCCAAGGAAAGAAAGAGGGGGTCTCCTCAGCGCTACGATGCCTTCGTCTCCTACAACGTTCACGATGAGCTCTGGGTTTGCAGAGAAATGCTTCCAGTGCTGGAGGGAGAGCAGGGCTGGAGACTCTGTCTGCACCATCGAGACATCCTACCAGGTACAAACCTCTCTCTGTCTCTAAGTAATACCGTATTTATCTAAATATGTCTGTCTCTTTCTGTCAATAACATTTCTAAGCAGGTAGGGACCTCTCTCTGTCTGAAAAACTGGGTTGTCTTTGGTGGTATTATTATTACAGTATGTGATACTATATGTCTATCTGTCTCTCAAGAGGTGAAATAGTTTTGAATCTGGTGTGAATAATGTCTGTGTTTTATATCCAGGTAAACCCATCATAGAGAACATTACAGATGCCATCTATAGCAGCAGAAAGACCATCTGTGTGATCAGCCATCATTACCTGGAGAGTGAATGGTGCTCTAGAGAGATCCAGATGGCCAGGTGAGGGCTCCATTTCTCTGACGTTTCACTGTAGAATCCATGAAAAAAAAAGATATGAGGGCCACATTTACACACATGGAAGAGGCAACACAATGTGTCCATTATGCAGAATTGACATTCATTCTTTTTTATTTTTTTATTTTTATGGCATAGAATAATAGATAACCAGTAATCAATAATAATAATAATAATAATAAAATTACAATAGTAATTTATTATTATGAATAGCAGCAACCAATCGACAGCCTTCCACCATCAGTCTCCACAGTCTCCACCTTCCACCATCATAAAATGACGGATACTGAAATGATTATAAACTCATTTATTAAACAATTAAATCCTTTAATTGGGATATGTCTATGATTTTCATGTTAACATATTTGGTAACCATTTTAGAAATGCAATAAGCCAGCTAAACAATGTAAAGAAGAACAAAAGATAAGGGTGCTGTAATCAAATACAAAACACTGTGGTGGATCACAGTGGTATCAGAGCTGGAGGAGGGTAGAGGCTCCATCACAATGATTATATCTCCCTACAATCCAGGATGTTTTGTCACATTGTTTGTGATTTGGTGCCTTGCATTACAGAGGAATTGAACATTCACTGAATGTGTGTTTTCTGTTTGTGTGAATGTGTTTGTTGATGATACCCACCATCAGAATATCCTCGTCATTTGGACCAAGCTTCCCTTATTCAGGTCTTAAAGTTTATCCACTACAATATTCAATGGTTTAAAGTTCTGATGTGGATACAGTGTAGGCTTTAGTTTAAAGAGTGTCTTTGCCAAACCACAACAAACACTCTTTACCTCCCAAAATGGAACCCCCACAGCCTCACTTCCTGGAACTGTTCTAACAGCTTTTCCCCCACAGCGCCCCCTATGGAATGAACCCTGACAACAGATAATGAATGGATGTGTTCATCAAATCAGAACAGAACAGAACAATGTTCCGTACAATACTTTTCGGTTTTAAATATTTAACCATCTTTTTAACCAATATATTCCCTTTGCTATCACCAAGTATGTTATGAGTCATTCAATACCAATAGATGGGCAGGAAATATATCCTTTCACACATTTATGTGGCAGTGTCACACTATAAACTGTATTTACTGTAAATAAACCATTATTTACAGAAAATAAATACATTTTTTTGAATGCAACTAGTAGTTTGTCTCAGTGTAAATAAAGTGTTACTTAATGTAAATAAAGTGTTACTTAATGTAAATAAAGTCTAACTTAATGTAAATGAAAGTTGACTGAGTGTAAATGTCCTCTGGTCTCCTGTATGCAGCTACCGTCTGTTTGATGAACAGAAGGACGTATTGATCCTGGTGTTTCTGGAGGACATTCCAGCCCACCAGTTGTCTCCCTACTATCACATGAGGAGGCTGGTGGAGAGACACACCTACCTGAGCTGGTCCCAGGCTGGACAGCACCCTGGACTGTTCTGGCAGAACCTACGCAGAGCTCTGGACACACCACACACTGACCTGGGTTTGAATGAATAATCTGATATTTCATGTATTTATGTTACGGTGAATGTGAATGAAAGGGGAATCTGGAGGAGAATTTTAATTGATTTTGAAGGAGAAATCGTACTGTCAGGGATGGGGGAGTGTTTGTTTCATTGTTTGCTGATGACATAACAGTGCTAGTGTTAACTTTTACTTGCTTGTTTTTGTTATTCAATATGAACATTTAAAGCGCCTCTTAAGACTCTCCTCTTACAGTAATTGTTTTTTTGTTTCATTCTTTACTTTTTATTATTTGAAATTTGAAATTATGTTTTTATTTCACTTTATATTTTACCTTCTATTGGATTTCATCATTTTGTTGTACTTTAATGTAATTTAGCAGGGATCATGTACAATTAAAATAAGGAAATAAAAAAAAGAATACAATACAGGTAATAGAGGCTGGTGAGAGCATGACAGTGTGGTTTTAAACCAATGAAAATGGTGAAGGTGGGAGTTTTTTAGATTTGTATTGATTTACCAGAAAAGGTTGATTGTTCAAAGGTTTTTCTCCTGCATACAACCTCTCACTGAGGCTCTATTCTCCCTAACTTTACATTTACATGGATGTCTTTCTTCATTGCTCATTACCATATTAATAAATTGTGTTAAATGAATAAATATAACATAAATATATTATTCTTAATATTTTAAGCATAATAATATGTTATACAACAATCAGTAACAGTAACAAAGTAATAAATGGGATGTAGGCCTATTTGATTCTCCTTACCTTAATCACTTGAACCCCAGCAAACCTATTCTGGGGGAACATTCACCAAAAATAGCTGATCTACAAGCTTACATGCGTCGCGTTGCGACACGTTGTGAGCTTGTATCCTTTATCGTGGTGGGTCACATTTACTTAAGTACTGTACCTCAAATGTAAACATTTGAGGTATTTGTTCTTTACTGGAGTATTTCCAATTTTCAATACTTTTACTTCTACTCCACTACATTAGCCAGGGCTGCCAACACTCCTGGATCCTGCATGAGTCTCCTGGTTTTTGACAACGTCTCCTGACACTCTCCTGGATCGTCATTTCTTCTGGGTTTCTCCTAGATTTGGTATCAAACTCCCAAAATTCACCAGAACACAGGAAATTACATCTACTATGTTAAAAAGTTTCGGGGGGACGACCCCCAGACTCCGGTTCGGGGGTGTGGTCAGCCATCATACAGAGATATTAACTTTTAAGTAATGAATAGCTATTTTTAAAGATGGGTCTTACATTGCTTCAGTCATCAAATCAATTTCTGTAGGCCTACTTTTTTAATGGATGAAATTGTACCCATTATTTTCCAAGTAAAGCATCCTCACAAAATTCACCAAAACACAGGAAATGACATCTACTCTGATAAAAAAAAAAAATATTTACAGGGGGGGGGCCCAGACCCCCCGCTAGCCACGCCCCCAACCAATCTCCTGGATTCTGACAGTCCAATGTTGGCAGCCCTGACATTAGCCTGATCAGAGAGTAGGCGGGGTCTAGGGTCTGGAACCAGGGGAGGTATGTCTCCTTTGATGTTGCCAAAAAAGATGGGCTCACTTGCAGACAGTGCACCCAAATGACCACTGTAGTCACTCCTCTCATACAGTGACATCATGTATCGTCTATCGGCCGCTGTCACATCCAACATGTCAACATCCAGGCTTTCCCCAGAGTCAATAATGGGAAAAGTGCAAAAAAATAAAAACAGTTGCATTGTTTTGTTCAAAAATGTCTATAAATCATTTGAAAAGGTATAGGCCTATGTATGACAATATTAAAGTTTAAAAACGTTGGACGTTGGTTTCAAATTTGGCACAATGCATATGAAATTAGCAAGAGAAGGTTGATAACATTTGTCTACGCTTACTTTATACATTTTAATATATAATAATAGAAGAGTCAATTTGGGAATTTATAAAATGATTAAGATCAATCCAAAAAAGATGACAGTAAGTAGGCTACAATCCCTAAATTAAAAGAAAGAAGTGTGAATATCAATCTTATATTTTATAAGATTGGTCTTGACAGGATATAACAGATATAAGTAATTTGAAAGTAACCTTTCATATCTAATTTGTATTAAGACATTTTCTCAAATACCCAGCAAGTGTTCTTCCAATCTGTCATTGTCATTATATAAATGATTCCAATAGAAAACTGCTGGAGGGTTGGAAACAATATCCCTTTGAATAATACTCCGCACACATTGATTAATGGCTTTATCACTCAAGAAAGGGCATACATTACCAATCAAACAAATCATGAGAAACTTGAAATAAAACTTGAAATAAGACAGTTTATTAGGAGTAGACATCAGTAGCCTTCTAGCCCCATATCAAATACAATGGAATATTCTCTAGGTAACTAACAGGAAACCTGTAGACTGAGAGAAATTCTTCATAGGTGAATAACTGACCATTGTCATTTAATTATTAGTAAAATATTATTATCATCCCATCTCTTAAGTTAATATATAAAGACTTGTTTTTAAACCTAATATCTTGATTGTTCCAAATGAAATATTTATGGGGATAGAAATTGTGTGAGTAGGCTACATCATTGACCAGGATAATTAAAGTTGGCCATGAAAATTATAAAGTTTAACCGGTAACAGAAAATCCAATCCTTCTGGTGAGTTGAATAAAGTTCCAAATTTAGTTTTTTTAAGAAAAAGTTGATCCATTCATTTGATTTTAAAGGAAGAGTTTAGGGAGGTGAAGTCTAAAGCATTAACGCCACCAGTCCAGCAGAACATAATTTGTTATTTATCACAACATTCTTCTTATAATATAATGTATTTTCTTAAAAAATATAAAATGAAATACAAAACGTGCAGCACGTAGGCAGTTAATCAAATCTCTTGACGTCATCTCACACAACGTGACCCGCATGGACTCTGGTACGTGTAGTTCCCGACGGAGCACCAGTCCGCGCTGGCAAACGGGGCCCGTCTGGCCATAGAACTACAACTCCCGCAGCAGCGTTGTGTGTCACGTGACGTATGACACCATCATGGAGGAGTCGTCCATATCCGCCTGACAGCCAGTCAGTCAGATATAGACGGTGGAGAGATAACAACATGTCGGTGTGAATTGGAGGTTTTTACATGTTTTCTGGAGGTTTGCGGAGTCAACAGAAGGTCTAAACGCAGGCGGCAGGACACAGACATGGGAAGATGGGTTCCCGCATCAAGTAAGAAGCGTTAATGTTCTCCTACTAACATTAAAACACCCTCCATTGTTGTTCCATGACAGCAGCGGGTCATGTGTAGAGAGAGAGTGAGACAGTCACAACAGGGCCGTGAATAATAATACAATAATATTATTATTGTATTATATATCTTATTATTATTATATATTATATATCATTATATATTATATTATATTATAATATGTATTGTGTTATATATTATTATTATTGTATTATATATGTATTGTTGTTACAGTGGTTATAGGTGTGTAGAGGGATATATAATACAATAATAGTATTATACTATTAGATATCTTATAATTATTATTATTATTATATATTATATACCATTATATAGTAATATATATTGTATTATATATTATTATTGTATTATATATGTATTGTTACAATGGTATAGGTGTGTAGTGTTTCCCCTTTTGTGTGTTTTAAACGTACCTCAATGCTAAATTGGCTCTCCCCCCCTAGAATATTAAAATGGACAATAATATTAAAGCATTTGGAAAATGGTCTGAAGTAATATAGTGTATATATGATTTGAACATGCTTGAACATTTGACATTTACGGCCTAATATTTCTACATATATTGCTAAGAAACGTGTGGCTTGCCAGTCATTATGGGCATATACAAGAAGTTAAAGAGTACATTTAGGTCTGAATTCTAATGATGAATTCTTTATTTATTTTTTTTACATTTTGAGAAAACAAATAATAGGCAATTTAACATTGAGGTGCCCACGATGTTTAGGTGCCAACTCTTCCTATGCTTTCTAAGTTTCAACCAAATGGACTTGTGGGTCCATTTGGTTCCATTTGTACACTCTCAGAGTTACAGACCTGCAAGGGTCAATTTAGACCCTTCAAAATAAAGATGATCAAATTAAAAAAATGTAAAGCCTTGGACCAAGGCTGTCAGGGATTTCTTTTATTCAGCAGTCCTCAAACTTTTTAAGTTGAAGGACCCGCAGAACTCTGAAAGTTTACAAATGGAACCAAATGGACCCCTGCGGGTCCACTTGTACTCTCAAGAGTTACAGACCTTGTGTAAGGGTCCATTTAGAGCCCCCTCAAGGAGGAACCCTGAGGGTCCCTGGACGCCACTTTGAGAGCCACTGCTTTTTTATCGATTTGTCAGAATCGAAAAATAGCCTTCAATAACTGAAGATATATAGTGTATGCATTATGCAATCAGCTGACAGCTTAACTGATAGATTGCTTTATCATTTTACAAACACCTTAGGCTCAGATCACACATTGGAATAAGATAGACACAGACACAACGGAGATCTCCTTCTTTTTACTTGCGCAAGGAGCAATGTACAGCTTGACCTGAATCATTTCTGAAGTACAACTCACTTTACATTGTCATTTATACAAGGAAACAGGACAGACAGAGAAGCTAGCAGGGAGGCGTGACCAAAAGTACTTAAAAGTATCAGATTACTCTAGTAATCTATACTGAATGTAATTTATAACAGCGTACAGGCAGAGCAAACTGAGAGAGAGAGAACTCCAAGGCAGGGAGTGAACTGATAACAGAGGAATGCAAACATCTGTAGCTGTAACGATAACAAACCACCTAATATGCAGTCTCTGGCTTCTGCACACATAAGGAGAAGAATATACATCATCTATTCAATT
The DNA here is from genome assembly GCF_963454915.1 of Gymnoscopelus microlampas. Classification (NCBI taxonomy): domain Eukaryota; kingdom Metazoa; phylum Chordata; class Actinopteri; order Myctophiformes; family Myctophidae; genus Gymnoscopelus; species Gymnoscopelus microlampas. The sequence goes on from NC_139958.1 coordinate 39,018,243, forward strand.
GAATGATTAATTAGTTGAACACATTAACAATATGAATAGAACTTATAACCCCACATTACATAGAACTGAGAATCGGCTCTGTCATTTCCCTCCTGTTGATCAAATTTATTAATCTTCACATTCTTCTTGTTTTCCGCTTTTTCAAAATGGACATCATAACAGGAATCACTTGCCTCTTTTGCTTTCAGTGGCCTTGGTACTTAAGCTATCCGCTTTTCGCACTTTGTCATACAGAGCATAGCACAAAGCTGTTATCAGGGCACATGATGAGACTATTAGAATGTCACTTGATCCTGATCAATAATGATATAAACGATTGTAGATAATGCTGAAAAAACCCACGGATAGGAAAAAGGACATTATCACTCTCAATGTGTGGCTTTCTTGTGAGCAGTGGTTGTAACACTTAATAACCTTCAACCGTTTGTATCATTAATTTGACCATTATGAACTGACAATTCATTTTCAAATATTAACAGAGCTTAAATGTCTGTGTCATTTTCATCATAAAGGCTTCGAAGGGAGAACACATTCCCGTCATCTTTTAAGTCTTGCCCAGTCTGGGATACCGCAGTATACGTTTGAACGAACGTGTCAGCAACCATGCGTTTCACTAAGGTCCTGATGCACGGGATCACACAGACCGATAACACGCGAAACAGCACCAAAGCACAGAGTACCATTGTTTCAAATTTGCACAGAGCTTGAATCCAACCCCCTCCCATTAACCAAGAAAAACCACCCCTTATCGTGATGTTACCATTCATAGCTTTCTGAAGGGCACGTAGATTGGACATCGCGTTATTGGCCTCCTTAGCATTAATGTCATCTGAAATGTAAACACAACAGGTACTTATTCGAAAAGTACTTCTCACCAGGACCACTGGATCCCCAGTGGTGTCACGGTGTTTTGATGGCATCATTAGTATGTGGCTTCGGAGAGGGTTTGATGGCATGTTAGGGTGTGGCTTAGCCCAGATGATGACCGTTTGGTCGGTTATCCCGCCCCTCCCTTCGGAGGTTGTCTTAAATGCGCCCTCATTCCACACTAACACATTTACACTCCATGATATGCATTTAACCTCCTCACACTTCATACTTAGTCCGCTTCAGAGTGACATAAAAGCTCTTATTTATGTGCTTAAAACTGATCATACGTTTTGCACGGCAAATAGCATTGACCCCCAAGGCGCACTCACTATTTTGGATTCGAGGCACTTACTTACTACCAGTTAACTGCAACAGGAAATGTAGGATGTAGACATATATATATGCAACATAACAATCATAATTATCTTAGCTTTAGCCTTCCCCTGCTTAACTTTTAATAATAGAGACAAAAGATACATAGAAAAATATACAATAACATAGATAGGAAAATATAAAAACAAGTGTGGTGCATCGTCCTTCTAAGTGTAATCAGGTGAGGGAGGGGGTACTATTCTAAGTGGATTCTTCACCGGTTAGGGCCTAATATCACTCTATATGTGAGACTCCACCCCACAAGCCGGCCTTCTTCACCTTCTTACGTAATGTTCGATGATGTTTGCACCAACTTGCGAATGTTTTTGTGTGGATTGGACAAACCACACGTCTCACATCAGGTGACATGTTGACCAGGGACTGCATCTCACAGCAGTTGGCATGTTGACGTGACCCGGGCATGGACCCTCCTAGCACGGAGAGTTCAGTTCACACTTGATGACCTGGTCAGCATCACCATAAGCAGTCCCATCGTTCCTGTGGAAGAGATAAAATCTTGGCAGCTTACTAGTTCTTTTGACCTTTGTAACGTCTTCAAATTCATTTTTACAGTGTATGGCTTTTACCAGAATTTTTTAAAATATAAGTGTGAATATAGTGTGAATATGCTTCATAATCTTCAACTATCCCTCCTGTTGAACCATTACTCAGATGATTGGTTCAATATATTTCAATTACTGCATTAAGACACTATAATTATATAAAAAAATAAAAAAATAAAACAATCGCCTTATAACACTGCTTGGGTACTTCAAATATAGGAATTTGACACACTAGTATCAAGACACAACAAATGAAAGATAAGTTCCATGAGAACTGAACTCGCTTCCTTTGCTATTGTTTTTATATAAGCGTTCCCATGGGCTTGGGACGAGGTAGTCACTGCTCTACCCATAACATCTTGCAGGCTGAGATTAGAATGTCTTCACATGATATACTCCACAATTTGAGTAGAAATACTCTAGTTTCTTACATGTGGAGAGGGAAAGGGCCAAAACTATGAATACTACTGATTCTCAAACATGTACGAAGTGTCAGTTTTGACATAGGGTAACTTTACATAAGTCTTCTAATACTTATGATACTTTTCATTATTGAGTATTTCTTAAAATCAACAACTGCTCTACAGCTTGTAGATCTGCCATCTTTTGGAAAAAGATTTCCATTGCTAGTTAAGACACAAATGTCACTTACAAAAGTAGAGCTATCTTCGCTTAAGTCTTTTAACTATTTTTAAATCAAAACAAAAATATTGAATATAGTTTTAATACAAAAAGTTTGTGAGCCACTCCATGGCACAGCGGATTCAGACTTGCAGCCCTGCAGTAGCTTGCAAACTCCACCCACACTCCAGGACACGACACACAAACCTCTACGCTTCTTCTCTGGACAGTAATGCCCCTTGACCCTGCAGTGCACATTCCTAGCTTGGGGTACTTGGAACTAATCCCTCTTAATATTTAAGGTTCACTTCGCTTCGCTAATTTACTAAAAACTTCATATTCTACCGCAATGAGCTCAATATCATTAAGCAAAGGCCCATGTTACTTTGATCACTCTTTCAGAGTAAACCACCCACAGGCCTTAATTCAATGTAATGTCACCGCAACAGAACAGAAGTCATAACACATCTTTAACATTTGAGTTTAGACAAAGGGCTTGTAACAGAAAAATGGGCCTTATATGGGAGCTGGTTAATAGCTTTAACTGCACATACTTCACTGATAAGGGCTCCTAAATATCACTAGAACTTATGGCCTTTTGTGATGTTTTTTTTTTCACTTCATCACTGTCTTTCTGTCTCGCTCTGTTAGCACACAGCCCGCACACACACGTGCACATACACACGTGCACACAGACTCCTCTAAACACCCACACACACAGTACCACACAGCAACCCTATTGGTTGGCATTTAAGTACAGTACTTGAGTAAATGTACTCAATTACTTTCCAACATACACTCATTTCAACTGTTCGCTGTAACTCATTCATACCAACCACAAAAATACTTTTACTCTCTGGGAGTTACTGATTTGCTCAGTCACCATTCTGTCACTTCTTCCCCCCACACGTATGTGATACTTAAGTACAGTACTTGAGTAAATGTACTCAGTCACTTTCACACTCACACTCTTGAGAATGGTTTATACAGTAAACTACATCTGAAGCTGTAACGCCCAGTGATTAAGTATACTCATAGCGGTATTTGGAGTCCAATGTACATGATCTCCCACTGTCTGAAAATCACGCGCTGGGATTGGTGTCAGGTGCCGATAGTTTGTTTCGATGAACAAATTAAGGGATAAGAGACTTTCTTGCTGTAGCCAACTCAGTGATGTGGAATAATTTAGCAAGGGCATATAGATGATTGCATTTGGAACCGTTTCCCTGGCTTAAGATTCTAATTATGACTGTAATAAGATGTGGGGCTTTTATTCATGCATAAAACTTTGCTTTAGACTGGCTACTGTAAACAGGCAAGGGGCTTAGACATCGTAGCTAATTAATACCAAATGTGTGCAGAATGTGTGCCCTCATCATATATATATATATATATATAAGGGTTTCTGTACCAATAAAACCAAGGTCCTGCCATGTATCATCTTTCTCCATTCTGCTCTTAGGTTTACGTGTCTTTCTGTTATTATGTCTTTCCTCTTCCCATCCGTCAACCGTAGTGCTCGATTTACAATCTGCTATGAAATGGCCGGTACGGCCACAGCGAAAACATGTTCGGGAGGGTCCCTTCTTTCCTTTTGGTCTAGCTCCTTGGTAATCAACATCACCCCACTCTCTTTCTTTCGCTTTCTCTCCCATCTTGCATACACGCACGCTTGAGTACAGTATCTGAGTAAATGTACTCAGTTACTTTTCCACACTCTCAAGCAGTCGCTATCTCTCTCTGCTCGGCACATATATTCCACTGAACATTCCTCACAATCTCTCATAGGCTTCTACAGGAACATACACATATTCCCTGGGGATCCCCACACCCATTCACTGTACTCTCATTCATAGATTCATACAGAAATCACCAGTCCACGCGACTGTCCCAAACAGACCTCGTCTCTCAACCACCGTGATTATCATTCATACTTATTTCGAGCGTTATTTACACTGCTGTATACTGGTTGAATCGCACTTCACACATTCCTTAATAACACATCTTAATATCACACTATCACCACGTTCCAACGGATTTCTCCGGAAAGGTGCTCACGGTAGTGAGGATCTTTTAGTAATATTAAGCACAAACATACAATATAAACACATTCAGTTTCACCACGTTCCAACGGATTTCTCATCGAACACCCAAGAGTACTCTCATCCAATCTAGACCGAACACCCCTTAGAATGAAATGGGGGTTATTCTAGATTTAGACTGAATATAGATACCTCGTGGGTTATTCTAGAAGATGATCCGGAAAAGTGCTCACGGCTCACTCCTAGTGATGACCGCGGAGAGAAAATCGTTAGACCCGGATAACTCACTCAGATCGCGTTTTGGATACACATAGTGATGCGCTTAAGTCTTTCGGACCTCCCCACTCCTGTGCCTCCTGCACCGGGACGCAGTCCTAGGCTAGACCCCTTTCCACTTGAGGTCTACACCCAGGTCACCCTGGATAGAGAATTCAAGTCTCCTGCTTCCCGGCGTCTTCTTTTCAAAGCCCACCGATCACAGGAGCATCACTCGCTTAGTAACTGTTGCACAAGCGGCGGTCGCTTTGAGCTTGTGATGGCCTGACTGTACATTGAGCCGAGCATGACGGCCAAGCATACCTTCCAAAGGCATCGCATGGTCTTAATGTCACCTGTGACCCGACCGGCCGGTGACCCAGTCGATAGCGACCCCTTACCCGTTGGCGTGGTTGGCGCCCCAGGCAGGAAACCGACGGTCTTGTCCTGGCCCCGCTTGGCTACGGGAACCAGAATATTAACCGTTTTCACCAGCCTTGCCTTTTCACAGAGGCCGTCCCTCAAGACTGCACCTTCTGCTAGGTGTGGACTGTCGTCCACCTACCACGCAGTGCCTGACACATCACAACATTTACAAAACCCACAGGTGACACTTCAACGCTGTGACTTTCAAAATGTTGCCATGTGCGACACCCACGCAGACTAGACGGTTGTTTACACAGACAGGATGTTGATTCATCCTTGACAGAACACGGGGGCCTTTCAGTCACTCCCCAGCACTATATGTGGTATTTAACGTGCTCTGGGAGCCTTGCGACCCCGCTGCCGCCTGTTGTGCGCAGGGATTGGGGAGCCTAACCCCCTAACCTACGCACGTCTGTCAATATCTGTGATTTCATACACACTACAGTATACAATTTGCAGGAAATAAATCACTCTGTTGCTTCTAAAACAAGCAAAATATCCTAAGATTTCACTGCTTATTCAGTGCTTAGGCCTATGTCTATATGCACGCAGATAGACAACTTTTGTGTCTCACTCACGTGCTATCTTATAGTTGTGTGATCAGCGTTCAAATGCCGTCGGCCGTTCCTTGAAGAGCAGATGATAAGACGAGATGACCACCGGCCTGGAGGCGAATTCAACGCTCCAGGATTTTTTCAGGATCCGGGTCCTGGCTGCAGACTTTTCCAGCGGCGTCTTCCTTCTTACTCTTCTTGGAACAGCTCTGACATCCAGGCTCGAGGGACCATTGTAATGATAGATTGCTTTATCATTTTACAAACACCTTAGGCTCAGATCACACATTGGAATAAGATAGACACAGACACAACGGAGATCTCCTTCTTTTTACTTGCCGCAAGGAAAAATGTACAGCTTGACCTGAATCATTTCTGGAGTACAACTCACTTTACATTGTCATTTATACAAGGAAACAGGACAGACAGAGAAGCTAGCAGGGAGGCGTGACCAAAAGTACTTAAAAGTATCAGATTACTCTAGTAATCTATACTGAATGTAATTTATAACAGCGTACAGGCAGAGCAAACTGAGAGAGAGAGAACTCCAAGGCAGGGAGTGAACTGATAACAGAGGAATGCAAACATCTGTAGCTGTAACGATAACAAACCACCTAATATGCAGTCTCTGGCTTCTGCACACATAAGGAGAAGAATATACATCATCTATTCAATTGAATGATTAATTAGTTGAACACATTAACAATATGAATAGAACTTATAACCCCACATTACATAGAACTGAGAATCGGCTCTGTCATTAACCCATTGAGACCTGGAACGCATCTGTGTCACTTTAGATTTCTTTGGCTATTCAAAAAAATAGCAGATATACAAGCTCATAGCGCGGCCCAGAGTGCCGCGCTATGAGCTTGTAGATCTGCTCTTTGAAAAATCCTGAAAAAAATCTAAAAGTGTTTTAGATTTAGATTTTTTTAAAGAATCACCTCAGGTCTTATGCCACATTGTGCTAACAAAGACATACATCAGCAATATTCAGCATGGCTGGAAAACTGATGAACTAACTCAAATATTGCACAATTCACTAATGTGTGGGCTACTCTCTGAGTGGGGAAAGCAGTTCTCTTATTTTGTGTGGAAAAAAATGCTGTGCTGACTAAGGAAATGACACCATGTGAACAATAACGGAGCATGGGAACTTTGACCTGGATTTAATAGGCCTGCAAGACGTGCAATTTACAATTTGGGCATTTAGCAGAAGCTCTTATCCAGAGCGACTTACAAGTGCAAAGTCAGAGTAAATGGCATGAACCCTAGTAAAAAAGAAAAAGAAAAAAACTTCTACGAGCTTGTAGATCTGCTATTTTGGAAAAATCGTGGAAATTTGTGCAAATCTTTGAATAATATGTATTTTTACATATTAACTCAAATCTTTGCTTCTGGGGATTCTACAAATGTCTTCTAAATCCTAACATTTTTTTGAAAAAAAATATGTTGCTATAAAATCAGTGGTTCTCAAACCTTTTCATGTCAAGGACCACCCAAAATGATATGAATTTTGGTCGCGGACCCCCATCTAAAAATATATATTGTTCCAGGGACCACCACAGAAGCTGTAACAGAGTTAAAAATGTTCGCTTTCGAAAAATAGACATTCAAAGATTTGCACACATTTTCACGAAAAAAAAAAAAGAGAAAGCAGATCTACAAGCTCATAGCGTGGCACCGAGAGTGCCGCGCTATGAGCTTGTATATCTGCTATTATTTTGAATAGCCCAAAGAAATCTTAAAATGACACGGATACGTTCCCGGTCTCAGAGAGTTAAGGGGCGGACTGCAAACAAAGCCAGGGGATGAAAAATTCAGCGGCTCTTATATTTGTTATGTAAAAAAGTTTTTTTTTCTAGTTTGCTCTCCGTGTGTCCTTGAGCAAGGCACAACCCCTAACTGCTCTCCGGGTGTTGTATTTATATCACCCAGTGCCCCTAATAGTTAGGATGGTGGCATCTTACAAATGTACTGTGAAAAATTCCCCCAAAGGGTAAGGGACCAAATGATTAAAATACAGAAATGCAAGCTGTCAATTTTATCATCCACTTCATGTTGAAATGTGTTGTCCAGCAGATCATATCACATGGACAAAGAAGTGGCAAAATAATCATCAAACAATAAGGAGACATTTTTTTTATTTCTTGTCCACCTTTGGAGTTACATCACTGTTTGTCTGTTTTCTAATTTTATGTTTTTTGTGAGGACTGCGGATTAAAACCAGCATCTTTGCTAAATCCGGTGTATTTACATCTATGTGACGTCCATTAATATGCATTGTCCTGTCCAAATAAACAAATAAAGTAAATCATGGCAGTAACACAACCCAAACCTCTACCATAGTGGTTTTGCCCTTTTGAGCCCAAATGTGTTGCAAGTTTTACTTGTGACCAATTATTTGAAAGCTCAAGCGATTAGATTTATTTGCACTGCGTTCATTTAGAAGGTCTCATGTGGAAAAAAAGAAAAGAACACAACAGCAACACTGAGGTGGACTCTCATAATAACTCATAACAACGAGCCTTTACCCTGTGACATCTAGTATCAGTGTTTGTGTTCAGTTCAACACACATCTCCCTATCCTGGCGCTGAACCAAACTGTAGAGCAGTGGTTGCCACACTGGGGGGGTCGGGGTCCCCAAATTATTTTGGGGGGTCCCCAGATGATTGGCTTAACCCTTTTAAGACCTGAAGCCGATTCTACATGTCTCCTAAATCCCAACAGTTTTCTGAAAAACGTAAGTTTCTATATCAGTGGTTCTCAAACTTTTTCATGTCAAGGACCCTCAAAATGATATGTATTTGGCCGCGGACCCCCATCAAAATATTTTGTTCCAGGGACCCCCAGAAGCAAAGATTTGAGTTAAAAATATTCGCTTTAAAAATATATATATTCAATGATTTGCACACATTTTCATGATTTTTCAAAAATAGCAGATCTGCAAGCTCATAGCGCGGCACTCGGTGCCGCGCTATGAGCTTGTATATCTGCTATTTTTGAATAGCCAAAGTGTAAAATATAGCTTTTTAGCTCAAATCTAAAAATGACAGTTCCAGGTCTTAATGGGTTAATGTGCAACATTCTCACTCAACAGTAAACAAACCAATATACAATATAAGCGTATACAGGGTATCTGCACATCATAAAGTGACGATTTAATGACTTATACAACCTTTTTAATACCAAATTGTCAAATATTACGTACGAAAGAGGCATACTTTGTGAAAATATCCGAACTACAAGCTCACAACGCCTATTTTCACAGTGTGTATCTGTGGAACCGAGTCAAACTAAATGTAATGCCTGCATTTCCAAGTGCTTGTCAGGGTGGGGGGTCCCCAGTTAAAATATCATTATTTTGGGGGGGTCGCAGCCTGAAACTTTTGGGAACCCTTGCTGTAGAGCACAATAATGCTCTGTATAAAACGCTTGATTTCATAACAATGTTTTGAGCCTTTTGATCCGTTTGAGGAAAAAAAGCAAAAGAAAAAACAGTCAGGGATTTATTTTATCCAGAAGTTTCAAGCACCCCCATAACTCTGAGAGTGTACAAATGGAACCAAATGGACCTCTAAGGGTCCATTTGGCTCCATTTGTACAGTCAGAGTTACACATCTAATAAGGGTTCCATTTAGAACCTCCCCCAAGGAAAGCACAGGTCCCTGGGCCCCACGTTTTGTTTTATCTTATGATGTGTTGCTGACTTGTTTCCCCCCGTGTGTGTTTTTGTGTTTTAGGGAGAGCCCTGATTCCATATTCGAGCTGTATTTGGAGGTTGCTCACCCAGGAACAGAAGGCTCTGGTAAGACTTTCAAAGCCGCTTTGGAAGCATTCACAACATTTCACCTGTGATGTTGATCATTTAACAAGGACACAACCGCATGATAAGGAAAATAGGTGATCTACAAGATCACAACGTGTCATGATTCGTCACATTGTGAGCTGGTAGATAGAGCATTTGGACAATGTTTGCCCATAATGACATGCCCAAAATAGGGACGCCAGGTTTAAAAGTGGTTACACTTAATTTCTGATAATTATACTAATTGGATTATCTGGAAATAAAATTACAAAATTTAAAAATTCAAACACAACTTTGCAGTTTGCACACTCTTCTTGATATAAAATAAATCTTTAAGAAATGGGAAATTCCACTTCAGCCTGACACTCAAATATGGTTCAAAGGTTAGAATAAAAATAAAATAAAATGTAAATGACTGTCCAACTCACCTGTAATGGAAATCCATTATATTGGATGGCAGTTGAAAAACCCTGAACCCTCAAAATATTTTGAGATGGGGGTCCGCGGCCAAATAGATATCTAAAAATGTTTTCTAAATCCTAACAGTATGTTGCTATATCAGTGGTGCTTCAACGTTTTCATGTGAAGGTCCCCCAAAATTATATGTATTTGGCCGCGGACCCCCATCTCATAATATTTATTTCCAGGGACCCCCAGAAGCAAATATTAGAGTAAAACACGTTTGCTTTAAAAAATATATATATATTCAAAGATTTGCACACATTTTCATGATTTTTCAAAAAAATTGCAGATCTACAAGCTCTTAGCACGGCACTCGGTGCCGCGCTATGAGAGGTTTAAAGGGGGGTGTAAGTTAAATACGTTAAAGCCAATTTAAATAGCTCCATGTTGTGATAGTAATCATTGCTCTTGATTGAATGAAATTGGTATCCTGATTTGAAAATGCATTTTCTGTTTCTTGGGAGATGCAACTCACTCAGTAACACTGTTAATGAACAAACACACTGTAGCAATGATTACTATCAGAATATCAATGTATTTAACACTTATTTCAACAAAAACAGCAACAAAAATATCACTTACACCCTTGTCACCCCATTTAATTAACCCCATTTAAGATTTAGTCCAAAAAGCCCTGCCACCTAGGGATGTTCTAACGGTGTTAGAATTTCCCCATATGGTTCATATTTAGTTTTAGTGGAACCTGTATGAAACCTGTATAACAAAGTGCACACAGTTCACAGTGCAGTGCTTTTTTTGGGTTATCCTTTTAACATTCTTTTGTATAAATCAGTCTGTACCGCTGTTCTTTTTTTGCAAACTGTTAATTAAAGGTAGGGTAAGTGATTTACTTTTGTTACAATAAGTGTTAAAAAGCTCCATATTCTGATAGTACTCATTGCTATAGAGTGTTTGTTCAGTAAAATGAGTCTCCCAGCTCTTTATTAAACAGAAAAGGCAGTGGTCAGTGCTCTCTCCTGATTGGCTTAATCTTTGTCACCTGCCTGAAAATGCACTATATTCTGTTTTACTAAAGAGCTAGAGAGACCCCTGTGACCGAACAAACGCTCTGTAGCAATGATTACTATCAGAATATACTACTTTAACCTTTTTAAGTACCAAAAAAAAATAATATATATATATGTATCACTTAGCCTACCCTTTTAAGTGATCATTCAAAAAGCCTCTCTTTGATACAAAAATATCGAGGCAGTTTAACAACGGTCGTGACTCCTCGCGAATAATGACGGACGCATCACATGCTGTAACAAAGAATAACAAAACGACTGCCCCAAAACACAGTCGCCCCGGGGCAAATCCTTAAAAAATAAAATACATATTAAAGCAACATTGGCATTAATTGGCCTGCTACATACATATTGGGATTAGTTTGCTTTGCAGTGTTTTAACTTACGTATTCTTTGCCAGGAAAAAAACGATTGGTTCACCTTCTCTGGCTTAAGAAGAGCTTTTACTGGTGTAACTATGTTCCCCGCTGCACTGAACAGCCTCTAGGATGCGCAACTTGTTGCACATGTGCCTTCTTTCTCCCGCCCCTCACTCTCGTCACGTGATATACGCTTCTGTGGCTCTGTGCCCTGCATGCGACCTGTAGGGCTGTCACGATTACACATTTAAGTTGACGATTAATTGTCACTAAACTAATTGCGATTAACGATTTTAATTGTGTGTTTGGCCATTGAACGTTGGAACGTGTGAATGAAATAAAAAAGTCTGTTCGCCTTTTAGGTTTGCTTTATTTTTAATTTGAAAGCTTTTGACGATTATGCAAAAATAATTGCAATTAGACGATTATGTAATAATTGTGACAGGCCTAGCGACCTGGCCGACTGCACTCTCCAACTCGTTGAGGCAGAGAGCAGGAGGAGACAAGTTTGTACTGTCCAGTATCCGGCTAAATATTTGTAACAACCGTAGTCATTTACAAGAACGTGCATGAATGGCACACAAAAAATGTACTTTTATTTGAAAAAAAGAAAAATAAGAAACTTAAAAAAAAACAACTCAAACTCAAATCGGTGTGCAGGTAACGTACTCGGCAGTGTGCCTGCACACCGGTAACACCGGGTACTGTGACATCCCTACTGCCACCCCCACACACCTTTAAAAAAAAGTAAATACAAATAATATCAAATTTATCTTGTCATAACAACTTTTTATAGTCAGTTATAACGTGCAGCAGCGTTGACGTATGTGATTGTTCGGTTTACTAATTAGTTGTGTCATTTATTTCCAGGTCCGGAGGTGCGGAGGCAGTACCCAGAAGACTACAGTGATCAGGTTCACTATACAATACATGCTATACAACTGTCACTCTCATCATTTATTTAAAGAGAACATTTTTAATTCAAATCTTTGCTTCTGGGGGTCCCTGGAACAACATATTTTCAGATGGGGGTCCGCGGCCAAATACATGTCATTTTGGGGGTCCTTGACATGAAAAAGTTTGAGAACCACTGATGTTATAGCAACATATGTTTAACAACATAGGAATTAGAAAACATTTGTAGAATCCCCAGAAGCAAAGATTTGAGTTAAAAATGTTTCAAGATTTTTCTAAAATAGCATATCTCCGAGTGCCACGCTATGAGCTTGTAGATCTGCTATTTTTGAATAGCCAGAGAAATCTAAAATGACAGGGATGCGTTCCCGGATTGAATGGGTTAAAAACATGAACACACTACAAGATTTTACAATAATGGGGCATCACACACTGCAGATTTCATGAAGCAGCACCTCACATCATTTCATGTCACATGATCACACGCGGAAGCAGTAGCAGAGCAGATGTAGACGAGAACGGTTAAACTTGCAGTGTTGACGAGCCGTTGTGGTACGTCTGAGAAGACACACTACTATGTACAGTGATCTTGCCACATTAATCTACAAGCCTCAGCCGCCCTACGTACTGTACCCCAAGCCTTCGAGTGTGTCAGTTCGGAGCTCACCTTGTTCCTGTTTGGCTGTGTTTCTTCATTCAATCATGTCATTGTTTCTGTTTCCTCTTTTGATTTGTTTTGATCCACAGGAAACTCTTCAGACTTTGCCCAGGTTCTGTTTCCCTTTCATCATGGACAGGTAGAACGCACGCACGCACGCACGCACGCACGCACGCACGCACGCACGCACGCACGCACACACACACGCACACATGCACACACACACACACACACGCACACGCACACACACACACACACGCATGCACACATGCATGCACGCACACACACATGTGCACATGATGCAAATACCCCAAAAGTGTTAGCAGATTATTTGGACAACAGTGGGAAGGCGATAGGTTTTTTCCTGGGATGGCTGCACTCATTTTGCTTCCAGTGATAATCGGTCAAATACATATTAATTTGGGTGCCTTTGATATGAAAAAGTTTGAGAACCACCACTGTAGTCCCTGTTGACCCCTGCTGGTTGATCTGTGTCACTGAGTCGTTTACTTATTCACAGCAGTCCTGTCTTTCTCTTACATCATACTCCATACGTTAAGTTTTCGCTATAATGTCTCTTTTCACAATATGCGGTCACAGTTCAGCCTAATTCTGATAGGCCAACTGCCATGGCATGCCCAGGGAACATATGGTGTTAGGGTGTACTACTGATTGTTAAGTTATTTGTATAGTCTGGCGTAGGCATATTGAAACCGTGATATGATTGGTTAGAATCCGCTTTCGCTGCTGTTCTAGCCCATTTATTCAATTTAGATTAAGCCAGATAAAATCTCTGATAGAACGCTAGTATACGCTGGGCCTAGGCAGGAGCGGGTGGGCACGCATGTGTTCCCGAAAGTTTGCGGTTATTGGGCGGATTTGGGGCGTTTTTGGGCGTTCTTTTTTTTTACTTTATTTCTGTTTTAGGGTTAGGTTAGGGTTATGTTATTTAATTCTTATTTTTGCCTGATTTTACCGATTTATTAGTTATTATTTTATTAATCAAAAAAATAATGATATTATATTATTATTCTATTATATATATTATTTTTTTGCAAAATCGATTGGGTGGGCCAGCTTTCTATGTGGGTGGGCCACGGCCCACCTAGGCCCACCCATGGCTGCGCCCCTGATATGCGAGAGTTGTATACTGTATATAGTTGTCCTATAACCCCTAGGGAAGATTTCGAGCAGCTTTTGCAGAAAGCCTTGGCAGGCCGCACTTCTCAATTTTGGAAAATGAATGAACCTTTTGTCTTTCCACCTGTCTTTGTGTGTCTCTCTCCCTCCAGCCTGACGGTCAGCCAGGTGGGACAGAACTTCACCTTTGTGCTGACGGACATAGAGAGCAAGCAGAGATTTGGATTCTGCCGCCTCTCCTCAGGAGCCCAGAACTGTTACTGCATCCTCAGGTGTGTGTGTGTGTGTGTGTGTGTGTGTGTGTGTGTGTGTGTGTGTGTGTGTGTGTGTGTGTGTGTGTGTGTGTGTGTGTGTGTGTGTGTGTGTGTGTGTGTGTGTGTGTGTGTGTGTGTGTGTGTGTGTGTGTGTGTGTGCTGTCCAAGACTGACGCCACCTATCCAGAAATTGTGCATGACCTGGTCAGGTGTACAATTGTCATTTTAGACATTTAGCAGACGCTCTTATCCAGAGTGACTTACAAGGGCGAGAACGGAATAAGCAGATTAAGCATGAAATCTAGTCAACAACCAACAAGGTCAATACTTAAATAGAGTGCTGAGAGAACAACGTCGTGCTTCTGAGAAACTATACAATATACGTTTTTTTGTAAATATAAGAAACTAGAACACCAGGTAAACAAAGAACGTAGCATCTGTCCAAACAACATGCTATCTAAAAAAAACATTCTGTACATTTGAAACTATAGGGTACCAAATAACCTAGCGTCCGTCTAAACATCTGAAAAACATTCTGTGCATTTGAGAGAAAACTAATCTAAGAAACAACATGAGAACAAGTGATTAAGATAATACTGTATCTGTATATGTATAAACGTTATTTCAGACACAATAGGTCCATATACAAACAGTACAAAACAGACAATAACAGCACATAAATAGCCTGAGTACCAGACTGTTTTCACTAATTAAAAACACATAAACATTGCCTCCAGTGTTTCCAGAAGCATGAGGAATACCTTGTTATCACTCTGTGTGATCCCTGTTAAGGCCATAATTAATATATTCTTTGACTCCATCCGTCTACACATACATTTAAACATGTCATTCCTCAATACGGCATGAAAGGTGGGTACATTATTTACTGCTCACAAACATTTCACTTGCACTAGTCCATCTTGGGAGTTTCAGGAATATTCGTATATAAAAACTATCATCGAGAAAGGATACAAGGAGAGTGCTAGGGGGAGGTGGAGTCTGATGGCCAAACAGTTGACAGCGCCGAGCTGTGTAGCTCGGTATGAACTGAAAAGTACTGTTCCTATAGAGCATTGGTTCTCAAAGTGGGGTCCGGGGACCCCCAGGGGTCCTTGCGGGGGGTTCCAGGGGGTCCCCAGCAAAATGTGTTAATAGCGTCACAATAATTTAAACTTATATACTTTGGCTATTCAAAAATAGTAGATATACAAGCTCATAGCGCGGCACGGCACCGAGTGCCGTGCTATGAGCTTGTAGATCTGCTATTTTTGAAAAATCGTGAAAATCTGTGCAAACCTTTTGAATACATATATTTTTAAGCGAACATTTGTAATTCAAATCATTGCTTCTGGGGGTCCCTGGAACTAAATATTTGAGATGGGGGTCCGCGGCCAAATATATATCATTTTAGGGGTCCTTGACATGAAAAGGTTTGAGAACCACTGCTATAGAGAGTGGGGGTTGACTGTGTTGTTAGGCTGTATGTAGTAATTATGACTGTTGGGTAACATAAGAGTGCTTGTAGTGTCTACTGCAAGGCAGGTTTGTTTGTATAGCACGTTGCAGCAACAAGACAATTCAAAGTGCTTTACACAAAACATTAACCACTTAAAGCCTTGTTGACTGGGGTTCCCCATGTGCTCTATAGGCTCTATACCTTTTTCCATCTACACCAAATCTCTTCTCCGAATAGAAATAACACATTTAAAAGCATCTGAATACTATAGGCTCTATTCTCAGCAGCCATATTATGAAGAAATGCACAGGTGTTACCAATGATACTAATGAAGGCTCTGTTCCATTCTGGTCAAACAGAGTCAGGGTGCTGATATTGTGCATGTTGGCTCACTGGAAACACTCTGCTACACCAGTGGGTCTACAGTTGGGGTCCAGGGACCCTCATGGGCTTCCAAATGTCCCCTTACGGGGTGTGTAACTCTGAGAGTTACGGGTCCATTTGGTTCCATTTGTACACTCACAGAGTTATGGGGGTCGTGGAAACCACTGTGCTACACTAAATGGAACAGAGCCTTCATTAGTATCATTGGTAACACCTGTGAAGGAAGTGATAATATGGCTGCTGTGCATAGAGCCTATTGAAAATACAAACGTAGTTATTCAAAAAGAGACTAAGATTGGATATCAGGGTTAATGTGGTTAAAGGAGCTGTACATGCCGCAGCGGATACATATACTATGTGTAAATATGTAGATTCATTGTTGTTCTTTTTCTCTCTTCCCCTTGCCTCGCTCTTATTCTTCCCTTTCTCTTTTTTTGTATGGAAATAACAAAAACAATGGAGCTTGCACAACAACTAATTTCACGCACTGTTTTACACCTGTAAACTTGTGATGTGACAATAAAGATGATTCTGATTCATAGTTGAGATGCAATTGTTAGTTTTTTATAGCTCCCTCTGGTACAGACAGACTGATTAGAATATGCATAATGTTCCACTTGTTGCTTTGTGGTGACTCTGCTAATATGCTATTGTTCCCAACCCGACTGAGCTACCCGGACAGTGCATTCTCTGACATTATCTAGGGCTGTTAACTTTCCTCAGAAATGATATTCGAATATTGGTCTTAAAAATTGGCAGATATTCGAATGTATTCGAATATTATTATTATTATTATTACTCTCCGCCAGGAGAGTATTGTTTTCACTTTCTAAATATGACACACCGATTGGTCAAGCCTCACGTGACACGTGACAATACGGTGAAATACTGTGATCTGATTGGCTAGTGACGCATAACGGCCTATAAATACATGGCGTCACTTTGACAGTGTCTGCGCCACTGTCAAAGTGAGGTAAGACAGGAACCATCACGAAATGGCTGCATGGCTGATACATAATTGGCAGATAGGACAGATAGGACACTTATATAGACAGGAGGGATATGACACTTACACAGACAGGACGGATAGGACACTTATACAGACAGGACGGATAGGACACTTATACAGACAGGACGGATAGAACACTTACACAGACAGGACGGATAGGACACTTACATAGACAGGAGGGATATGACACTTACACAGACAGGACGGATAGGACACTTACAGTATACAGACAGGACGGATAGGACACTTATACAGACAGGACGGATAGGACACTTACACAGACAGGAGGGATAGGACACTTACATAGACAGGACGGATAGGACACTTATACAGACAAGACGGATAGGACACTTATACAGACGGATAGGACACTTATACAGACAGGACGGATCGGACACTTATACAGACAGGATGGATAGGACAGTTAGAACATAAGAATTAGAACATTCCCAACATTCCCAACACAAGTCTGGTAAGAGTGAGTAAGACAGGAACAATCACGAAATGGTTGAGAAATGGCGGATACTGTAACAATTGGATAGGACACTTACACAGACAGGACGGATAGGACACTTACACAGACAGGACGGATAGGACACTTACAAAGACAGGATGGATAGGACACTTATACAGACAGGAGGGATAGGACACTTATACAGACAGGACGGATAGGACACTTATACAGATAGAACATTCCCAACATTCCCAACACAAGTCTTCTAGCGGAGAGTTGTGCTCCGGGGAGCACAACTCAAGACAGGAGGGATATGACACTTACACAGACGGATAGGACACTTACAGTACACAGACAGGACGGATAGGACACTTATACAGACAGGACGGATAGGACACTTATACAGACAGGACGGATAGGACACTTATACAGACAGGACGGATAGAACACTTACACAGACAGGACGGATAGGACACTTACATAGACAGGAGGGATATGACACTTACACAGACAGGACGGATAGGACACTTACAGTATACAGACAGGACGGATAGGACACTTACAGTATACAGACAGGACGGATAGGACACTTATACAGACAGGAGGGATAGGACACTTACACAGACAGGAGGGATAGGACACTTACATAGACAGGACGGATAGGACACTTATACAGACAAGACGGATAGGACACTTATACAGACGGATAGGACACTTATACAGACAGGACGGATCGGACACTTATACAGACAGGATGGATAGGACAGTTAGAACATAAGAATTAGAACATTCCCAACATTCCCAACACAAGTCTGGTAAGAGTGAGGTAAGACAGGAACAATCACGAAATGGTTGAGAAATGGCGGATACTGTAACAATTGGATAGGACACTTACACAGACAGGACGGATAGGACACTTACACAGACAGGACGGATAGGACACTTAGATAGACAGGACGGATAGGACACTTATACAGACAGGAGGGATAGGACACTTATACAGACAGGACGGATAGGACACTTATACAGATAGAACATTCCCAACATTCCCAACAGCGGAGAGTTGTGCTCCGAGGAGCACTTTTTCTAGTTATTATTATTATTATAAAAAAATATATATATATTTTTTTTCAAAAACGTTTTTTTTTTGACTGAAACAATACAAAAAACAATGTATCGATCCAATAAAACATATATTTTGTTTGTTTTTATAACTTGATACATTGTTTTTTGTATTGTCCCTGTCAAATAAACTAAAACAAAAATAAAAAAAATAAAAATAAAACAATTTTTTTATAATTTTTTTTTAAAATTCTAATATAAATTTTCATATTCGAATATACATATTTTCCCAATATTCGAATATTGAATATTCGTTTGACAGCCCCTATTATTACAGTATGTTGATGGAAAATACTGTAGTGATTCTTACATATTTGTACCATGTAAAAAAAATGTTGGTTGTCATTGTGGGATAATCCCAGTTAGTATATCAAAGTGTAAGAAGATAACAAAAATCTTGTTTTGTTTTTTTGTCCCAGTTACCTGCCTTGGTTTGAAGTTTTCTACAAGCTGCTCAACATGTTGGCAGATTACACTATCAAAGGCCAGGTCAGTAACACGTCAGCTGCTTTAATCAAACTAGTGTTACTGTCATGCAGAAACCGTGTATCTCCATATTTCAACTTTTAATGTTTTCTTCTTCCTCTTTTTTTTACGTGACTACAAAAGTAGCAAAAATAGCAGATCTACAAGTGTGAGCTTGTAGATCTGCTATTTGGGGAAAAACAATTAACCCATTAAGACCTGAGACGCATCTGTGTCGTTTTATTTGAGCTAAAAAAGCATTATTTTACACTTTGGCTATTTTTGAAAAAGCGTGAAAATGTGTGCAAATCTTTGAATATTTATTCTTTTAAAGCAAACATTTTTATCTCAAATCTTTGCTTCTGGGGGTCCCTGGAACAAAATATTTTGAGATGGGGTCGGCGGCCTAATACACATCATTTTGGGGGTCCTTGACATGAAAAGCTTTGAGCACCACTGATATAGAAAACATACGTTTTTCAGAAAACTGTTGGGATTTAGAAGACATTTGTAGAATCGGCTTCAGGTCTTAATAGGTTAAGGCAAAAGTGGTTAAGTGTATCTGTGGGTTTTATAAATATTGAATCAATGAAAAGTATTAAAAAGAGTACTACTTAATGACTACAATGGATCCATTGGAACACACACTCCTTTTTTTTCTCCATTTCCTGAAAAGTAACAGTATTAGACGTACATGGTTTCTGCCCAACAGCGACAATGTTACTTTATTGAACCTGTGAGCCATGTAACGCTGAAAACGTTCACAGCTTATCAGGATAAACGTTTAGCATCCTCTAGGGCAGTGGTTCTCAAAGTAGGGTCTGGGGACCTGCAGGGGTCATTTGGGGGTGTTCCACAGGGGCCCTAACAAAAATGAACAGTTTAATTCCGCTCTATCCGGTCTATTAGTTAACTCATTGGGAGACTGTATAAGAATGACTATTCTGATCACAGGTTTTACGCTCTCTGGACCTACTCTCTTCAACAGTAAAGACAGTTGTAGAATTCTGTTCTAAATATCATCTAACAACCAAAAAAATCTCCTCTTATGGGGTCCCTGGCACAAAATGTTTTCAGGTGGTGGTCTACAGGCTAATGCATATCAATTTGGGGGTCCTCGACTTGAAAATGTTATAAAGAACATATTGGAACAGGCAATACATGAGGCTGCTTTACTCACAGTTGAGCTATTCCATTCCAAGTGTTCAGTGATGGACAGTTGGACATATCAGGTTTTAGGTGACACTCGTCAGCAGGAGATGATATGGCAACCTGAAAGTGTGCTCCTCAAAGCGCTTATCTCCAACAGGCTGGGTTTGCCTAGCCAGGAAGGAAGCTTAGGGGAAGAGTAGCATTTCAACAACGTACCATGCAGCTTTTAGCATTTGTTGGCAGAAGTCAAATTGGTTTTGGAGCTGCACTCTATAGAGGCCCCTCGACATGCGATTCCAATTGGCTCTATGCACAGCAGCCATATTGTGAAGACATTCACAGGTGTTACCAATGATACTAATGAAGGCTCTGTTCCATTCTGGTCAAACAGAGTCAGGGTGCTGATATTGTGCATGTTGACTCACTGGAAACACTCTGCTACACCAGTGGGTCTAAAGTTGGGGTCCAGGGACCCTCGTGGTTCCTTGAGGGTGTTCCAAATGTCCCCTTACGGGTGTGTAACTCTGAGAGTGTACAAATGGAACCAAATGGACCCGTAAGGGTTCCATTTGTACACTCTCAGAGTTATGGGGTCATGGAAACCACTGTGCTACACTAAATTGAACAGAGCCTTCATTAGTATCATTGGTAACACCTGTGAAGGAAGTGATGATATGGCTGCTGTGCATAGAGCCTATTTGGGGATGATTGGATATTGCATTTTGTTGTAAGCAATAGGACCCTCGCACTACTGTTTGAAGCCAATTAGAGGCGAACCGTATGGAATATCAAAACCTTGTTTGACGTTCATTTTCACATGTCTCATGATGTCATTTGTACCTAATTTGGTGGAAAAAAATATGTTTCTGCAGCAAACTGTGACACCAACTATGGACGGAAATTAAATCTTTTGGCTCTGCCCTCTGGGCCAGTGGCTTTTCGAGATCACTGGCCCCACCATTGTAATTGGTCAAGAATTGACCCCCTAATAAAGGGGGGGAAACAAAAATACTAAACACCTCACATATGGGCCTATTCCATATTATGTGTAAATAAGTGCATATAACTACTAGCTACAATAAAGCAATTGTTCAATATTAGATTGTTATTAATACATACAGTTATATCATGGTCATTGCAACAAATACTGTTTGTATGTACTGTACTGTATGTGTAACTGGCTATTATTGTGTGGTTCTTGCTTTCCGTGACCTTTTCAGGAGAGTGAATGGCAAGAGCTATTAGTGTCTTTACACACACTGCCCATCCCCGATGCTGGGACCCCCGTTCATCTCAGCATGGTGAGCCTGACTTCTTGATTTATAACCACTTATAACACCTGGTGTCCCTATTTAGGCGAACATTTTCAATCATTTTCAAAACTAGCTAAAATAGCCGATCTAGAAGCTCATGTCACAGAGCTATTTGCTATTTTTGAAATAGGGCTTTAGTGGTTATAGTGCTTGTGGAAAAATTGTGTCTGTTGAGAAGCTTGGGAACGCTGTTTTTGAATTCACTATAATCCTTGTTTCTGTGTCTTCCCCAACACATTTTAACCCATTCAATCCGGGAACGCATCTGTGTCATTTTAGATTTCTTTGGTTATTAACTCATTCACTGCCAGAATTATTTCTGGCCCGTTTGAACACCGCCAAGATTTTTCATTGAAAAAAAAAAGTACTCAAGAGCCGAGATACAGAATTTTTAAGTTTTAAGTTAACAAGGAAGTGGATGGGAGTCTATATCTTCGAAAAATTAGTCGTTCTTGGCAGGCATGGCTTAAAGCAGAAGTCGTTTTAGTCGTTCTAGGCAGGGAATGAGTTAAAAAAATAGTATAAAATATTCATCACTGTGCCTGTTCCCTTGCAGTATACCTGTTTTACTGTGCCTAACACAAGAGAACTTCCCAGCATCCCAGAAAATGTGAGTATGGTCAAATGTGTCTGTTCCTCTAGTGTCATTAACATGCACCCTAGCGTCCCTTTTCTGGGGCAAACATTTGGCAATAATGGCTGATCTACTGGCTCACAACACAACACGTTGTGAGCTTGTAGATCAGCTATTTTTGGCAAAGATATTTAGTGTAGAACGAAAACAGGAGGGGGCCTAGTATAGAGCCCCGGGGGACTCCGGTCAACTAAGGATATAGGGGTTTAAAGTGGGTTAAAGGAGTTTCAGTTCAGTTTATTTGTATTTATAGTGCAATATCACCCCACGGGGTCTCTGTGCACTTCACAACAGGTCATACAACAAAAACATCATACCAAAAAAAACACAGTAGCAAAGAAACATAGTCAAATATGCCTGCACGCATGGTCAAACAATTGCCATGCGGCAGTGCACGGCCCAGGCAGTGCATAGCTGAAAAAAATTACATATTAGCTAAAAATAAAGGAAATTTTAACAATGTTAAAAACCACAGGGCAAGGAGAGGTGGCCTCCTTGAATTAGACTTGGGGGGAACCATAGTGCAGGGAAAAAAGGTGGCTTTTTAGCCTAGATTTAAAAATGCCCAAGGAGTCGGCATCTCTAACAGCTGTAGGGAGAGCATTCCAGAGATATAATAGGGGGCACGATGTGTGAATGCTCTGCCCCCAACTGTTATTTTATTATGTGTTGTGACTGTGAGGAGACCAGCATCCTGGGAGCGTAGTAGTCGTCCAGGGATGTAAGGTTCTATTAGACTGGACATGTAAGATGGAGCAAATCCATTTAAGGCTTTATAGATCAGGAGTAGCACCTTGAAATCGGCTCTGGCCTGTATCGGCCAGCCAGTGTAGTGCTATGAGTGTTGGTGTGATATGATCGTATTTTCTTTTTCTGGTTAGTACTCTGCTGCATTTTGGACTAGTCTAAGGCCATTTGTTGCTGTTGAGGGTAGACCGGAAAAGAGTGCATTACAGTAATCTATTCTTGAAGTGATGAAAGCGTGGACCAGGGTTTCGGCATCGGGAAGAGAGAGTATTGGACGAATTTTGGCTAAGTTGCGCAGATGGAAGAAGGCAGATTTTGTGATGCTTTTGATATGGTGTGTGACGGATAGGGATGGGTCAAAAACTACGGTACTCCTAAACTTCTGACTGTTGGTTTGTGGGTTATTGAACAGCCATCAAGGTTTAGAGTTGCGTTATTGAACAGATGGGTGTGTTTAGCACTTCATATAATTGGACTTATGTTGCTTTATATATAGCTGAAATCTAAAATTATAAAGATTCTTTCCTGATTTTAATTCGTTAAATACATAGCATTTTTTACTCTATGTATTGCCAATAATGCAGAATGCATAGCATACTGTACAATTCCATTATTGAACAGGTACTGGGCCAATCAAAGAGCACAGAGATTCCATTCATTTATTGATAGGATAAAACATAATATAAACAAGACGATGAATTGCAAAACATCGTAACAAATTAATCTAGTTGGAAAAGCATGAGTAGATGACAATAAATTGCCAGAGAGCATGCGTATAAAGAACATAACCTAATAATCACGTTAAATCGTGTACATGGAAGAATTTTCCTTTTGATCGGGTTGTGAAGAGATTTAACAACCCCTCTGCAACCGATTTCAATTTCAATCTTATTCATTGTGATTGAGGTGTTTAGATGGAGCATTTTTATTTGGTTTGAGCTTTTAACCCGACCATAATTGGAATATCAGGGTCCATGTAAACCCAGCTAGAGTGAGTACAGAAATGGAGCCATCTTATAATTAGCGAGGACCAATTATATGAAGATTATCATCGGAAATGTGTGAAGCTTCCACATTCATATTTCCGATTCAATATCCACCAGATAGCCCTTATATAGTTGTCACTAATAGCTGAAAGGCAGCAGCTCGCAGCAAACTGCTCGTATGAAAAATGAATGTACACTCAAATGTTTTCATTGGACACTGCTTTCATTTGAACTGTCGTTCAAACTCTTCAAATTTGTAGATAGTACAGTAATAGTTTTTGGGGGGAAAGCTATAACCCTAAAATGAAGGGTGTTTTACCAGGTCGTTGCTGGGATTAGATAATAAGAATGATTACATTTTTTTGTTTGTTTAAGTCTGCATCGGCAGGTGTAAGGTAAACCCTACTGGAAACTTGTTTTGCAATATTGGCAATGTATCAATCTATTTCACCACCATGCAATAATATATTGGCCAAAATTTCAGCCAAAAAGCACTGTGCATCCCTATTAGACGTGGTCTACAGGTCACTGCCTTTCACATCTAATGTGTCTCCTCTTGTTGTGTGTCATTGTTTGTTCCCTTGCAGAGAAACCTAACAGAGTATTTTGTAGCAGTAGATGTCAATAACATGCTCCATCTGTACGCTAGTATGCTTTTTGAGCGTCGAATCCTCATCTGCTGTAGCAAACTAAGCACTGTAAGTAGAATACACATCCTTTTGTCTGTTTCTACTACTGTTGTTCCCTCCATTCCTTTCTCTTCTCTGTGTTCTACCCATCCTTCTCTCTTCACCTCTGTTTTTCCTTCATTTATTCCATGTGTTCTTTGCCCTTCAGTCTTCACCCCTCATGACAACCACGAGGTCTCTGAACTTGTCTGAAGAGTTTCATTGGATTTGTGCCTTATAATAGGTAGTTCAGGGGTCTTCAACAGTCTGATAGGAACTATTTTTTCATGTTAACCACTTGAACCCTAGCCTCCCTATTCTGAGGGGAACATTAGCCGAAAATAGCAGATCTACAAGCTCACATGTGAGCTTGTAGATCGGCTACTTTCGGCAAAGAGGTTTGGTGTAGGGGGGAAGAGCACATCAAGTACAAGTTTTCTAAGTATTGAGGGTTTAAGTGGTGAACTGTCTGAAAATACACATTAACATGAATCCAACACAACGCTACACAAGTCTATGAAGTTTTCTACGAAATCTATGAAAAAGTTTAATCTGCTACACAATTGTATGCAATATGTAGTAGGGCTGTCAGTTCTCCTCTATAATCCCATTTGAATTTCAATGCTTTATTATTTTCAATATTCAAATATATTTGAATATTTTATATAATATATAAAATATGTATAGTAGTACAATAATAAACACGCATGCACACATACAATTGCTCTAATAACAGGCTAAACAAAACAGTGAAACCAACTACTTTAGTTAAGGGTTATGGCTTTAATTTATGTTAATGTTCGGGTTTTTTGATAAGAGGGGAGAAATATTAGGCAACAACTTATTACTGCACGTATATAATGTCTCTGTAATGTCTCTCTCTTGCCAACTAGTGCCTGTTTTTGTTTCGGTGTACAGCGGTGTTGGGCAGAGAACACAGCTGACCTACAAGCCCATCAGCCAAGTGTTGTGGTCTTGCAGATCGGCTGGGGCGAAGCTACACTACAGCTCAAGTGAGGGCAGCTGTGCTAGTGCGACAGATAGAGAGAAGCAGAGCGGATTAGCTGATCTTCTGCATTACAGACGGATAATGTTACATAAAAACTTTCGCTGTTGTCATAATTATTAAAGTTTCTAAAACGTAACTTTCAAGTGGCGTTTGTAGGGGGAAACTTTAAGGAAGAGAGGAGTCTTGCCTGCCTCTGCGCTGAACCAACGTGGTTTGACCAGAAACACACACACACACACACACACACACACAGGCATGCGGTGCACAACACACACACACGACACATTGGGTGGTTTTCTGTGTGCTAACTTTCTGTGTGCAGTAGATGCACTCAAACATTATTGTTAATCATGTGTGACATGATGAAAGCATTTGTTTTCGCATTGGTAGGTCAGGAAAAAATACAAATAAATATTAAAAATGTAATTAACAAAATAAAATATATATTTTTTAAACTACATTCGAATGGCAATTTTAGCGTTCGAATGTTATACATGTTTTCCACAATTATTTTCAAATAGCGAAATTCGTTCTGACAGCCCTAATATGTAGTGGGGGGTCCCTGCTTCATCTCTCTCTCAACTAAGCAGTCCAATGCCTGAAAAACGTTGAAGATCCCTGAGCTGGTTCATTAGTAGAACACTAAGCTGCACTGTAACTGCACAGATTTGGTTGTATACATTCTCCTGTCTCTACACAGTTAACGGCGTGTATCCATGGATCAGCAGCCATGTTGTATCCTATGTTCTGGCAACATGTTTACATCCCCGTCCTACCGCAGCATCTCATAGATTACTGCTGGTGAGTGTTTTCCTATATACTTTGTCTCAGCTCGTTGTCTTTGAGCTTGCAGATCGGCTACTTTTGACATTCTTGCAAATGTTCGCCTACAATGATCCGCCTAAAATAGACATGCCAGTTAGGTAGTGTTTAGGTATAAAGGTGCATGTCAGAATATTTGAATATCGTAAAAAATGAAACTTTTTGATGTTTCAGATTCATGGCACGTAACATGAAATATTTGAACCCTTTTTTCTTTTCGTTTGGTTATAATCTGGATGATTACGATGATTACGGCTCATGGAAATCCAAAATCCAGTACCTTAAAAGTATCTCAAAAGAATATCTCAAAAGTTGACCTGGAATGACTTCCTTAAATCCCAATAATCCCAATAATAATACATAATACGCTAAATACGTTTTAGAAAATATAA
Organism: Gymnoscopelus microlampas; assembly: GCF_963454915.1. Lineage (NCBI taxonomy): Eukaryota > Metazoa > Chordata > Actinopteri > Myctophiformes > Myctophidae > Gymnoscopelus > Gymnoscopelus microlampas. Next base: position 39,045,187 of record NC_139958.1, read on the forward strand.
TATATAATATTTTCTTGGATTAATTTGGGTCATATTATTATTGTCATATCTAAACATGCATTTTCCGAGATATGTAGATTTTTTAGATGAACTTAGTGTTCTTTTCCCCCCTCCTTTTTTGTAATATAGTGAGATGCCTTATGATGCGTACTGTTGTATCTTTAGTTTATTAGTGAATATTTTAATATATACATATGGACAATTTAATATGGTCTTGGCTATTGCATTTTTCTGCAGTGCATATTTCAGTTTCACATGTGCCAATAGCTGGCAGTGTTGCCTTATTTTGTTGTAGTGCATGCATGATATCTGTAATATTTTTCTCAGTAGAAGGAGAGCAGTACGACATCAGAATGTGTGAGCCAGCAGTGGTTCTCAACATTAACATTGACATGATTTTTCTGTGTAGATTGGGGGTCCCAGAGATTTAAAAAAGTGGCATCAAATGGGGGGTCCGTGGCCTAATGCATATCAAACTGGGGGTCCTTCAAATTAAAAATGTTGAAAAACAGTGATCTAGAACAAGAAAGAGACGTTATATTGAGCAGCGTTACAGTAAAGAGAAATTAAGTTTGAAACCTATCATTCCATTTATTTATAAAAAGCTGTAGTTACCATTAGCAAATTAGAAAAATTAAAGGTTGCACTTGCAGCCACTTAATAAAATGTCACGTACTGTGATTGGTTGGGAAGATACACGAGACTACATTCATTTCTTGTGTATGTCTTGTAGCAACACTGTCGTGTCGGCGAGACTGTGAATGCTCAAACCTCTGAACGCTGAATGACATATAGTGCGACACGTCGGCCACCACTTGCCTCTCAAAGCATACATTTACGTTGAGACATTGTAGTACTGGTGTAAGAGCCTTGTGATTATGCCATTTAATGACTATATACTGTAGGCCTGGACATATTTTGGAACACTTATAGAAACGTTTAGAAAATGAATTGGTAATAACGTGTGGGTACCCTGACATTAAAGGCAGATGGAATGTGGTGTTTGTTACTTCATAATCATGAGTGAATGCATTTTTTTGCAGTGCTCCGATGCCCTACCTTATTGGTGTGCATTCCAGCCTAATGGAGGTAGGTGTCTTTCATTTACAACATGAAACCCAGGTGTGAAATGCTATTGCTTATTTTCTCCCGTAGTCATTCAGATAAGATATTCAGATATTTCCTGATAAGCTATCATCCACTGTGGTGCATCAGGCTTTGTCGAGCGCCTGTACGAACACAATTGGCCCGTGTTCGGGGGCGGGGGGAAGCCAGACGGGGAGGGTGATATTTGTCACTACACGTATTCCCACGGGCTGGGGGATGTCACCTGTCAGCAGGGAGTAAGCTCTACGTCCTCCCGGTGGGGGCTCCTCACTGGCAGGTGAGTCAGTACTAGGATACAACAGCAGTGACAACACACAAATGTGTGAGGAGAGGAATTCATTGGCATAACGGCTACATTGGGGCTTAAAAACATTTGGGACCTCAGTGGTCTGATTTTGGAAAGGCGTCCTGTGGGGTATGCAACACTTATGTATTACTGTTACAAGCGACTACATGTTAATGGCATTCAATGTCTATGGCGTAGTGTTTCATCTCTTTCTCAGTAATAGTAAAGACGTTTGCAGCAGATGTTTCGGCTGGTATTTAGGATGGTTTAAATGCAAAGGATGAATTTCAGGTATCTGCAAATGTAGCTGACATAAAAAACCTAATTAAAGGGGACGCGGTTATTACATGTTATTCTTAACATGCAGTGTGTACTCATGTGCTCGTGTACAGAAAGTGAGAGGCATGGCTCTGGATGATGTGGTCGTCCTCAACGTAGACACCAACACACTGGAAACCCCCTTTGAAGACCTCCAGACCCTGCCCAGCGACGTGGTATGAACACTATTTAATGCTGTGTGTGTGTGTGTGTGTGTGTGTGTGTGTGTGTGTGTGTGTGTGTGTGTGTGTGTGTGTTGCATGCGCAGTGTCAGGTGTTCAGCTTAGAATCTTAGACCTTGTTTTTCTTGTTTTATTTGAACAATACTGGAGTCTGGAGAACATAGATCAAAAAGCATGAAGGTGGATTGAACAGAGTGAGAATATTTCTGTCAGTCGGTCGTTGTTGAAGCGTCATCACCCAAAAGTTTCATGCCATTTTTATTTCATTGTGGGTGTTCGAGTGAAAACTGGCAGAAAAAGACTCGCTGGCTGCAGAATACTGTTGGGATTTAGGAGACATTTGTAGAATTGGCTTCAGGTCTTAATGGGTTAAATCTAAATAGAATCTTAAGGATTCCAATGCCTAAATCATGGGGGATGACGTTGGTGTAAAGAGAGACCACGTCAAGGGTAACCAAATACATGGAATTGGGGATATTTATTTACCTCTGAAAGCGCAACAGTTTTCCCTGTTCTGTTGTGTTGAGTGTAAAGGAGTATTTGTATGTGTGTCTGTTGCATCCAGATATCGTCTTTGAAGAACCGTCTGAAGAAGGTTTCCATAACAACGGGGGAAGGCGTGGCCAGGGCTTTCCTGAAGAGCCAGGCCGCTCTGTTTGGAAGCTATAGGAATGCACTGCAGATCGAACCGGTAAGCAGTGGTGTAAAGTAACTAAGTACATTTACTCAAGCACTGTACTGAAGTACAATTTTTAGGTATTTTTTTTACTTAACTGGAGTATTTCCAATCTTCAGTACTTTTACTTCTACTCCACTACATCTCAGAGGCAAATATTGTACTTTTACTCCACTACAATTATTTGAAAACTTTAGTTACTTTGCAGATATAAATTATTATATTGTAAAACATACATTAACCACTTCAGCCCTATTTTATACTTAGGCATTAGAAAATAGCCACACATCGCACTGTGAACATTTTAATGATTTTAACCATAAAAGCTGTGCCCGAGTTCTGCCTCAATTAAACACATCATCTGTTTTTAGAAATGAAATCTTTGTAAGTTTGGGTCCCGGGGGGAAGGGGGGACAAACCAAATTTCTCTTTTGGGTCTCAAGCTGAAATACTTTGGGAACCTCTGGGCTAATAGAACATCAATCAAACTATGGTATGTTTTTTTTTAAAGGTGGTCAGTAATGTCAAGTAGGGCATTAACAGAATAATCGAATATTCGAATATTCGACTATCAAACCGACTATTCGACTATCAAACCACTATTCGATTATTCGATAAAAAAAAAATTAAAAAAAATAAATCTTTTTTTTTTTTTTTTTTGATTTTTTTTTTTTTAGTGGCTTTTCTGCAGCAGACACGCAGCTGTAAGCTCTGGTGTGACGTCAACTCGCATTCCTTGAGTCCAGTCATCAATGTCATTGAAAAAAAAAAAAAAAAAAAAACTTTTTATCTTTTTTTTTTTTTTTTTTTTTATTATTTTATTTTTTATAATCAAATCGATTAATCGAATATTCGAATACTTATAGGTCGAATAATTCGAATACTAAAAATCACTATTCGTGAATGCCCTAATGTCAAGTATACAATGAGTCAGTAGTCAATGGATTCTATCACTATGCTGCTTTAATTCACCTGACGGTTGGATGTAAATGTAAGTAACCGACCACTCCCTCTTCCTGACGGCCAGTGTGGTTTCCTTTGCTTTTAGGGAGAGCCAATCACGTTCAACGAGGAGACATTCATGAACCATCGATCCAACACCATGAGGCAGTTTCTACACAACGCCATTCAGCTGCAACTATTCAAACAGGTATGCACATGCACACCACACACACACACACACACACACACACACACACACACACACACACCTTAATTATGCTTAACGCATTTTGGGCGGAAACCTTATTTGTAGCTATACCTTTCAGGACGGGAACCCCTCTTGGGGTTCTTGTTGCTATGTACAGTATATAGCAACATAGATTTTGCAGTAATTTTTTTTATAAATATTTGAAGTTTTTCAGAAAACCTAGGTCAGGATTTAGAAGGCGTTTTTAGAATCGGCCTCTGGTCTAAATGGGTTAAGCCATAGTACATTATTTATTTAGATTATTGGTATATTACAGTAGTACCAGACATTATTATTATTGCCAGTCTTTGTATATTTATATTATTTGTCATAATCTGTGCAGTATTTGTTTACAAAGCTGAAAAGGCAAACAGAAATGTAATTTTGATGTATATGTTCCAATGTTCAATGCCAAAAACTCAAACAATTACTAGTATGATGATTAATTATCAACCAAAATTGTATGATCTTGACCACACACACACACACACACACACACACACACACACACACACACACACACACACACACACACACACACACACACACACCGATGCGTTGCCACTTTATGCACCTTATGTGTAACCTCATGCAGATGCCTACTGCTCTCCCTCCCCCTTTTTTCCTTATCTGAAAACTATGAAATGAATGAACTTGCACTAAAATGAGTGAAAAACCTGTGATATGACAATAACATTTATTCTGGCTCTTCTGCCCTGTCGTGGTCAGTTTGTGGACGGTCGTTTGGACCTGTTGAACTCAGGAGAGGGGTTCAGTGACGTGTTTGAAGAGGAGATCAACATGGGTGAATACGCTGGTGAGTCCTAAGACATATTGGTTTGGATGGAACCTCCAGTGACTTTTCCTCCGATTTCAGCCACAAACAAAAATGTTTTGGGGGGACAATAGAAAAGAAAAGGAAAACATTCATTGAATAGTTCAATTTTTTTTTTGTAAAATTAAAATTAAATGAAAGTACAAATAGGAAAATATTACAATATTAACAGCAACAAAAACAGCAGTAATAATCCATCTGTTTTAAATTCCAAACTTGACCTTTAGTGGGACCTTGACCTTTGATCCTTTCCACCCATCCAGTCACACAAGTCCTCTGTCCATTTCACAGGTAGTGACAAGATCTACCACCAGTGGCTTCTAACTGTCAAGGTGAGACACAGTTCATGCCGCTGTAACTAATGGAATAGATAGTCTTTAATGCACAGTACACTTACCCATGTCATACCACCACCAACTGGTCAAGTGTAAGTATTGCACCTCTTAAGATGATGAAATGGGATGCATTCAGAGAAACGGCAAGTTGATGATGTTTGTGATGTGTTGTGTGACAGAAAGGGGGCGGGGCTCTCTTTAACACCATGAGGACCAGGGCCAACCCTGCCATGAAGACCGTCTACAAGTTTGTAAGCATTTGACCCGCTTCTGTTCGACACAAACATTAACCCATTAAGACCTGAGGCCGATTCTACAAATGCCAAGTGGCTTCTAAATCAGTAGTTCGCAAACTTTTTCGTATCAAGAACCCCCCAAAAAATGCATTTGGCCGCGGACCCCCCCATCTGCAAATGTTTTGTGCCAGGGACCACCCTAGAGGAGAAGATTTGTGTTAAGAAATAAAAAAATATTCAACATTTTTCAAACACTTTCAACATTTTTCAAAAATGTTCAAAAATTGCAGATGTACAAGCTCACAGCGACACGCTGTGAGCTTGTAGATCTGTTATGTTTTAATAGACAACGCTAAAATCTAAAATGACACAGATGCTTTCCCGGTTTTAATGGGTTAAGATAAACTTTAACGTTTGTAAGCATTTGACCCGCTTTTGTTGGACACATAAACATAAATAAACGTTACTCTTCAGCGCCAAATGCGCACGAGCATACTTCCAATTGTTGTTCCAATCACTTTCTCTATCCATGGTAGGCGAAGGACCACGCTAAAATGGGCATTAAGGAAGTCAGGAGCCGACTCAAGCAGAAGGTATACAACTCTACTGTATTTGACCAAGGAAATGTATGTAATAAAAATGTTTCTTTCTGTTAATCAGATGATATGAGGTGGCCAGGTTGCATATTGTCATTGAAATCAGTTGAAAGCCAGCAGAGGATTGTGTCCTTGTCAGTGCACTAGTGACACCTACTGGTGTACTAAGTGTTGTCTTTTCCTTGTTTTTATGACTTGTGGTCTATTTTATACTTATTTGTTTTAGTTGAAAATCGTGTAAAATAGCAAAAATAGACGATCTACATCTCACATTACGTGTTGTGATGCGACATATTGTGAGCTTGTAGAGCACTTACTTTTGCCATTAACAAAATGAATAAAGATAATCATTACATCACGTTACTGTCACAATATCAATGTTGAGGTATTCGGTTAATGTTGTCCATATATTGCCCAGCCTTAACTCTACATGTATCAGAGGTGGAGAAATGGATTAAAGGTTGATCCAATAATAATAACAGCAAAAATCTATCTGATAATCTCCTGCTTACATAAACTGGACCCTGTGATCTCTCCAGGAGCAAGCAGAGAATGGCTACACCACTGCGGGCGTGGCGGCCATTGAACACGACGGCTCTTCCGGCACAGAGCAGAGAGAGGGAGTGTGGACCACCCTGGACCACCGCAGGCCCGTCACCGTGCACTTTGGACAGGTAGGCAGAACCAAACCACCCGGATTGGAGTGGCAGGGGTCTTCAACGTTTTCCAGGACCCCCTTAGCTAACAGAGCGATGAAGCAGGGACCCCCCACTACATATTGTATAAAATTGTGCTGCAGCTTTTTCATAGATTTCATAGACTGCTTCGTAGATGTGTTTGACAGCACTGTCATCAGTGTTGGATTCATGTTCATGTGTATTTTCAGACATTTAACCACTTAAACCGTCAATACTTAGTAAATTTCTCTGTGTACTTGGTCTGCTCTTTTTGCCCTCTACACCAAACCTCTTTCCTGAACATAGACGATGCGAGGCATTGTGAGCTTGTAGATCTGCTATTTTTGGCTAAAGTTCTCCTCAGAATAGGGATGCTGGGGTTCAATTGGTTAATGTAAAAAAAAAAATACTATGACACAAAGATTTGGCAGCCCCCCTGTAGTAACTCTGAGGACCACCTAGGGGTCCTGGACCCCTTGTTAACTGCTTTAACTTTCACTCAATTTCTTTGTTCTTTGTTTCGTTTGATACTGTAGTATGATGATGTAGGGCATTCATTTACGAAAAAACATAACGTTTAAATGGAGATACCTAGGTTTCTACCCGACAGCAACGATTATGGTATTTAATAGTTTCGTTTTTCATTTTCCTCCACAGGCGCGGCCCCCCAGGCCCCTGATGATGAAGAGACCGTCTAGCAATGTAGGCCTGGACAGCAACCCTGACCTGTACGTTATTAACAAAAAAAACACCACCACTTAACCGCTTAAACCCGATATCAGGGCTACCATTGGCACAGGTTGAGGGTTACCACTGGCACACTGGCATAAGTGTGAGATAGAGGATTTTTCTTTTAAATTACAAACTTAGTCAATTAATTTAAGTCCTCTGGCATTTGTATGCAAATGACGTCACCTCCTGCACATAATCCTTCCTCCTATTTACGCCTATTCTACTTAGTTGTATGTATACGTCAGAGTCTGTTAGCCTGGCATGGCCAGACTAATATCACTGCATGGATATTAGTCTGGAATCACTGTGTGGAACCTGCATTTCCAAGGGGCGGATTAACCCATTGAGACCTGAAGCCGATTCTACATGTCTCCTAAATCTCAACAGTTTTCTGAAAAACGTATGTTTCTATATCAGTGGTGCTCAAACTTTTTCATGTCAAGAACCCCCAAAATTATATGTATTTGGCCGCGGACCCCCATCAAAATATTTTGTTCCAGGGACCCCCAGAAGCAAAGATTTGAGTTAAAAATGTTCGCTTTAAAAATATATATATTCAGAAGATTTGCACACATTTTCACGATTTTTCAAAAATAGCAGATCTACAAGCTCATAGCGTGGCACTCGGTGCCGCACTATGAGCTTGTATATCTGCTATTTTTGAATAGCACAAAGTGTAAAATAATGCTTTTTAGCTCAAATCTAAAAATGACACAGTTCCAGGTCTTAATGGGTTAAAACAAATGCCTTTAATGATAAACCCGCCCCATATTTGTATACTGGGCCCTGAACGGTGCCCCACAACTTCGGGGGCAGCGATTCTTTTATCTTATTTTGATTATTATTACAAAACATATTCGAACCACTTCAACCCTATTTATATTTTGGCCATTAAAAATGAATAAATGTATTCTTTGCAGCGAGGCGCACCTGCCGTTCGGCTGTTTGGACGTTTGCAGCGTTGCATCGTGGGTAGTGGCCTGCAAAGCGATCCATTCTAACTGCTATCGCGTACGACTCAATGCTCCTTTTCATCATTCTGACAATATCCAATGCAGAAGAGAGTTTTGAGGAGAGAGAGGGGAGTAGTTTTGAAGGTTGTTTTTAAAAGGGAATTCATGAGCTAATGCTGTGCATGTAACATTCATTACTGGATCTCCATTTCATGACTACATATTAATCTGAGTTCTGTCAATCATCATCATTTTCCTATCCTTTCTTCTCTACCACCCACTGTGTGCTTTTAACCACTTAAACCCTGTATACCCCCCCCCCAAACTAGACCCTGTAGTATTTCCCCTCTACATCAAATCTCTTTGACGAAAATAGCAAATCTTCAAGCTCACAGTGCAGTGCATTGCGTTGCCTCGTGTTGTGAGCTTGTAGATCGGCAATGTCTTTGTTATATTGATAGGGACGCTAGCCAGCATTCATATTCTGGCAAGAACATCAGCCAGAAATAGCACGTTATGACACGTTGTGATACTCTGTGAGCTTGTATATCGGCTATTATGTGAGCTTGTATATCGGTTATTTTTGGTGAAGAGATTTGCTATGGACGGAAAAAAGCAGTCCAAGTGTTGAGCAAACTCGGGTCCAGCTTACTAAGTCTAGAGGGTTTAACATCTCTGGCTCACACTGCAAAATCCTGAGTGTTGATTTGAGTCCTGTAAGGGTTCGTTTATACACTCTCAAGTGATATTTCTTTGGTAAAATAAGTGTTAAATAGCTCTATATCGTGATAGATATCATTGAGTGTTTGTTCTCTCCAGCCCTTTTATAAACAAAAAATGTGTAAACACAGGGCAAACTTGCATACTACAGTATGCCTTTAACAAAAAAGAAAAAAATACTTACCCTACCTATTACCTACATATAAACGCTCCAGCTGTCGCCTTCTTTTCCTCTTTTCCCTTTCTTCTCTGTCGTCCTCTAGCTGTGCCCGTCCTACGCGCCACTACACGGTCTTTCTGTCGGAGGATTCGTCAGAGGACGAGCTGCAGCGCGACGACCAGTCCGCCTCGGGCTTTAACGAAACCTTTCTCTTCTCTTCCTTCGAATGGTCTCCCCTGTAAGCCAGATTCGCACTCGAGTCGCGCGACGGCATCGCCCGGTGAAAAACGGCCGACCTACAGGTTTCAAGGCGACTTGTAGGTCGGCTGTTTGCACCGTGCGACATTGTCGTGCGACGGAGTATACTTTTCGCTTTATGCTCCTCTTTGATTGGACACTTGATCATCCAATCATGCCTTCTGTTTCTCTCTGACCTTTTCTTTCTGTTGGTTTGTGTGCATCAGAGATGGGTAGGTAGAGTAGCAATTATAATGTATCTAACTAGTACTGAAGTAAGAACATATCTAGTACTCAGTCAAGTACTCAAGTAATGAGTTTCTTCATACGATCTGATTTATTGTAATAATCACAACAATCATACCATATTTGAAATGTCTACATTATAAAATTATAAGTGTGTGTACTACAGAAATAAACACAATTGTCTGATGTCTCTCTAATGTACATTACATTTTCAAGCATTGGCCCAAATGTAAAAGAGTAAAAGTGACAGTTTTTCTTCACAAGTAAACTTGAGTTAAGGTGACAAGTGCGTTGCATTAAACCTACTCTTACAAGTACAATGTATTAGTAATATAACTTATTACTACCCTCCTCTGGTGTGCATTCACTAGTCTTGGATGCCAGAGCTTCCCACTAGCACTTTGAACGCACCGGTTATATATGGTTATACTTTTAACATCAGTCTGTGCTCTCAACTGCAGTATCCTACAGCCGTGGATCAACGTTTTCATGTCATGGACCCCCACATTAATATGTATTTGGCTGCAGACTCTCATCTGAAAATATTTAGTGCCAGAAGTTACAATAGGTTTGTATAGGAAGGGGGCATGGTAGATTAAATGAATATCAAATATCTAAGTATTGAATCAAGCAACTTAATAACTGCGTGGAGTGGCTGTATTTTGGATTTGTTCCACAGTTTATGTTGACATTCATCCCTTGCAGGGACGCCTCTGTCTGTGGGAGGAGGGGGGGGGGGTCTCGGCCGGAGCTCTTAATTGAACTTCAATGCGGTTGTGCACTGAGTTGATTGATTGGGCCATAAAAGTGTAAAACTCGTTATGGACTCGTTAGTGCTCTCTCTAATCAATGACTGCATCAGAGACGGCAATCACTTTGATACTTTATTTATTTTGTATCTATCAGAAAGTGATTTTATTTATTTGTATCCTTATAAGTTACATAAAAAAAATCTTAAGTTCATGTAGATTCAAGATTTTGCACTTATTTATTTATTTATTTTAAATCTGGCATGGGTCGGACTCCAGTTTAATGCGTGTGACTGTGAATAGTATTTCATTTACTAGCTCTGCTACTTGTAACTCTCTCCACACTGCATGAGGCTCGATGCACAGCTATATGAGACTAAAGACATCCTCTTTGGCACCTCCTGCAGGCCTCAGCCCTACCGTTCCCTGAAGGAGGTGGAGTCCGCCGCGGAAGGCGGCGGCGATCCCGGCCCGGTGCCGGAGCATCGCACGGCCCCGCCCAGCCCGACCGCCGACAAGCTCTCCAACGTCAACCTGCTGGGTGAGCTGTTCAGCTGCCAGGACGAGCCGGACAGCCAGCCGCTCAGCCTGGCCAAGAGTCTGGAGGACCTGAGGACGCCCAAAGAGCTGTACAAGTTCACGTACCAGGTAACGCGAGGCTATTACGGAAACTAGAATTGGCAAAACATCGTAGTTAAAGGAGCCATTTTTAACGTGACATTCCACTGTTTATGTTGACATTCATCCCTCGCCTCTGTCTGTGGGGGGAGCGGGCTCTGCCGGAGCTCTTAATTGATCCCTTCCAACTTCAAAGGGGTTGTGCACTGAGTTGATTGATTGTGTCAAACTCGTTCTGTGCTCGTTAATAATAATAATAAAATAAACTTTATTTGTATAGCACCTTTCATGACAGGAAATGCAGCTTAAAGTGCTTTACAGAGCAAGAATACAATTACAGAAAAAGTACAAATAAGTTAGTGCTCTGCTGCTCTCTAATCAATGAATGCATCCTAGCATACCTTTAAAATGACCCCAGAAAGTGTGTATTTTGTATTTATTTGTTTGCGTGTTCATTGTATAATTAAAGTAAAAAAAATAATATATATATATATATATATTTATATATATCACATGCTCATATTACTGAGGCGCCATAAATACTTTATTTATTTTGTATCTATCAGAAAGTTATTGTATTTATTTGTTTCCTTATATGAACCTTATCTTCATATAATTGGTCCTCATTAATGCTCATTATAAGATGCCACCATGTCTCTCTACTTGCTCTCCGTCTCATTAGTGGGCTGTGGACAGTTCAGAAACCTGACTACTAATGACATCATCGATGAGGATTCCAAGCTAATAGAAACTACAGCCTTTCTCTTCCTGGAAAGTTAGCATGCTGACATAGAAGCCAATAAAAATAAACAAATAAAGTTATCAATCTTGTTTGAAATGTCCACAGCCCTCGCCTCGAGACACAGAGTGAGTAGACCGAAATGGTGCCATCTTGGGTGAAGCGCTCCTTTTAATTATCAATATATTTTCATGTTTTCTTTGCGTTCCTTGTGTTGCAGCGCATGGACCTTTCTGCCAACGAACGCACCTGCACCCTGCCTGGGCTCAAGCTCTCCCACCCCTACAACAAGCAGTGGAGCGGGCAGGACGACATGGCTGCACCTGCCTGGCCTTCTCCTGGCTGGGAGCGACCGCCGTCTGAGCCGCCGTCGGAGCTGCAGGAAGCACAGCCGCCCAGCGGTGAAAGCTTCGGGCCGAGCTCCGTCTGCCCCGATCCGTCCGGCGAGAGCAACATCACCATCCCGCGTCCCCAAGGCAGGAAAACGCCGGAACCCGGCAAGATCCTGGCACCCCACGTGACCAAAGCCCGCACCACGCCGACGGGGTCGTGGGAAGGACGGACTTCGGCGGGGGGGCAGGAGTTTAGGCAAGCCCTGGGGATGAGCCCCGGCGAGGATCTCCTCAAGCCCACCAGGTCAGACAGCGACGACTTAGACTTGTTGAACCTTTTAGACCCTCTTAACGACTCTGCGCAGGCCGCCGCCACTTCCCTGTACGAAGGGGGAGAATCCGGCTCTTCGGCCTCCAAACCGACCCTTCCGCCTCGGCCCAACCTGCCGGGTCTTCCCTGCCTCCCGCCATACACCCACACAACACTCAACCCCTTCGCCCATGGCCTGCGCACCACCTCCCCCCTCACACACTACTCCCCGGCGGTGGGCGCCAATCCCTTCGGCGGAGTCTACATGTCTCCCGCCGGGCCCTACTTCCACGGGCCGCCCCGGCCACACCCCCCCTCCGCGCTGCCTGAACTCTACAGAGCCTACTCCCCGAGTGCTTTCTCGACCGGCTTTCGGCCGCTCGGGTCGGCTTTCCCCCCCGCGGCCGCCTCCCTGCCCCACCTGTCCGCCAGCAATCACGCCCTCTCCGCCCTGGCGGACTCGCCCAGCGCGCCCAACCTGGCGCCGAGGAAGCCGCAGAAAACCGAGGAGGACTCCGCGGCGGCTCAGGACTTCTTCGGGGATCTGTTGACTATGGCAAAGCCGGCCACGCCTCCCAAGAAGAAGGCAGACGACCTTCGAAGGAGGTGGGAGACGTTTGATTAACGTCTCGCAATAATGTCCCCCCCCTGGGCTTAACCGTCCCCAAAGTACCACCAGCTGTGCTGCAGACCAATGACCACTAAGCGCGTCTGGTGGCTGAAGTTGCAGCCGATGCATAAACGCCGACTTCCCCCGTCTACGAGACACAGGGATGTAAAATGTGTGTTTTGAGTTTTGGTCTCTTTTCCCTCTCCGACAAGAACACTAGACATAACCGTGGCCCTTGCTGCTTCAGCACAACTCACTGTCCACAGTTAATTGTTTGATTCTTTGCAGCTGAGCCTGCTGCGTAAGCCTCATCTCCGACGCCACCTTATAGTCATACATGCTTATACCGCTCAATACATATAGCTACTTTTGTGACGTACAAATGCCAGTGACCTGAAGGGTGAGGGGGAATATGTCATACTCCTGTAACAAAAAAAACAAAACAGTGTTTGTCAAAATGATGCTAGCCCTTATCGGTAGAGAAGCTAGTCCGCTATTGTTGATTACCAGCTTTGTGGCATTATGGTAGTTATGACGTGTGGCGCATTGCAGTTATTTCATCTATCGATGTCGAGTGGGGTCATGCTGAGCAGGCCTTTCTTGGAGCCCACCGTCGCCTCGTGATTGCATCACTCGATGAAAAGAACAAATTATGAACTGAAAAAACTTGTCACGTCATGGTTGATCAACCGGAAAACTGCTTTTCCCCAAAATCCGGTGTTTTCCTCTAGCAACATGATCGTGCGACGAATCATGAACTAGGCTTAACTCTCGGGCTCGTGTCGTTAATCCCTGAATTATGTGTGACGAACTCTATGAAACCCTTGATGGGATGAATGACCCACTTTAAATATGCAGTGAGACACTGAATATCTGTAACTCTACAGCAGACCTGCTTTCTGCAACTTCCTGTCAATAAACAGTATGGGAACTTCTACATCTGTGACTGTGTATATACAGTATGTATCCACGTTTACAGAACATCTTATGTCACTATTCTATTTTAACTGTTCACTGTTAAAGTTTGTGAAGGATACAAACGTATGGATCAGAACCCACTTTATACATTTACGCGAGTGGTTCTAAAAGTGGGGTCTGGGGACCCCCATGGGTCCTTGGGGGGGTCTTTGTTCCAGGGGGTGAGCTTGTAGAGCTGCTTTTTTCATTTATTTTTTATGAAACATCTTGAAAATATGAAATATTTGGAATCATTTTGAACCTTTTTAACAACACAAATCTTTTCTTATGGGGTCCCTGGCACAACGTCCATTCAGGTATGGATTTGCAGCCAAATACATGAACAATCTTAACATGAGTCTTTAACATGAACAATGTTGAGAAGGACTGATTAAGTTGCTGGATGGAATACCTCATTAACAACTAGATGACATGATATCAGTGTATAGATGTCGGACTATTTTATCAGGTGGGTTGGACGGACGCCCTTTTAAATCTCTGGGACTCAATCTACACTGTTTTGTCAGTGTTAATTTAACTCTTGAGAGTGTAGAAATGAAACCAAATGGACCCGTAAGGGTCCATTTGGTTTCATTTGTACACTCTCAGAGTTACAGACCCTCAAGGCCCCATTTGGTTCCTAACAATCATTTCGCTGGGCACCCCCTGGAACCCCCTCAAGGACCTCTGTGGGTTCCCCGGACCCCATGTTGAGAACCACTGGCTCACACCCCACATGAGATCCATGTCATCAGTGGACGTGAGGAAATCTGACGGACTAGTTCCGCAATTCTGAATGTGGTATTGTGACAGTGTGCCATTATTTACCGTAAACAATAGTCCTCCCTTTCTTTACAGCTGTAGATCTCCAAATCGTTTTTTTTTTGTTGTTGTCACAGATGGGTCCAATCAACAGACGTCGATTTAATATCGGCTGATATTTACTCGGTGGCGAATATCCGCCCAGTCGTAATGCTTCTCGTGATTTAAAAAAAAGGTAATCGGCCTTTAATATATAATTAAGCACTTTTAAGTTTGATTTTGTGTTGGATGTGTTTTTATTTGTTTTCTGTTTCTCGTAATTAAAAATGACATGCAATCGTTTTTGGGTGGTTTCCATTAGTTCACTTAACTGTTTATTTTTTAACCCATTAAAACCGGGAATGCGTCCGGTGTCGTTTTAGATTTTAGCGTTGGCTATTCAAAAATAGCAGATCTACAAGCTCACAGCGCGGCTGAAGAATTTTGAACTACTGGCCCGGACCGCTGGCGTAGCGGTCCAGGCACCTAGGTTACAATGTAGCTTGACAGCGCATCGCAGGTTCGAGTCCCGATTCCGACGGCCTTTGCTGCGTGTCACCCCCCATCTCTCTCCCCATTTCCTGCCAGTCTACTGTCCTATCTATAATAAAGGCATAAAAAGGCCAAAAATGTATTTAGAAGACATTTGTAGAATCGGCCACAGGTCTTAATGGGTTTTAACAGACCTGACAACGTCCTTCTGATTTTTCTCATAGTAGCCTGAAAGATTATTTCTCCTAGTTGCCATCAATGTTAGGAATAACATGTTAGGAATAAATTACCCCTAAATAAACCACTTATAAATCGTGAAAATGTTTGCAAATCTTTGAATATATATATTTTTAAAGCAAACATTTGTAACTCAAATCTTTGCTTCTGGGGGTCCCTGGAACAAAATATTTTACAAATGTTCGCTTTAAAAAATATATAAAAGATTTGCACAAATTTGTACCAAAAAAGATCTACAAGCTCATAGCGCGGCACCGAGAGTGCCACGCTGTGAGCTTGTATATCTGCTATTTTTGAATAGCCAAAGAAATCTAAAATGACAGATGTGTTCCCGGATTCAATGAGCTGGTTGGTGCCTTGCATGGTTTCCTCCTCTGCCATGAATGTGGGATGAATAGTGAGCTACAAGCTCACAACACATAGAATTGCGACAAGTTTGATCTCCTATTTTGGAACTTTTTGGAAAACCTTTGGAAACCTGTGAGAAATGTGAAAGTTATAATATAATGACATGCCCATATAAAGTAGGTCTCTTGACACCTCTGCATAGCGTCTGTCTGCTGTCGTCGCCGCACCCCATTTCGGATGCTATGGTCGTCCACACTGCTGTCCTCCACCTCTCCGGCCTGGCTGTCTCTCTCTCTTAGCAGCCACCCACAGACGGGGTCTCCCAATAGGTGACACACGGCACTCCCCGCCTGTTGCCAAGCTGAAAGTTGTAACATTTTTTAACAATGCTATTACCGTGCATGTGGTAGTTAGCTATGTTAAAGTTATGGGATAACACTGTAGAACTGACATCACATCGAGAACATAGACAGACAGTGGATGAAAGTTATGATTTGAACGTGCTGGACTACAAGGCCTCGCATACTTGTTTGTGATCTTTCCTAGCATTGCACAGTATACAGTTGACACATCAATAACACGGAGAACAGTGAATTAAATGTCAGCAGTGGTTAACATATTTGTTGACCAATGCGTGAAGAGAAGAAGCAACACTTTCTAACGGTTCTCACCTTGACTTCCCCGTTCACATTTGTTTGTTTCTGTTTGTGTGTCCTTATTCTCATCAGTGGGTCTCGCTGATTGTTGATGTAGACACTGTACAGAAAATCAAACATTAGAAATGACATTTTATATTTTGTCTGTGATCATTCGCAACCTTGTAGATAAAGCGTGCTTTGTTTAACACACTATTAAGGCAGATCAGTGAACCAAAAGCCACTAATAGTGTAGTGAACAGATGTACTATGAGCAGATCTACTGAACATCCCCCTTCTGTGACACACGCGGAAGCTTGCCTACTCTAAAATGGCGCCCGAGATACCAATGCCTCAGAGCCGAAGGAGGCGTCTACCTTTATATGTCTATGGTGAGGAGCCCCCACCGGGAGGATGTAGAGCCTTCGTCCCACTGTGGATTCGAACCCACAACCTCTGCGGTGGTGGGCAGGCATTTTACCTCTGCGCCACCCGAGCACATACATACAAATTTAAATCATCAGTTGTCGGAGTTAAAAGAATGATATTGCTCGATATCGTCCGGATAAGAATGGTATAGGACATGCCTTTAAGACTAATTATGTGTACATACCCAACACACATATACACAAAATGGCACTAGTATTAGCTACCCAATATAGCAGGGTATGGGGGTAGTTAAATGACTGTAATAGGCTATACGGGGCTGGGTCCAGCTGGAATAGGCTAGACTAGAATGTTCTAGGTCTTAATAGACTCTAATATGCTCTATTAGGCTGTACTAGGCTCTTGTCAGCCCTTTAGCCCATTTGCACTTGAGATTAACCACTGTGTCCACGGGCAATAGTTTTACAAGGGTTTGTGTCCACCGGCAATAGTTTTACATGAACATTTCTAGGCTATTAGAGTCTAGTAAGGCCTAGAACATTCTAGTCTAGCCTATTCCAGCTGGACCCAGCACTGTATAGCCTATTACAGTCATTTAACTACGCCCATAGCCTAAGCTATTCTCCCAGTGGGCTGGACTTTGTGTGCTGGAATGTGCCGGACTGCTTAGCTCTGGTGGGCTATAATGGGCTCTGGTGGGCTGTGCTGGGCTCTGTTAGGTTGTACGGGGCAGTACTATACTATAGCCTAAACATTTTCATGTAAAACTATTGCCGGTGGACACAAACCCATGTAAAACTATTGCCCGTGGACACAGTGGTTAATCTCAAGTGCAAAGGGGCTACAGGGCTGACAAGAGCCTAGTACAGCCTAATAGAGCCTATTAGAGTCTAGTAAGACCTAGAACATTCTAGTCTAGCCTATTCCAGATGGACCCAGCCCTGTATAGCCTATTACAGTCATTTAACTACCCCCATACCCTAGGCTATTCTCCCAGTGGGCTGGACTTTGTGTGCTGGAATGTGCCGGACTGCTGGGCTCTGGTGGGCTATAATGGGCTCTGGTGGGCTGTGCTGGGCTCTGTTAGGTTGTACGGGGCAGTACTATACTATAGCCTAAACATTTTCATGTAAAACTATTGCCGGTGGACACAAACCCATGTAAAACTATTGCCTGTGGACACAGTGGTTAATCTCAAGTGCAAAGGGGCTACAGGGCTGACAAGAGCCTAGTACAGCCTAATATAGCCTATTAGAGTCTAGTAAGGCCATTAAGTAAGTGGACATTAAAACATAGACTTAGATTCGAGAGCTAAACTTTTAGGACTAAAAGAGAAAAACAAATTGTAATGCCTTACCAAATTCTTGCATAATTTATGCTAATAAGGAAAGGTAGCATGATTGCACCATGGTAATAGATGGATTTCTGGACATCATAAACATGGACTTAAACTCTTAGATTACCTTTATAAGTTAATTAAAAGCTAAATTATAGCCTTTTCCAAGTTTTTGGCAATTAAGTTGCTCATTATGCAAAATTCTCGATATTTATGCCTAAACCGAGACTTTTACAGCTTGGCATCCGGCAGAAATGGATTCAGCGCCTAAAAATCATATAGAAACAACTCACTTAGTACTTTTACTCAAAAATGCCTACCACATTGTTTTCCAGGGGGAATTTTCCATTTTCGGCCCTGTCTAGTAGGTCGCCTACTTCGCCCATTCAATGGTCTGATAAAACGTTATAATCTCCCATTCAATGCATTGATAGCATTCGAAGCCGGTGCCAAGGCACAAAGTGGAGAGGTAACAGGTAGACATGCTCCTCTAACATTACCCTTAAAGACCGTTTGTGTCTAGGGTTGATTTTATCAGCCATTTTTAATGGCTGATAAAAAAAGCTGCCATAATATGGCTGATTTAAATTTAGTCTCATTCTTAGTCCAGTTTCTATCGCCCTTGTTGTTTTTTATCATATTTAGTCAACCTCATCCTTTATTTATTTAAGTTTCAGTCGACTAAAAGTCGAGCATTTTAGTCTTTATCTTAGTCCATAAGGTATTTAGTATTTACTTTAAGTCAATGACAGTGATTAAAAATAAATTGACTTTTTACCGCCCTGATCCCAGTACAACCCATCACTAAACACCTGGTTATAGAACCAATGTCCAGTTCTACCAACTGATCATAGTACTGCCTGACAACACAACGTTATAGAACCATACATTTTGTTTGACTCAGATCCTGAGTGGGCTGCCCATTGATCCGACAGCCAGACCAATGATGGTGCTTAGGAATAAAGAGCTGATGCGCGCAATACCATGGCACAATCCTAAATTCCAGGTGCGGAGAGGGCATGCCTGTGTGTGTGTGTGTGTGTGTGTGTGTGTGTGTGTGTGTGTGTGTGTGTGTGTGTGTGTGTGTGTGTGTGTGTGTGTGTGTGTGTGTGTGTGTGTGTGTGTGTGTGTGTGTGTGTGTGTGTGTGTGTGTGTGTGTGTGTGTACAATGCCAGTTTCTTTGGAAACTATCTAGATCTCGCCTAACCAGAAACAGTGTCTGATGACATTGTATTCACCTGACCTCTCACTCTGTTGTCGGTTAACTTGGGTTCATGCACTCTGAGTTAAAATGTCTATTAAATGGCTGCATTGCAATTGTTTTGCATTTGTTCGTTGCTGTACTCCAATCAATTCATATTGAGAGAGAGAGAGAGAGAGAGAGAGAGAGAGAGAGAGAGAGAGAGAGAGAGAGAGAGAGAGAGAGAGAGAGAGAGAGAGAGAGAGAGAGAGAGAGAGAGAGAGAGAGAGAGAGAGAGAGAGAGAGAGAGAGAGAGAGAGAGAGAGAGAGAGAGAGAGAGAGAGAGAGAGAGAGAGAGAGAGAGAGAGAGAGAGAGAGACGGAATAGATTGAAGAGAGAGAGAGAGAGAAACGGAATAGATTGAAGAGAGAGAGAGAGAGAAACGGAATAGATTGAAGAGAGAGAGAGAGAGAAACGGAATAGATTGAAGAGAGAGAGAGAGAGAAACGGAATAGATTGAAGAGAGAGAGAGAGAGAAACGGAATAGATTGAAGAGAGAGAGAGAGAGAAACGGAATAGATTGAAGAGAGAGAGAGAGAGAAACGGAATAGATTGAAGAGAGAGAGAGAGAGAAACGGAATAGATTGAAGAGAGAGAGAGAGAGAAACGGAATAGATTGAAGAGAGAGAGAGAGAGAAACGGAATAGATTGAAGAGAGAGAGAGAGAGAAACGGAATAGATTGAAGAGAGAGAGAGAGAGAAACGGAATAGATTGAAGAGAGAGAGAGAGAGAAACGGAATAGATTGAAGAGAGAGAGAGAGAGAGAAACGGAATAGATTGAAGAGAGAGAGAGAGAGAGAAACGGAATAGATTGAAGAGAGAGAGAGAGAGAGAAACGGAATAGATTGAAGAGAGAGAGAGAGAGAGAGAAACGGAATAGATTGAAGAGAGAGAGAGAGAGAGAAACGGAATAGATTGAAGAGAGAGAGAGAGAGAGAAACGGAATAGATTGAAGAGACAGAGAGAGAGAGAGAGAGAAACGGAATAGATTGAAGAGACAGAGAGAGAGAGAGAGAGAAACGGAATAGATTGAAGAGACAGAGAGAGAGACATGGAAACGGAATAGATTGAAGAGAAAGACATGGAAACGGAATAGATTGAAGAGAGAGAGAGCCATGGAAACGGAATAGATTGAGTCATGTTTTTTGCAATTCAACTTAAATGAGTGTGCATCAAGTGAGGCTTGAACCAGCAACCTTGCGGTCAAGAGGCACTCTTAGGTAGCTGCAACACTACCTATAGTGCTATAGCTTTGTCCAGGCTGATGTTGTCTGTTGAGGATCACAAACGCTTGCCTTCTGTCATGACCCAAGCCCCTGTTTCACTAACACTAAGATCACTCGTTCACAAACCATTTACCAATGAAGAAATTGTACATCTCCTCAGAAGCAAAGTAGCCGATCTACAAGCTCACAAACCATTAAAAGTTGTCAGATTGTACATCGGCTATTTTCACAATGAAGTATGTTATACATTGAAAAAACATACTCTCATTGCTATCTGAAAAGTTGTGAGATTGTAGATCAGCTGTATGTAAAAAACACTCAATTAAGTATTTCATGTTATCTTTAACAATTGCAGATGTATTCATTGATAGTCATGTTGTGTGAAATGCAACTTAGATGAAGTCTGCACCAAGTGAGGCTTGAACTGGTGACCTTCAGGTTGTGGGGCACACATTTAAGCGAGAAGCCACCAACAGACAAGAACCTGTGAAAGGAGATCACACACATGATACAGTTTCACGCAAATAGCTGAAAAAGTGTTTTTCAAACTGCTCAAGATTGCGGACAATCTAAGGGCGGTGCTTACTGGTCAACGTGATAGATGTGTTCCTCATTAGTCAAGGCACATGTGTAAGCAGGTCTAATGGCTGTCGGCCAAACGAGGCATGACTTTTGCCTGTTTAAAGTTTGCATTTTCAAAAAATTGCTATAGCGCCCCCGTTTGACCAATTGGAGTAAGATTGGTTTCAGTGATATTTGGAATGGCCCTTTACATTTCTGCAAAGTTTCAAAGAATGGTAAGTCTGCATATATGTGTTAGGGGCAGATGAATAATTGTCATAAAACTGCAATATTCATTGGCTCATTAAAGCTTCATTTTTTCACTTATGGAAAATATTTTGCAAATGTTTTTTGGCATAGGTCCAAAGTTCATGTGTAAAAAGTTTCGTGCAGATTACTCAAAAATCCCAGGAGGAGATAGGTTTTAACTGTTTTTCATATAATTCAAAATGGTGGGAGATCTAAAGGTCAGAGGTCAAAAGTCAGAGTGTGAAAGTTGTTCAGCATGAGGAGACGCATGTGTGCATCGAAGTTTCATGGCTGTAGGTGAAACAGGGCATGAGTTGTACCTGTTCAAAGTTGGCATTTTCAACTGAGTGCTATAGCGCCACCTTTTGACGAAAGATTGTGAGAATTATTTCTTGATCGTTTTTCATGACCATCTATGATATGGCAGAGTTTCATAAAAAGCGACTGCACGGTTCAGCCAGAACTGCCAAAAGTGGCAGTTCTGAAGAAACGGAATAATCAGAATAACAATACGGGTCCATGCTGGAAGCCTGGCCCCGTAAAAAAATGAAAAAGAATCCTGACATTCAGTTCTTCAGTCAGTGATAGAGGTAGCAACTTGCACTTCTCCACATTCTCCCAGAACAAGGGACATGTGTTCAACCTCAATTGATTTCAAAAGCATATTTTTTGTTGTACAAAAATATAAAGAATTTATGTTCATTTTTTAAATGTGTGTGTTGTGATCACTGATCATCCCTAGCATTGTACAGTATACAGTTCACACATGAATTAAGACAGAGAACAGAGAATTCAAAGTCAGCAGTGGTTAACAAAATGGTTGACTAATGTGTGAGACGCAACGGTTCTCACCTTGACTTCCCTTTTACATTTGCTTGTGGTCTTCATCTGTTTATCAATGTAATGTTAAGATAGACATATTTTACAGGAAAGTGTAAGTGTGTGTGTCTGTGTGTGTGTGTGTGTGTGTGTGTGTGTGTGTGTGTGTGTGTGTGTGTGTGTGTGTGCGTGCGTGTGTGTGGCACGCAAAAACAGGATTTGTTGATGACAGCGGAATGCCATTAAGAACTGAAATCACTCCCTGATGAATAGATAATGAGTAGGAGCTGACGTGTCAAAAAACATCAAGATAAAAGACGCCGTGCTGTTCAGTGAAGGTCAGTGAAGGTCAGGTTCACATTTAAGAGTAAGTGTATTCCAGCAGCCGCAGCGCATCACCGTCTCTGTCCTGACAGACTGAGATGTTCAAACTAAGATTGATTCTGTTCCTGCTGCTCTGGAGCTCAGGTAGGAGTTGTTTTTTAAATGAATAATCACTCATAATGAATGTATTCTGTGTGTAACGCAATAATGCAGTGGCTCTCAAACTTTTAAATTTCAAGGACCCCCATGCAGTGGTGTAAAGTACCTAAGTACATTTACTTATAAGTACTGTATTTAAGTAAAACTATGAGGTATTTGTACTTTACTTGAGTATTTCCAATTTCCAATACTTTTACTACTACTCCACTACATCTCGGATCCAATTCTCTCTGACCTACTTAACTAATGACTTTTAGAAGGAACATGACAAAACTCTAATCCAAAGTAATGGAGGTCACTTTGAAGTTGTGTTGCTCAGCTTGAACAGTTGCCGTCCATCTTTTCAACAGGTACAGATCCAGCATCAGCAGACCACTTGTATTCCCTTGCAGAAGTTACCGTGGAGAATGGAACCACCCTGGGAGACCCACTCATGTGGGTAGAGACAAAAAATGTTACTCAAGTATTTGACCCATTTTTTCTTTCTTTTCTTTTTTCTCGCATTTCTAAACCAATAATTTCATGATCAGCGAACCGGTAGGAAGCGGTACTCGTTTGGTCTCCTACCTGCCGGTCATCAAATTATTGGCTTAAGAATGCGACAAAAACAAAACAATATCAAGTCTCCATGGGGTGACTAATCGATAGAAAAAAAGTAATTTTGGGTGTGAACTATCCCTTTAAGAGTGCTTGTTTAGCTGTAAATATACAGTGTTATAAGCCGATGAAATAGCTTTTATACTTGACCTTATAGGTCATTATAAAATGCTCAATTATGTGTTGATTATTGTTATAAAGCATCATGAGTATTTATGAGTTCTCATAACTATAATTAAACAGTGTTATATGTAGGTTATAATGCATTATCATTATGTTTATGAAGACTTATAGACATGCATAGCAAGTGTTACCAGCTGATCTTGCAAGCTTTTAGATGAAATTGCTATGGCTATTTTCGACTATGGGCTTAGGGTTAAATGGCACAAAAAAAGAAAGAAAAAAGAAATCCGTCCAAACATCCCTGGATGTTCTGGGTTGGGGATCATTAACGGCCGGCAGGCTGTAGCTCACTCCTGGCCCTGGCAGGCGTCCCTGCAGGTAAATCACCAACAACTCTTTGTTTACTAGAGCAGTGGTTCCCAAACTGAGACATTGTTTTGGGGGGTCCCCAGACGATTAGCTTAATGTGGTGCAACATTGTTTTCTCACAGTTAAAGAAACCAACCTACAGTATAAGTGTTTTCGGGGTATCTGCACATTTCTAAAGTGACAATGTAAGCGCTTAAACAGCTTTTAAGACATTTGTAACACCTCTGAAATTAATTTTTCATTGCGTCAAAAGTAATCAACAAACTATACTATGAAAAATTGTCAAACTTTGGTGAAATTGTCAAATATTACCTATTTTGACAATTATCTGTGGAACCGAGTCAAGCTAAATGTAATGCCTCAACTCCTACGATTCCAAGTGCTTGTCAGGGTGGTCAGTTCAAAAATGATTATTTTGGGGAGTCACGGCCTGAAAAGTTTGGGAACCCTTGTACTAGAATGGACCGTGCAGTGGAGTGTTTGCTCTGTGTGTGTGTGTGTGTGTACCTGTGCGTGCATGCTTGCATGCATGATGCAAAGGAGTGGGTGACAGTAAGGCGGACGTAAGGAAAGATGGGAAGCTACAGTTTGTTGTTTTGTCGTTTCATGATGGCAGACTTTCTGAAGCGCTCTTATGTTGAATCAAACGTACAGTTTGCTAATGAGAACAATGTGAATCCAGGCCAGCGGCTCGCACTTCTGTGGTGGAACGCTGATCGGCAAGTACTGGGTGGTGACTGCTGCAAGCTGCAAGGCCAGGTATGGTAGTCAAGCCGCCATGTGTCTTTGTTTTGTTTGTTTGTTCGTTGGTTAATTTCTTTCTGTCGTTCGTTTGTTCGTTCGTTCATTCCATAGCCCTTAAAAAATAAAATGTCTTTGCCTTTTGCACCTTGCTCTGCATGTCTCTCCTCTTTGAGTTAAACACCCTCCATCATTGTGTATTTTTGAGTTAAACACCCTCCATCATTGTGTATTTCTTTGTAAACCTTTTCAGCACAAGTCACCGTGTGATCCTGGGCCAGCACGACCTCAGAAACACTGAGGCATCCAGAAGAAGAGTATTGCACGAGTAGGCTGCTTTGTTTGATACAGTATGACATGATGCATATTGTTGCTGTCGGGCAGACACCTCTTATCTCTAACCTTTTGTGTTTTTTCGTAAATTAACATCCTACTTCATCATACTAGAGCATCACACAAAAGCAGATATACAAGCTCGAAACGCGACGCTTCACGCCACGTTTATGCTACGTTTGTTATTTTTTTATTTGAATCCCGAAAAGTAGCAGTTTTGGAGATAATGAGGTTTCCAGACGGAGACGATAAAATAGGGACACAACATAATTTTGTTACATTTGTTATCAGGGTCCTCTCTCCATTACCTGCTCCTAATTTTGGCAATTACAGTACATGTTTTGAAGTTTCTAATGTTCCTTGGCTCCAGATTGGAAAATGTGGTTGGAGCCAGGCATTCATTCAGTCAACAAGCACTAACAAACTATCTTTTTCCATTCATCTCTCCTACATGCTAGGTCTTCAAGCACCCTGACTACAACGCCGGAACTCATGACTACGACATTGCCCTGATCAAACTGGCCCACCCTGCCCGGATGAACAGCTATGTGTCCCCTGTGTGCGTCGCCGAGACGTGCGACAACTACCATCATGGCACCAATTGTGTGGCCACCGGCTGGGGCCTGACCCGCTACATCCGTGAGTGAATGAGAGCAAACACACCCATCAACCACAGTTCAACAGTGTAGAATAGAGTAGGAGAGAGTAGGATGTGTGGATTGTACATTAGCCTATAGTGACAAACAGTGTGCACAAGACATTTGGCGCTGATCGGTCCAGCGGTTTGCGAGATTTGCTCCGGACAGACACACAGATATACAGACAGACAGACAGATGGTCTTATAGACAGCTTAGCCTCTTTCAGAGACATTCTGAGTGGCACATATATGGGGCGACAGTGGCTCAGGGGTAGAGTGGCCAGGTAGAGTGAACTGGAAACCGCAAGGTTCCCAGTTCGATCCCGGGCTGGGGGGCTCCCCCAGAGTTAGTGTTGAAGTGTCCTTGAGCAAGACACTGAACCCCTAATTGTTCCCGATGAGCAGGTTGGTGCCTTGCATGGTTTCCTCCGCCGTCGGTGTATGAATGTGTGTGTGAATGGGTGAATGCACAATCTATGTAAAGCGCTTTGGATCAAAGCACTGTGTAAAATGTCTTGGTAGAGAGTTCACTGCCTGGCTAAATTATATACCCCGACACCAGTATGCCGGCAAGAGCAGTTGGACCAGACCAGGATTGAGAGTTGAAAATGGGTTTATTGCCAGTTCTGTGTACAACACAAATGCTGATGATGATGATGATATGGTGATGATTGATGATGATTTTAAACTATAATAGAACAAACAAGGGGAACCAATCAAACAAAGTACACAACAATAAACTTAGGCAAGGTAACTTAACAAGTGATAAAAACTAGGCATAAATGTCAAATAAACAAATAATCAAAAGGAACATTATGTACTAATAAACAGGAAACAAGCAAACAAATAATCAAAAGGAACATATGTACTAATAAACAGGAAACAAGCAAACAAATAATCAAAAGGAACATATGTACTAATAAACAGGAAACAAGCAAACAAATAATCAAAAGGAACATATGTACTAATAAACAGGAAACAAACAGAACTTACATATAATGCATCAAGTGGACATACAACATAGGAGCACTAGCCAGCAGCACCTCTTCCCCTGGTGACAAATGTTTGGTCTGACACTACCTGGGCCTATATAGACCTACCTCAGGTGTGACAAATTAGGCTAAAACCAGACTCCGCCCACCACTAATGAAATGATTAGAACCACAGGGTCCAACTCCACCCACTCCCAGCAAGAGAGTGAGAGGATTTTCTACACACTGTATAAATGCACCATTTAACATACTATAGGTGTCTATAGCAGCAATTCGTTAGTACAATGGACTACAATGGAAACAACCTTTAGCATAACCTTTGACCTGTATTGTTATGTACTGTACTGCACTGTATTGAATTATTCAATCATTCAATCATTCAATCATTCATTCAATCAGTCAATCAATCAAATCAATCAATCAATCAATCAATCCCAAAATGTGTGCCGAGGCTAGTTTTCATATTTTTTTTCACAGTTTTCATCGTGATAGCTGATGTGATAAATAGAAACTTAAAGTACACTACCTTAGTTCCATTGATCGAGGCCGCAGCACAATCGATTGATTGTTCATTAAAAATAAACATGCTCTGAAAACGCACAGGGCCCCCCAACCTTGGTCTATTAGCTCAAAGCTAAACTGTTGAATCATTATGTACGTTCTGTTGTGTTTCCCAGCTGCCAGGACACCTACCACGCTCCGGCAGGCCTGCCTGCCCCTCTGGGGGTTCCAGAAGTGCAAGAGCTACTGGGGCCGCCGCCATTCTGCCATCAGCAGTCAGATGTTGTGTGCTGGAGCCAACGGGGCTGAAACCTGCCAGGTGAGTGACACCCTTCAATGAAAAAGAGAGGGGAAAAATGTCAAGATGACGTTAACCCATTCAAACCGGGAACGCATCTGTGTAACCACATTAACCATTATTTTATACTTTGGCTATTTTTGAATAATCGTGAAAATTTGTGCAAATCTTTGAATATATATATATATATTTTTAAAGCGAACATTTTTAACTCAAATCTTTGCTTCGGGGAGGGTCCCTGGAACAACATATTTTTTAATAGATTGGGGTCCGCGGCCAAATACATATCATTTTGGTGATCCTTGACATGAAAGACTTTGAGAACTACTGATTATAGCAACAGTGTTGTTTTCAAAAAACTGTTAGGATTTAGAAGACATTAAAGAATCATCAGAAGCAAAGATTTGAGTTAAAAAAAGTTGCTTTAAAAAATATATATATTCAAAGATTTGCACACATTTTCACGATAAAAAAAAAAAAGCAGATCTACAAGCCCGTAGTGCAGCACTCGGTGCCGTGCTACGAGCTTGTATATCTGCTATTTTTGAATAGCCAAAGAAATCCTAAAATGACACAGATGCGTTCCCGGTCTTAATGGATGAATGCCACGTTCATGAAGATGGAAAGCAACGGCCAACGTTTGCAGCTGCTACAAAATCAAAGCTGCCATCCAAGTTGAGCTGGTTTTAACTGCAGCTTTCAACTTCCACTCAACTTTTCTCTTCACACAATGCCTGCTTGCAATGGGGTCAAACTAATTATTTACGTCAGTTCCGTGCTCTTTTTAACCGTAGGCGTTATAGATTCCTTTATAGTTTTGCTTGCTTGTCGGACGCATGCTTGACGTCAACGAGTGTGTCGACAAAACCGCGTCAACTTTTTTAGCTTCGTATCTCTTGTAGCTGCCAGTGTGAACGCGACATTAGACGTCAAACACATTCAAGGAAATCTTCACCCCCACTTCACCTATCATGGAGGTTACGGTGAATGAAGAATCCCAAAGCGAAGAGATTTTTTTTTATTTGATGAATTGAAGAAAATAGGGGTCCTTCCAGGATTAAAAACAGCAAAACTATATCAAAAATATGTTAATAAACTCCAACACAACTCTCAAAGTATAATTACAAGCTTCCTGTATCAAGTCTGCTCAGTACTTCTGAAACACTGCATGTCTGCTGAAACGTGTCTCATGTACTGTATTAAGGACGCCCACACCTGGGAGAACAAGTGCATATGAAGTCAGTCACCTGTGTTGAATCCCACACGCACACCCAGGATCATATCTCTTTCACATGAGACTGTTTATCCCGGAAGAGTCTTAAAGTTTCTGTGAAAATGTGACGTTTTGAAAGTTCTAGGGACACATACTGGATGCAAGAGGGCTTGGATTATACTTGTTCTTTAGTTGCTTACAAACAGATATTTGATATGGTTTTGCTATTGTTAATCATGAACCCCTATTTTCCTCAACTCATAGAGCATTTTCTTTATTTTGGATATTTGGACCGCATAGGTGACAAATTCTCAATGTATTCAAGGCTTCATATGAGTAATAAAAAAAAAGAAGTCATTTTGGGGGTGAAGTACTTCTTTAACCACTTTAACCCTGGTGTCTCCATTTTAGGCATGTCATAAGTAAATAAGTAAATAAATACATAAATACATAAATACATAAATACATAAATACATAAATACATAAATACATAAATACATAAACACATAAACACATAAACACATAAATACATAAAATAAGAAATATATATTAGATTAGAACATTGTTGTGGATACGTGGTGACGTGGTTAAAATACAAAAAAAAAGAAAGCCAGACACCAGAGGATTAAGCACTTAGTTAAAACCCCAGCATCCATATTGTGGGGAAAAACGTGTACTTTGTAAGCTTGTAGATCGGCTAATTTCAGCGTTTCATGTAGAGCGAAAACAGAAAAGACACTATGTTTTTTTTTTTAAGTGGTTACAAAACACACGGTTCTTGTTATTTCAGGGTGGCGGTGGCGGACCCCTGGTGTGCAAGAAGAACGGAGCCTGGATGCTGTTTGGTGTCACCTCCTGGGGCATTAGGGGCTGCATTACCACCACACCTGGCGTGTACTCCGCCATCCCTTGGCTGCGCGCCTGGATGGACCGCACCATGGCTGACAACTAAACTGTTAACCGCCTGGCTGCACCTACAGTAGGGCTGTCACCATTTACTAAATTTAAGTTGCCGATCAATTGTCATACAAATAGTCGCGATTAACGATTGAATTGGGTTTTGGCATTGAACATTGGAATAAAAAAATTTATTAAAGAAAATCTGTTAGCCTTTTAGACTTCGTAAACAGAAATTGCCCTGGGCAGATATGAGTGAACATACAAAGGAATTACTGGCATATTTAATCATTTCATACTTTAAAAGGAAAGCAGAAACAGTTGTTTGTGACGAGTTGTAAGCTTGTAGATCTGCTATATCTGCTTTTTTTTATATTTAAAAATGTATGAACATTTTTCAACAATTATGACGAATGTTAAAAAATAATTGTGATTATCTCAAATAATTTCGATTAGACGATGATGTAATCATTGTGACAGGCCTAGATGGACGCACTATCGCTGACAACTAAACTGCAAACAGTTGTTACTGTAGCTGGTATTTACACCAGTGGTTCCCGCCATACAATATTTGAGTTATTAGAACGTTTCAAAAGCATTCAAAATTATAGTTTTTTACTTTGTTTTGAAAATAGCAGATCTGAGATCGGCTATTTTCAAACGGACAGCGTATGTAGCGTTAAAGTGATTAAACCTGTTTTGGATGCTACAATAACCAATTTGGCTGGGGACCCCCTGGAACCCCCTCAAGGACCCCTGGGGGTCCCCGGACCCCACTTTGAGAACCACTGATCTACACAATCAATAGTAGCCTACAATCACTGCAAATGACTGCCTGTATTTGTCCCTGCACTTTGTTTGCAGTGATGAATGCATATTGCTTATTGGAATTGCAATTGAGTACCAGTTATTGTCTCCGCCAGGCCGAAGGCCGTGGCTGGGGACTATGTTTTCTTGAGTAAAAGTACAAAAGTATTGGTATACAAATGTACCAGAAGTAAGAGGCATTGTGCAGAATGTCCCATTTCAAGTTTTAAAACATTTATGAAAATCTTTTCATAATATTATTATTATTAAAAGCCCCATATATGGAGTACTCTGATGTCTTCAAAATGACATCATAGTACTGACCTCATGGCCAGACTCCATATTTGAGCATACCTGACACAGAACTCCATATATGGCCATAAAAGGGACACAGACAGACAGACAGACAGACAGACAGACAGACAGACAGATAGATCTAGGTTCAGGCTGCATAGCGGCCCTCACATTTAGAGTTCACCTACAAGTTACACCTCCAATCCGACCAACATGCCCATATATGGGCGTGTCAGGGGCCCCAGGGGACACAAGCAAATCGGTGATGCTAGGCAACGGTTTATGTCGCATCTGACATGAGAGCTGGTGATGTCATACTGATGAGGCACCACCTTGGGAGAGTTTGGGAATCTCCACAATATGGGCAAGTGTTTCAACCTATCAGCTTGTGGATCTCCATACATGGGCAATGATGTACCCTATATTTTAGACCAGGTGTGTGAGTAAAGACTGATGTCATATTTGATGACATCAGATGTCAAGCAGCTATAAAACGCGGCTTCGTGTCGCACCTTATGTCACATCTTTTGTCACAGAGTCTGTGAGAGCGGTGGTGTGAGGGGGCCCTTTGTAGAGAGAGCAGATCGGGGATTTCTACAAAACGTCGTTTGTCGTTCACATCAGCACCGGAAGCATGAGGTTAAGAATTCAGATCAACAACCAAATCAGCAGAGTTGAGCTGGCGGGAGAGGAGCCCACGTTGGCAGATCTCCAACTGCAGGTCCAGGAGATCCTTCTACCTTCTCACGGACTCAGTCCGGACACAGAGTTCACTCTGTCTCTGAACAGCACAGAGCCTCTGGTGGTTGCAGACACTGTCCTCCAAACTCTGTCCTCCTGTGGGATCGTTTCTGGGGATTCTATCAGTGTGCTCCTGTCCACCGCCTCCCCTTCAGCCCGGTCTGTCAGCAGCAGCAGCACTTGTAGCAGCCGTACGCCATCCCAACAACGCGGCCAGATAAACCACATGGATGCTACACCTTCTTCCAGTGAGCCTAGCGGCAGCGGCCAATCGTCACGCATGCAAGTCTGCACCTGGGAGCCCGTGCTTTGCAGCGAGGCAGAGGAGGGGAAGGTTCCCCACTACCTGGAAGTCCTGCACCACGGAGCCCAAAGCGGCAGCCCCGCCGACTGCCTCGTGGTGGCAGTGCATCTCCTGATGCTGGAGACGGGCTTCGTTCATCGCGGTTCTTCCGACATCGCGCCTGGTGGTGAGATGGCGGCGATGCCCACCGGCTGGAGGAAAGCGGGCGGAGCGTACGGACTGCATTACACTCATCCTCTGTGTGAGGAGAGCCTCGTCATGCTCAATGCCGTGTCCATGGGAGCCAAGCTTGTTATCAACGCCACTCTGAAGATCAAGACGGCGGATGCGACAGCAACGACGACGACAACGGTGGGCAAACTGTGTCTGAGTCCATCCAACTTTGTGAGAGCGGCGTGGGCGGGCTCCAGTGCAGCCGCGGCGTTTAACCATCTGCGGACGCTGTCGCGGACATTCAAAGACCAGCTGGCGTTCCCTTTAATAGCTGCAGCCAGAGACTCCATGGCTCTGCCGGCTGCGTTTGGGCTGGACGCTCTTCCCCCAGAGCTTCTGCTCCCAATCCTGAGGCTTCTGGACGTCCACAGCCTGGTGGCGTTGTCCTCCGTTAGCGGACGTTTCCACAGCGTCACAGCAGACAACCCACTGTGGAGACACATCTACCAGCGGGACTTCAACAGACGAGATGGATCCAGCGGCGGATCATCCAGAGACACTGACTGGAAAGATCTTTACAAGCGGGAGTACAAGTCACGCCAGGATCGGCTACGTGTCGACCCTAACCCTAACCCTCGACGTTTCATCCCTTACCCTATGCCTAACCCTAACCCTAACCCATACCCATACCCTATGCCTATACCTATCCCTGACCCTTACCCTTACCCTATGCCTAACCCAGACCCTTACCCTTACCCTTACCCTTTTCATCCTTTCAGGCATAACTCCATCAGGCAGCTCCCATGTCAAGCAGAGCCACCAAGAGGTGGTTTTCTTGGACGGCAAGGATCAACGACCACATATAGAGGCCGGGCCAGAAGAGGAGGTGGTGTTCCTGGACACGACCAGAGCCATTTAAGGAGAGTTGCGTCACCTCCGTTAACTTCATCGGGCCAGTCTTCTACAGAGCCTTCTATTGGCGAATAGTGACAAAGCAATGAACCGGAAGTTTATGGAATGCACTGGAGTCTCTTTGTCTCGAGTATACATGAACCACGTGTTTGTTTCCATTGTGGTCCATGTAAAACATTCCACATCTAGCAAGAAACAATACAACAAACAGATGATACAAGAAATTCATTTAAAGAATACACAGTTCATGTTGATAACTTAATATGGGGGACCAGGGTTGATAACGTGTGGAGGATGCCACTCACAGGAGATGTTGTGAAGCTCACTAAAAGAGTGAGTTGTTTGCAACCAGTGTTAATTTTAATGGCACATTTTGATTTAGTTTTAGTTAGTCTTTTGAATAAATTCAAATTTTAGTGATATGAAATGTTTTAGTTTTTGTACAGTTGAAAAGTCAATTAAAATGTAACAGGTTTGTTAGACTCTAACAACCCTGTTACATTTTAATTGACTCTAACAGTTAGAGTGTAATGCATTGTTTTGAATGATTCTCAAAGGTGCATTCTTTTTAGTACACATTTGTTTCAATTTGAGGAAAGTACTCATTCAGCGAATCAATCTTTTAATTTACAAACTAAGATAAGAAACTCTGGGCCATTCACTTTTCTAATCAGTACAGGTCAGTCATTGGTGGTTTCTTTAGCTTCAGCATAAACAAACCAGCTTACCTGATAAAATAACTTTAGCATATGTGTGAATGAAATGCACATGTCTTAGTTCCACTGGATCTCTTCTCCACAAAAGTCCCTCCGTAACATTTTCGTTTTTATTTAGATTTCGTCAGTGAAAAAGGAGTCAACAAACATTTTTCGTCATAGTTTTAGTCGATGAAATGAACACTGTTTCCAACCCTGTAGGAAGGCTAGTTGGAGAACATGTTTAGCTACATCTAAGACCAATTAGAATTTGAGTAGAGCCATGATTGTAGGGCAGACATACATTTTATAGGAAATGTCTGTCTGCACAGAAGGAAAGATAAGCCTCTTCTCCATTTACAAAGAGACCAGTGGTTCTCAAACCTTTTCATGCCAAGGACCCCAAGTTAAGTATAATGCGGACCCAATTGAAAATAATTTGTGTCACAACACGTCACATTGTGATAAAATAGCCAATGTATTATATAGGGGTTGAACCGAGTTTCTATAGTGTTTTGCTGGGGACCCCATGAAACCTTGTCATGGACCCCTCTATAGTATAGACCAGGGGTTCTCGTTTTTACACCACAACCCCATTTTAAGGGGGAATTATTTTGACGACCCCACACTTTATTTATTGCACAATTTAGAAACAAAGAATATCTTAACCCTTTGAGACCGGGAACGCACCTGTGCGTAATTTTTTGATTTATTTATATAACTATGAGCTTGTAGATCTGCTATTTTTGAAAATTTTGAATATATATATATGTTTTAAAGCGAACATTTTTAACTCGGATCTGTGCTTCTGGGGGGTCCCTGGAACAAGATATTTTGAGATGGGGGTCCGCGGCCAAATACATATCATTTTCGGGGTGCTTGACATGTGCTTGGTGCTTGGAGCACCACTGATATAGCAACATACGTTTTTTCAAAAAACTGTTTGTAGAATATAAAATTTGTGCAAATCTTTGAATACATTATATTCAAAGATTTGCACAGATTTTCACGATAAAAAAAAAAAATGCAGATCTACAAGCTCATAGTGCCGCGCTATGAGCTTGTATATCTGCTATTTTTGAATAGCCCAAAGAAATCTAAAGTGACACAGATGCGTTCCCGGATTGAATGGGCTAAAATAAAAGCATACATTGTTGGCCTTGAATATTAATATATATTAGAAAATGAAATCAGAGCAGTTATTCCTGTGGATTTGTAGCCCTATTATCAATGCAATGAATGAATATATGCTAATATTGTGGCGACGTCGCCAAAAGACTCGCCCGGACTCGCTCTGTGAAACGTTCTTCACGCAGCTCGTCACCTGCGCGGTGATCTGAGCAGGAGATCGGGGTTCGATTCCAGCTCGGCGCACTGAAACGCCATATCAATAAAAGCAACGGAAGTGTTTCTGTGCACGGATTTGTAAACCGAAGCATATTTAGCCAACATTTTCTTAATCCAGCTCGCAATTTTATCTGTGAGCCCACCGACTGTCTGTGTACCTCCATCCCGGCCGGCACAGAGCAGGCTACTGGCTGACTGTGAGCAGGACCTCCCTGCTCGGAAATGCTGATTCGGAGGCTTCTTTTGTTTGCAGGCGCATACACAAGTTGAACAGATAAATTATGCACTTATTATTGGCCAGTGTTCATTTAACTCCGAGAGGGTACAACTACAACCAAATGGACCCGCGGTGGTCCATGTATTTATAACCTCTCGATTCGAAGTTGTGTACAGTATGTTGGCTTATGTTGCTGCTGGTTCTCGGTCGGTTGGAGCTGGGTGAGCAACCCCACCTTTTTCTTGGTTACATTTATGTTTTCCCGGTTGCCAATGCGTGACCCCAACGGCACCTTCCCGCGACCCATAGTTTGAGAACCGCTGGCATAGACTGTAGACATGCTGTCAGTGTCACACAGACAGCATGACAACTGACACACCGTGTTATCATGACATCAGAAATGTGGGTACAACTAACCTATCTCCATACATGGGCATAAAAGGGACACAGGTAGACAGGCATATACAGAGATCTCCATATATGGGCACAAAAGGGGCATGCCCATGTTGCGTGTGGCCATCACATGTATCATTCACTCAACCATTCACTAAACCCCACTGTCTCGCCTCTCACTCAGGCTGGCACACCTGCAGCTGATCAGTGATTGCTGCCGCCCCAATCAAGGCACTATAAAACCAGCCAGCTTCAATCCTTCTGGAGACACAGACACAGCAACACGGTGTTCACTCTCCATTCCGACATCTCACCACTCCGACTAGTGGCTTCCGCGTGCGGTTAGGGTTAGGGTTGGGGTTAGGTATAGGGTTCGTCAACGTCGGAAAGGCGACATGTCGGAAAGGAGAAATGCACCCCAGCAACACATCAGTTCCCACACCCTCCTTTGTTCTGGCTACAAAGCCTTTTCTTTAAGTTAGTTTGTTAACTTTAGTTTGGCCTGGAGATGGCCGGCAGTTCCCTGTTTTCGTTTAGTTTTTAGTTTAGTATTGCTATTTTGTTAGGTAGGGAGGGGGGAGCAGCTTCGGTGTCCCTATAGGGGGTGGCCTGGTCCCCCCTCCATTCTATTTAGTTTTGCCGGCATCTCCAGGCCAAGAAAAACAAAACTAAGAAACAAAATCATGAGAACGAGTTACGAAGACGTGCCTGCACAGTAGCCATGTCTTGGTCAATCGCTATAGCATCAATCAAGAGAGAAGGTGGAAAGAAGGTGTACAGGGAGAGTGAACAAAATGGACCCTTATGGGTGTGTAACTCTGAGAGTATATGGGCAGGCAGGCAGGCAGGCAGACAGAATTACCTTTGATACTTAATAGCAGTAGTAGTGCATGGAGCTTTGTCTACTTGGAGGTAGTCCAATTACAAAATTATAATTTGCTTTGCTTGGGTCATTATATTGTCAGCAATAGTCAAAATATTTTTCAAAAACTTTTAACAAATACAGAAAATAGGCGATCTACAAGCTCACAAAGCGTCCCGATGCGACCACAACGCGTAATTGTATGTCATGATGCAACGTTCTGTGCGTGTGTAGATCACTATTCATTGTACGAGAATTATAGGGCTTAAGTGGTTAACATGTACAAAAATGTGTGTGTGCGTGCGTGCGTGCACGTGTGGGGGGTCTCAGCTTCAGTCAGAAGTAAGAAGGGGAAAAACGGTTGGGAATCAGTGCAAGACACACAGGTTATATGGAGTAAACACACAGTGAATGAACCTTTGAACAAACCTCCTATCACGTCACCTGGCTGTATGCCCAGACAACCTCTACTACTAGGAGGCCTTGAATGCACGGGTTATGAAAAACAAACTTTATAAGAGAGAGAAAGATAAGATTATGACCAATAAAACCATAAAGAATATATGACCCAGAAGCGACCAACGATTTGTTTATTGCGACCGTAGGTCGCATTTACTATAGAAACCTGCTCCAGGTGTCCGTCCGTCACCCCGTCCCTCCGTCACACACGTCCCGTCACACTTCCCTCCGTCACACACGTCCCGTCACACTTTTGCCCTGCTCATATCTCCGCACCCGTTGCCCCGATCCATGCCAGATTTTGCACACACACTCCTTACCTGCCAAACTACACCCTCCAAGGACCCCCGGAGCTCCAGGGACCCCCAGCTGCCTCGGGGACCCCCAAGTGTAAAAAATGAGCACATGTGGACAAATTACCAAATGACCACCCCAACGGGGCTGCTCACGGGGCATTCCCGGGGACCACCCACTCCTGGTGCTCCAGAACGGATGCAAAAGTGGTGGCGCCCCCAGTGGAGGACCCCCTGCCACTGCAGCTCACATAAAATGCCGTAACTCGGGCTAGGAGCGTCCGGGAGAGCCGCGGCCGGTACCTATTCGTCCGCCAAGGCAACGCGGACACCCCACCCCTAATTTCTCACATGGCCCTCTTCTAGCGCCACCTTCAGGCCGCTTTTCACAACACATTTTGGCCCACTACTCCTACAGTTTTGCCCCTAAAAACACGCAAATTGCTACACACTACACAGTATGTCTACACTCATGTCATCAACATGCCTGCCACCACATTTCTTAGACCACCAAACAAAACTATACATTGCCCACACAAATAGGAACCAATCGCCGTTACAACCCTCTTCTGTATACATGTGACCTACGGTCGCTTATCTCCCGATTAGGGAGTCTTACTGGTTTACTCTACTACTTGGACACTTTCCTGAGCTCCCATCATACAGTCAAAGGTTTTAAGAGAGTCAAAACATACAATAAGTGCAAATATGAAAATAAATATATTGGTTACCGGTTATAAAATAATATATACAGTACATAAATATAGTATACAGTAAACATCAGACTTACTTCTATGCCATATGAAAGGGGAAGACTCCCAAACCTTCTCTGGTATTATTTGACACTTATTTGATGGAGTATGGGTGTGATATCTTCATATTTCCACACTCTCATAAGGATCCTAGCAGCACTGTTCTGAATGTACTGGAGCTTCTGGATGTTCTTTTTAGGGATCCCAGATGAGAAGTGCGTTGCAGTAGTGAAGCCTTGAGGAGACAAGGGCGTAAACACATTTTTCGGCATCTGGCAGGATGAGTGAGGGACGGAGTCTGCATATGTTTCTGAGGTGGAAAAATGAGGTTTTGCACACATGTTTAATGTGAGAATCAAAGGTCAGGTGGGGGTCCAGTTTTACACCCAGCTAGGTTGGTGACTACACCGTGGTGAGAGGGAGAGGTTCTGGATGGAAAATGTGTGGAGTGCCGATTAGAATGGCTTCTGTCTTGGAACTGTTAGATTTCAGGAAGTTGTGTGTCATCCACGCCTTTATCTCCTCAAGGCAGAACTTGATCAGGCCCAATTCATTAAGATTCTTTGTCAATAGACTGTCACGCGATGGTGGTGATCTGGAAAAAGACATTATAAAGGGACTGAATGAATGAAATAAAAGGGGGGAAAAGAGCACTGTTAATTGGTGCTGCCAGAGTGCACCTCGAAGCTTAGTGCCCTGGATTGCAGCCCCGTGAGCCTATGTATTAATGCAGGACTGCGTGCGTGCGTGCGTGTGTGTGTTTGCGCGCAAGTGTGAGTTTGTGTGTATTCTTCCTCAGACTGAACCATGGTAGGAGCAGGACTCCAATTAGTACACTGCTAAACTTTTTGTTTGCGATTCCTGTAAACTCAGACTAACATTACACTTCAGGAATACACTCTGTCCACAGACACAGTTTTAAAACGCCAAAGTAGAATACGCATCACTGTGAAAACAAATACATTGGCACATATTCTACACAAATAATTATCTTTCTCAAGGAGATAGTTTTTACTATATTGGCTGAACTTTACCTATCTCTCTTTACCTTATGATTTAATTGTGACCTTGACCTTTGACCCTTTTAGGGCCCAAACCCCCTAACATTCCTTCTGAGTTTCATGTAAATCTTCCCATCAGTTGTCAAGTTATGTTGCTAACAAAAACAATTTCCATTCCCCACCATATACTACATAAACTATTACAAAACCTCTGCCAGGAACTCCCTTGAGATTATCAGTAAATCATACTTGATCCTGATTGATGATTGATGATTTACTTGTGTTTAGTGCTGACCTCTACTGGTGGCATGGGGAATTAAATAAATTAAAACAATAGCCTCACAGCAATAGCCTATTTGAAGAGAAACTTTACTGAGAACTGTATTATCTTTATGTTTACATGTTTCACATAATTCAAAAAATAATCAATGGTCATTTTAAGGCAAACATTACAATATATGGTTATTCATATCAAAAATATGCCTAGAAACATCCTTGCGACTTAATGCAAGATTTCTAAAATCCCAAGAAGTCATTCTGGATCAGTCCCTGGCTTCTATTTCAGTGGAGCGCTGTCCTCTTAATTCTAAAAGAAGAATGTCCTGGGCAGGCTGGACTGGGACATAAATTCGGCCCTGACATTTTGGCCAGACCGGCCCACCACAACCGGCGCTCCGTCGAGGCACATACAAACGCACATAGGATACAAGGATAGGGGGCAGGTATTAATAAGAATGTATTCTTCTTCCTGCTCATTTTGCTCATGGGTGTATTCGATTTAATTAATTATTATCCTCTGATATGAATTGTATAATTGTAATACACTACCATGTGCGAAACAAAATAAAATTAAAATGAAAAATGAAAAACATGCCCTTAATACCACGACTTTTACTGAAAAGCATCCATCCATGTTCTGGAGCCTTGAGTAAAATAAATGATAACTACACAGCCCATACACAACTACACAACCACTGTCAGCAAGCTACCCTACTCTGGGGAGATCATCTCCAATGAAGATGTTGTATTGGACCTATTACAAACCTGGACAAAATAAGTAAAGGACTATTATGAAACGGTGAAGTAGTAAAACATGATTACATGCAAAAAAAAAAGAGTCTGCATGCAATCAGGGCTAGAGAATTCCTGTAAGGAATGAGTTCATTCTGAATGAATACATATTGTCCATAAACGCAGTCTTGAGGATGTTTTTTTACTGGTTACACGGTACACACACACACACACACACACACACACACACACACACACACACACACACACACACACACACACACACACACACACACACACACACACACACACACACACACACACACACGTGAACATACACTATGAATAATAATAATCGTGTAACTCGCGATCTCTCACCTTTCCCAGCTATCTGTGCAGTTGTGGTCACGATCATCTTATCATGGCTATATCCTGACCAGATAGTCGGCTGGGTAGATGTGGCCATACTCTTGCTTGCAGGTAAGGATGGAGTAAACCCATAGACATATACACAGCTCATCTGGTTCAAATGTTACAGCCAATACCATTTTAGGTGGCGGCCATATTGGATTTGGCCGATATGGCGACCCCAAAGGTCGCCGGCTCGGGCACCCTTGTTAAATTATTAGAGCATATCCTGGGCTACATCTGGGCCAAATTTGGTGCTTTTATTGTAGCAGAATATTGTAAAAGCACTATTGTAGTGCTTTTACAATATTCAAAAAAAGTGAAAGTAGCAGATCTAAAACTTCACAACACATGCGAGTTGTGAGACATTGTATGATTAAAGTATAACATGGGGCTTAAAAGCAGCTAATCAATGAATCAGGATAGTATATGAATATGATTATTGTTTTCCAATACATTAGATAACTACATAGTTGCAACAACACACACCACACCATGCAGAGAACAGAGTTTCCAGTTTTCTATGTACTTGTTGAGTTAGAGCTAAGCAACCATTTACGAAACCATTTTGTTAATAGAAACCATTTTACTGTTTTAACTGTCGCGATGCGATCATCATGGGTCGCAGGCTCGCAGCGTCGCTATTTATTTATTTATTATTATTCCACACCATGCTTGATGTTGCTGGAGGTAGAGGGGCATACAACAGGCGAGCGCCAGCCGCGCGGCCTTTGGTAATTATGATTTAAATCATAACGTGATGGCACCGGCACATTACTGGGCGGTCCACTGGGCATATGCCCCCTGTGTCAAACGGCCAGTCCACCGCTGGTGGGTGCGTTGGTCAATCTTTTTCTTCATTATGTAGGCACAGATGTGAAAGATACCTGCAACAGACAGAAGTCGGTATTGTTCAGTCATGGATGCACACAAGGGCACATCAAGGAATATTCTATGTTATATTTACAGTATAGAAAAGCTTTTACAATCTAGCGAGGAGTCAAGTTCTACAGCTGAACAGGCAACATAAGGCTTAAAATAGCCCACTACTCTAAAAGGACTCTGTCGTAGAATAATATTGTGTCTGTTATGTGCTTGCACATATTCACTCACCTCAGTCTAACAGCACTATTATTTGTTTGCTAATGTATGTCTGTCCTCTGGTTTAGTGTCTACTGTCTATACTGTCTTTCTCTTGGCTGTTGGCTATGCTGCTCTGTTCCATGGCTAGACACTAACCTGTGCATCATTGTGATTGCTCTGGTTGCTCCTCCCTGTCTCAGCTGTCCCTCATCATGCAGTTTAGGGCCTTAGTCTATAAAGAGGAGCTGTTACAAGTTCCCACACTCTCCAGCCTTTTAGTCTACTTGCCAGCCCATAGAGCCCCATTGTGAACACGAACATGTTGAGTACACCAAAGTTTTATATTAGAAATGTTGAGTATGGGACCCCAGCATGTAGAAACTGCCGGATGCTAACTTGCGTATGTTGAGTAATTTTCAGAATTAGTGTAATTAGCTTTAATTAGCATAATCACCTATATGGACAGTATTTCAGCAATAGTCCCGGGCCTAGGGATATATTTGTGCTGATCAATCTTAAAAGCACCAAATTTGGCCCAGATGTAGCCCAGGATATGCTCTAATTATTTAACAAGGGTGCCCGAGCCGGCGACCTTTGGGGTCGCCATATCGGCCAAATCCAATATGGCCGCCACCTAAAATGGTATTGGCTGTAACATTTGAACCAGATGAGCTGTGTATATGTCTATGGGTTTACTCCATCCTTACCTGCAAGCAAGAGTATGGCCACATCTACCCAGCCGACTATCTGGTCAGGATATAGCCATGATAAGATGATCGTGGCCACAACTGCACAGATAGCTGGGAAAGGTGAGAGATCGCGAGTTACACGATTATTATTATTCATAGTGTATGTTCACGTGTGTGTGTGTGTGTGTGTGTGTGTGTGTGTGTGTGTGTGTGTGTGTGTGTGTGTGTGTGTGTGTGTGTGTGTACCGTGTAACCAGTAAAAAAACATCCTCAAGACTGCGTTTATGGACAATATGTATTCATTCAGAATGAACTCATTCCTTACAGGAATTCTCAAGCCCTGATCCGATGAGCCGTCCCAAGCACTGGTGCGAGCCCGCGTTCCTTTGCTATCGCTGTTTTAATGCGAAAGTAGCAGATCAGACCAGTTTTGTTTTTGTATTGGTACCACTACCACTACCACCATGTTTCTTTCATTCTGTCACCTGCTCCAGGGCCTCCAGCGCTACGGCTGTCAACTAATATTTCATGTTGGAAAATTCCTTAGAAAATAAAGAAGGTTCGACAATAAAAATAAAAGTTGTAATGCAAGACTTTGGGCACCTGTTACCTTACACAGCATCTGGTCTCGCGAGATTGCATCAACGTGACGTGAGCTCTGAGCAAGCAGCTTCAAGTCAAACTAGTCGTCGTACAACGGTGTTGCGAGCCAAATACGAGCCGATCTACAAGACCACAACTCGACGCAAATGCAAAACGGCTATGTTTTCCATGAGACACCGTCGTGCAACTAAGCATAAATCAGGTACGCCCCTGTCGTGCTGTAAACACAGCAGAGCAGACACACAAGTCGCTTGTTGGTAGAAAGTCAGCACTGTACTGAATGTACGCACGTTTAATAATCACACAACCACGTCACATTATTTAATTAAAAAATA
Source organism: Gymnoscopelus microlampas (assembly GCF_963454915.1). NCBI lineage: Eukaryota > Metazoa > Chordata > Actinopteri > Myctophiformes > Myctophidae > Gymnoscopelus > Gymnoscopelus microlampas. The sequence goes on from NC_139958.1 coordinate 39,087,863, forward strand.
ATAACAGGTTATTTTGATTATAATTTCCTGTTTCATGTCAAGAACAGGTAAATATTGTTTCTCCATCACAGGCTCAGATCTGCGGAGCGCCAGTTCTCTGGGACAAGTGTGGGCTTAACCATTACAGTATACAAGCTTATTAAATGATGCTATAGTATAGAATAAGATGTATAAGTATGAATCATTCATTTCATCCCGCAGGAGAGAGTGCTTCTCAACGCCAACCTCGGCTCAGAGACGTGCATAGGCAGGGATCAAGCATGGAGAATAAAATAAAATGACCCTCACACTGTCTACACTTGCACAATAGGAACGCTATTATTTAAGCAACTTTTCGGTCACATTTATGTGACCAAAACGTTACTTAGATATTAGTGTCACATTAGGTTGCCATTGCCTTTAAGATAAAGATGGCGCTTTGCAGTGCTATCTTTCGTACATGTAATGTCCCGAGATCACAGGAGCACAGAATGCTCCGAGACCTGAACTGAAAGCATGCAAGCACGAGATCGCTTGCTTATTATTAATAATGTGATAATAATAATGTCAGGAGACACGGGCGAAACAAAAGCTCACTGCTCACCGACACATCACATAGAAAGGAGAGATGTCCAAGCGCAAGTGCATGGCCGTTAAAAGCGCTGCTGCCTAATCATGTCTCATGTCCATCCGTGTTATCTGTGGCATCTGTGATAATGACACATCAACTAAACTTCACATTCATTTGTTTATTTTAAATGAATGTGTTGCGTTTGAGAGACATTTGTATGTTCCATTTAATTGCTGCTACTGCTGCACAAATAAATATCTGATCTCCAAACTCACAACACATTACGCTGCGACCCATTGTGAGCTTTGAGATCAGCCGTGTTTGTACAGCAGTAGCCTAGCAGCGCGCAACACAAGAGGCGTTAACCTTTTCTTTTATTTCATAGGATTAATGAAGGATTAAGTGCTTCAAATGCCACCTAAATTGAGAGTAATAAGTGTTGTGTTCAGACTGGATAGATTGAAACAATTTAAGCAGGTTGCTTTTTACGATAAGACGAGGTCCATGGGTCATCTTAATGCAATGCACAAAATCTGTGGGTACGATAGCTTTGAGTTCAGATTGCGCAATAGCGTGCCTTATTTCGGCGCACAGTGCCATGAATCTTAAATCAAAACAGTTGCGTTTGGGGAAAATATTATTTGTGGGTTGCGTGGCCGGCACAACCTGCTAAATTAATAACAGTGCGTCACGGAAGATAGGGACCCGTAACTCTGAGAATCTAATGGTACCTTTTTAGACCATCAAGGATTTGTACTCTCACTGATGATTTTATTGTGAAGACTCACTGGAAAGAAATGAGAAAATTCCTGCAGCCAATAGATTATTGCCCTTGCATGAATGACAGCATGACAGTCCAAGGATGATGCCCAAGCAGCCTAAAGAACAGGCCACGCCTCCTGGTATTGCTGCAACTAGAGACAGTCAGGGGAGATAATTGAACAAATCATCAGTCATCGTGTGGAATGACACCTTCATGGTATCTTTGGTTAGAAAAATGTCTGAACAGCAAAATCCTCAAGGTTAATTTAGAATGTACAAATGTAACCAGTGTTACATTTGTACATTCTCAGATGTAGAAAAGGATACATTTTATTGTGTGGCAAGAATGCCACACAATAAAATGTTGGGTAACGTTACTTTTAAAAGTAACGTGTTACGTTACAGGATTACTGCCATTTAAAAGTATTCCGTTACGTTACAGAATTACAATTATCAAGAGTGCAGCCTACCGGTGTGACCACCAGTGTTGTGGAGCTGTGCTGAGCTTCACCAAGACTAATTTGCATTGACATTCTCCTCCTATCACCAATAAATCCCCAAATATTGTGAATGCTTCCATCTTAAATGTACAAAACACCATTTTGGAAAAGGTAACTAAGAAACCGAGGCATTCTAATTACAAAACACGTTAGGTTACTCCATTACCCTAAAAAAGTATTCCGTTACAGTAACTGTGTTACCCCATTACCCCAACACTGGCCAGGATAGAGCTCACGTGAACTGTAAAAGGTGCTGTGCCAGTATTTGACTTTTTAGGACATGGCATACATTTATGCTAACATTATACCAGTAATAATATTCACCAATTTGTTATATTACTTTGCCACTCATAAAAGTAATATCATTATATATTTGATAACCAGTAAGACTCCCTAATCGGGAGATAAGCGATCGTAGGTCACATGTATACAGAAGAGGGTTGTAACGGCGATTGGTTCCTATTTGTGTGGGCAATGTATAGTTTTGTTTGGTGGTCTAAGAAATGTGGTGGCAGGCATGTTGATGACATGAGTGTAGACATACTGTGTAGTGTGTAGCAATTTGCGTGTTTTTAGGGGCAAAACTGTAGGAGTAGTGGGCCAAAATGTGTTGTGAAAAGCGGCCTGAAGGTGGCGCTAGAAGAGGGCCATGTGAGAAATTAGGGGTGGGGTGTCCGCGTTGCCTTGGCGGACGAATAGGTACCGGCCGCGGCTCTCCCGGACGCTCCTAGCCCGAGTTACGGCATTTTATGTGAGCTGCAGTGGCAGGGGGTCCTCCACTGGGGGCGCCACCACTTTTGCATCCGTTCTGGAGCACCAGGAGTGGGTGGTCCCCGGGAATGCCCCGTGAGCAGCCCCGTTGGGGTGGTCATTTGGTAATTTGTCCACATGTGCTCATTTTTTACACTTGGGGGTCCCCGAGGCAGCTGGGGGTCCCTGGAGCTCCGGGGGTCCTTGGAGGGTGTAGTTTGGCAGGTAAGGAGTGTGTGTGCAAAATCTGGCATGGATCGGGGCAACGGGTGCGGAGATATGAGCAGGGCAAAAGTGTGACGGGACGTGTGTGACGGAGGGAAGTGTGACGGGACGTGTGTGACGGAGGGACGGAGTGACGGACGGACACCTGGAGCAGGTTTCTATAGTAAATGCGACCTACGGTCGCAATAAATATAAGCAAAACATTCCTCCTGTCACTGCTTATCTGGAGAAGAATTGCTTCATAGCATCATGTAACTGATTGGTGGGTCTAAACTATATTGTGTATGTGTGTAAAGTACTTACATACAGTGTTCACTAGAAATAAGATTGCACTCAGGACAGTTCACGATGTTACAGACTAGACCACCCACTATGCATATCCACATCTTGCGTTGACAGCTGTCACTGCACCACAACAGGAAGATGTTTCAACAGGAGGGTGGATTAACATATATGAAATGCATGAGGCACACATGTGTTTTTGAACACATGCAGTCATTGTGATCTATCCAACAGCAACCATAACATACTAAAGACAATCATCTAATGTGGTTCTGCATGACTATAGTATGTGCAGTCCAAGGTATGCACTAGTAAATACAAAACCATGACGCTACTTGTATGTATAGTTACATGTATCATGTATACTGCTTTTCTTGACATGTTATGATGACAGAACGCAAAGGTATCATAAATATATTAAAACACAGTATACTACAAATATCAACATATTGATTATATTGTCAACTTACAATTTCATATATATTAAAAAAGTTGATGGTGAATGTCTCACCATAAATCACTGCAAATATGTTTTTGAAACAAACATACAGAGCCTGTCAATAAGACAACATTTAATATCAGGCAGATATAGGCTACCTTGGTTCCACTGGATCCTCTCCATCAGGACAGGATGATATTTGAGGAAGAGAGGGATAAGAGGGAAAAGACAAAGAAAGAAAGAGTTACTTAGATAACATTACATTACAGTCATTTAGCAGACACTTTTATCCAAAGCGACTTACAATAAGTGCATTCAACATAGGTAGGGAACGAAACTACTAATCACCAGAAGTCTTAGGTGCATTTCCTGCAAAAACAAGCAACCAAGAGTATACCTAGCGCTAAGGTAAAAGTGCAATATATCAGGTCTACTTTCTTAAACAGATGAGACAAAATAGCAAAATCAAATGAGCACGAGCTAAAACAAATAAGTGTATCGACTAAACAAGATCCAATAAAACAGTACAACAATACAAAGTTAACAAGTAGGCCAGGCAAAGAGGAAGGGTAGTGTTTCCTGAAGAGGTGGGTTTTCAGCCTGCAGCGAAAGATGGGCAGTGACTCTGCTGTCCGGACATCAGTGGGAAGTTCATTCCACCACTGTGGGGCCAGAACAGAAAAAAGTCGTAGAGGGCATGATGCTTCCAACCGGGAGGGAGAGAGAAAATTTGATGATTCTCTTAGGCCTATTTTCCAAAATTAAAGAAATGTCATTAATCATTGTCTGACTGACCGGCCTAGATAGAGCAAACCGGCAGGATTGCTTCCACTTTTTCCCATAGTGGGAGAAGTGAATTCCCCATTGTAGCTTACCTGCTGTACTGACTGAACAGTCGCCAACATCACTGATCACTAACAGGTGGGGGGCCATAACGCTTGGCTATAATTGGCTATAAAAATTAGCATTTAAACATGTTTCTGATTGCCAAAAACATGAAATAGACACCAAAATGTGTATCTAATCTGGTTCAAAGGCTATAGCTAGCCAAAACCATTTTCAGGTGGCAGCCATATTATATTTGCCCACTATGGTTACACTGAAGGTCGCCGAATGCAGACCCTGAAAAACATAATCAAGACATGATCCTGAATAATGACTTGTATTGGACTTCCGGCGCACCATGGAGAAGGTGCGCCATGAGAAGGTATCTACATCCGGCGCGCCATGGAGAAGGCACGCGCTGGTACGCGCTCCGTAACATCGCAACGGTTTTTCCCTCTTTTTAGTATTTTTTAGCCTTTTCTTTTTCTCCTACACCGTCGGGTGCCTAAGGAGTTATGATAGACAAGCACTTAAGGACATCAGAAAAGTTTTTTACCGAAAAACCTCCACCCGGCTGGGTGGGGGGAGGGGTTCCCTTTGTCCCTGGAACAGCTGGAACAACAACGCAGAAGCGACGCAAACGGCGAAGGCGACGCGGAAGGAGAGCAGGCGTCCTCGTTAAAACAACAAAACGTGGATATAAACCTGCACTGCCTTCAATCCTGCTAGCGAACGTTAGATCTCTGTGTGAATCTAGAACAGTGACCACGATGGACGACTTACTGGCGCGCGTTAAGTATAACACCGAGACGAGGAATACGTGCATTGTCGCGCTAAAGGAGACATGGCTAACGGAGCTAGCATCTGATTCTTCCATCACTCCTCCTGGCTTCACCGCGTATAGGAAAGACAGAGACCCTGTACTGAGCGGTAAGCAACGTGGAGGGGGAGTTTGTGCCCTTATCAACAACAACTGGTGCAAAGATGTTAAAATCCTAGATAGCCACTGTTCACCAGACCTAGAACTTTTAATCATAGCCTGTCGTCCTTTCTACCTACCACGTGACTTCAGCATTGTGATTGTAGCCGTTGTCTACATTCATCCTGGAGCTAACAAGGACACAGCCATGAGGGAATTACACCAGGCTATCAGTGCACAAGAAAATTGTCACCCGGACTACGCAGCAATCTGCCTAGGCGACTTCAACCGGACAGACCTAAAAAAGGTATTTCCCAAATTCCACCAGCACGTCACCTGCAGTACCCGTGGTGACAATATTCTTGACCACTGCTACACGCCCTTCAAGGATGGATACAAAGCCCTCCGCCGCCCACCGCTAGGAAGCTCTGACCACCACGCCATCCAGCTGCTACCTGCCTACAAACAGAGGCTAAAAAGGGAGCCGGTCGTTGAGAAGGAAATCCGAATCTGGTCTGAGGACACAGACGCTATGCTACAATCCTGCTTCTACCAGACTGACTGGGGGATGTTTAAGAACGCCGCTGGGAATAACATCAACGAACTCTCAGACTCAGTCACTGGCTTTATCAGTAAGTGCATAGACGACATAGTCCCAAAAAAGACAGTTCGGATCTATCCCAATCAGAAACCATGGATGGACAGCGAAGTACGTGTACACATGCACGCACGGGATGCTGGTTTCAAATCTGGCAACGTGGAAACGCGTAACACGACGCGCGCGGCCCTAAACAGCGCCATCAGGAAAGCGAAAAAGGCCTACACTGAAAAGATGCAAGACCAACTCAGCAATGGCAACATCAGGAGCACGTGGCAGGCGGTACACACCTTGACAGACTGCAAAACAAGAACCAGAAGCGAGGTGAACCCGCCTGCCTCCCTCCCCAACGAACTGAACACTTTCTATGGCCGGTTTGAGATCAGCTCCAACCGCGGCAGCCAAGCGGGGGCATCAGCAACACCAGCAGAGGAGAACCCTCTAATCATCTCGGAGAGAGAAGTGCGTACAGCCTTTGCACGGGTCAACATCCACAAGGCAGCCGGACCTGATGGAATCCCAGGCCGGGTCCTTAAGGCATGTGCAGACCAGCTGGCGGGTGTCTTCGCTGACATCTTTAACCTCTCCCTCTCCCAGGCTGTGGTAGCCTAGTAAACCCTCCCTCCGGAAATCTCATTTCCATTTGATTTCAGGAGTGAGTCTGGTCTGAACCGCCTTTCTGCAATAATCGCTCTGTGCGCCGAACTGACGAGCCTATCAGCGTCGTCGCACATCGTTCTGTGATTGACAGCGACAGTTGGCCAATCAGGTGGCGAGTTCGAGTGAGCCCGAATGAAGCCGAGTGCAGCCTGACTGGGGCCGACAAAAGACGAACGGCAGCCATTGTTGTGTCTGCGAGTGCCGCCACTTGTTATTTTCGGTTTTAAAACGGTCTCAAACTTATTTTTTGAGGCACGGAATTTACTATTAAGATATCGTTTGGATAGAATTTAGTTGTTTAACATCATATATGTGGTCAATTAATCATGACAGAGCCTATTTAAAAATATAAATTCAGAGAACCGGGAGGGGCGGGCTGTGACACACATGTATCCCAATAAGGCAACCTATTTTGGGCATGGCGATCTCAAAAGTCCCGTTAGTGACGGAGGTGGTAAAAATCCACTGCAATTGGCTGAAGGGGAAAAACAATCATTGGTTGAAGGGGTTGTCAGTCAACAGTATTACTCCCGCCCAACTCCAGCCCACAGCGAATATTGCAGAAAGGCGGTTCAGGCCAGACTCACTCCTGAAATCAAATGGAAATGAGATTTCCGGAGGGAGGGTTTACCAGGCTAAGGCTGTGGTCCCTGCAGGGTTCAAAATGTCAACCATTGTGCCCATTCCCAAAAAGGCCAGAGTGACATGCCTGAATGACTAGAGACCTGTCGCTCTCACCCCGATCGTCAGCAAGTGCTTCGAGAAACTGGTGAGGGAATACATCAGCTCCACGCTACCTGCCTCGCTGGATCCGTGGCAGTATGCATACCGCAAAAACAGATCCACCGACGACGCTATTGCCATGGCTCTCCACACCGTCCTCTCGCACATGGACAACAAGCTGCTGAAGGACAAATATGTACGTATGCTGTTCGTGGACTACAGCTCAGCATTCAACACCATTATCCCAGCAATACTTGACAAAAAGCTCAGAGACCTAGGGCTACACCCAAGCATGTGCGACTGGATACAGGACTTCCTGTCCAACCGACATCAGGTGGTGAGAATGGGCAGCATCACATCTGACCCCCTGACCCTCAACACCGGAGCACCCCAGGGATGCGTGCTGAGCCCTCTCCTCTACTCCCTGTACACGTATGACTGCATAGCCACACATGTCTCCAACACCATCATAAAGTACGCAGACGACACGACAGTGATAGGCCGAATCGTAAACAACGACGAGTCTGACTACAGAGATGAGATCAACTCACTGGCGCTCTGGTGCCGGGAGAACAACCTCGCTCTCAACGTCGACAAGACCAAAGAACTGATCGTGGACTTCAGGAGGCCGCGGAGAGACCATGCGCCCATCCTCATCGACGGTGCTGCAGTGGAAAGGGTCAGCGAGTTCAAGTTCCTCGGAGATGGGAGACGCACACCACACACGTGAAGAAAAAGGCTCAGCAGAGACTGTACTGGCTCCGCCGCCTGAATAAGCTTGGAGTAGGACAGCGCATCCTCAAGCTGTACTACAACAGTTCGGTTGAAGGCGTCCTAACAGGCTGCATCACGGCCTGGTACGGGAACTGCACTGCCCGAGAGAAGATCAACCTACAGCGAGTAGTGCGATCGGCAGAGCGAATAATGGGAAGCGAGCTCCCAGTGCTTCAGGATCTGTACAAGAAGCGGTGCGTGGTCAAAGCCAAACGCATCATCAAGGACAAGTACCACCCAAGTCACAGACTGTTCAGAACCCTACAACGACCGCGACCGGGCAAGGGGACCTACGGCAGTATCAAGAGTTCCACCACCAGGTTCTGGAATAGTTTTAACCCGGCTGCTGTCAGAATGCTGAATGAAGCATGAGCCCTTTTCAGCAGCCTGACAACAGGCGGTACTGCCCAGCTGGTTGCAGACTTTTCTGGCTCTTCCTGAACACACCTGTGGATTATTATACCAGGAAATGACTTGGACTTATGAGGAATCATACCAGCGAAAACCCCTTCAGGTGTACAGTTTTGTGACAAAAGCTTTAGTCAAAATGCTAATCTTAAGAAACACATGTTGATACACACAGAGGAAAGGCTTTAACGGTACACTTTGTGGCAAAAGCTTTAGTCAAAATGCTAAAGATTACTTTTTGTTGCTCTCCCTCATGGAGCTACTTGCGGATTATACCAGGGTCAGTCCACCCTTAGGTGAACACGCACTGACCCTCTGCACCTTAATCCCCATGTATAACGCACAAACTTTTTTATTTATTTTTAATTGCGCTCTTTTTCTCTCTAAGCACCTTAGCGTCTATAAGTATATCATGCACAGTATACATACATTGCTGCTATGCTCAGGCACCTTAGTTTGTCTCTTATCTCAGGTACTTTGTAAATATGTAGATAACTTGTTTTTGGCCTTCTATTGTTCTCTTGTTGATCTCCTTCCCACTTGCCCCCTACCCCTCTTCTTATTCTCTCTCCCCACTCTTCTTTCTACGGAATCTAACGTTGCGATGGGAGTGATGTACAAAAACGAATTTCACCCACTTTTTTACCTTGTAAACCTGTGATGTGACAATAAACCTGATTCTGATTCTGATTCTGATTCTGATTCTGACTTGGTATTGGTATTTAACCTCTAATAACATGTTTTTTTTTAAATTATTTTTGCTGATGATACTAATATCTTTCTCTCGGACAAAACCTACAATGATCTGATTGTAAAAAACAACTGTCTTTGGTTTCATATTGATAAATATATCTTCAATGTTTATTAATGTATAATATACTCTGGTAGTGAAAGAGTTAAGCTACTGTTTGTGTTATAGAGACACACGGCCGGAAGCGGAAGGCCTACAGATTCACGCCCACTTGCCGCTGCTCGAGGTCCGTTAGAATGATGAACTGCAGCTCTCAATGCATTCCCTATGAGAGGACATGAGAATTAGCCTACTTTTAAAATATTCCTACATTAACTGGAGACGATATTGATTTAAATAAAAATATGTTTCCAAATGTATGGAGTGTCTTTGTCAACATATCTTCTTGTTTTCTTAATAGTTGATGTGTTTCACATTTAATTTGTCACTTTAACGAGTTATCCATAATGTTAACACAGCAGAGGGTAGACGGCAGACAGACAAGTTGTCGCATTTCAGTGACATCACTGTCTTTACGAGCGCCGAGCGGCGACCAGTGGCGTACCCACACTGTAGAGGAAGGACAGGCGGTCGCCTGCCCAACTAAGATCTCGCCTCCCCTAAAAAAAAAAAATAACCCAAAAAGGTGTCAATACGTGCCTAATGTCCTCAAAGTCACGCATCCAACAAGCTTTGAACTGAGCAGATTGGACCTTCTGTTTCAGAGATAATGACCAAAACATCTTGAAAACGGCCACGCCAGTTTTCTGGGTATTGAAAACCTCAAGGGATGCGTCTGTGACGTATATACCATGCGACCACTTAAACTCTAGATTTCCGATGCTAGCGGTTTTGACATACTGATGGAGTATATTATAGTATATTGTGGGTAGTATATCGAGATGGCAGATATGGGACATTAAAAAGGATAAATTAACAAATGGGACAGTTTATTAGAACACAAAAAAATCGCTACAGCTTCAGCAGTTAACCAATAACCAGTGAAATTATGGTATTTTACAATGCCTCTCATAGAGATTGCATTGAGAGCTGCAGTTCATCGTTCTAACGGACCTCGAGTAGCGGCGCTGTCTCAAAAGTGGGCGTGAAATTTGTAGTGCCCGTGTGTCTCTATGAGTACATGCACAAGCAATGCAAAGTGATGTGTTCTGTATCTCTATCTGTCCTTTGCTCCATTACGGCCGAACTACACCAGACTTTTCAAAGCGTGCGTATGCGTGGCGCGTATAGCACGTTTGTTTAGATCCAATTGATATCAATGACACCGGCTACAGCAGGCGTGTGGGTATGCAAGTCCCGCATATGCAGGCTTTAAAATAGGACTGGATCCAAAAGTGTGCGTGTGCGTATATGCGCGCACATTTTCTGGTGTAAATCGGCCGTTAAGCAGACGCACACGCACACGCAAACGCACGCACGCAGCACGCACTCACACACACACACACACACACACACACACACACACACACACACACACACACACACACACACACACACACACACACACACATACACACATTTCTTTGGACAAAGACTCACTTTATATGAAATACTGTATGGTCACAGGCTCTGGTGGAGGTAAAGCGTTGAATGCAGACCCTGCAAAAAATAATCAAGATATGATCCTGAATAATGACTTGTATTGGACTTGTATTTAACCTCTAATAATATTTTTTTTTAAATTATTTTTGCTGATGATACTAATATCTTTCTCTTGGACAAAACCTACCATGATCTAATTGTAAAAAACAACTCTCTTTGGTTCCAAATTTTGGTTTCAAAACACACATATCTTTGGACAAAGACTCACTTTGTATGACACAATTTATGGTCTCAGGCTCTGGTGGAAGTAAAGCATCAAATGCAGACCCTGGGAAAAGAAAATCAATATACAATCCTGAATAATGACTTGTATTGGACATTATCTCTTAATGTGAGAGTTCTTGAAATAGCTCTTAGTGAAGACGTTGTCATTTCTGATAATGTCTTGATCAGACTACCATATGCCAAGTTCTTGGGTTTTCTTCTTGATGAAAAACTTCATTAAAAAAAATCTTATGTCATTAATCTCAAATAAAATAAATATACAGTAGGAACATAGCTATTTTACACTTAGTATCTATGACATCATTGCATTCCAGATCTGTTTATTCGTTTTTCAGTACAAAATGAATATTTTTCCCTACAAGTTCCTGTGATCTATTTTTGCCCATTAACCAGGTACACAACTGAGCATTTATTTTGTGTAATTAATTCACATGAATTTATGCTGCTGTTTGTGTTATGAGTACATGCACAAGCAAGGCAAAGTGATCTGTATCTCTATCTGTCCTTTGCTCCATTAAAGAGGTGGTCCCATGGTTTTGCACTTTTTCTGTTTTTCACGTGTCTATGCAAAGTCTATGAGGTTGATAGAACTTCATTAAGCCCCTGGTTGTGTTTTTATGGTGTTTTATGTCTTCTCTGACTATATTGAGTTTCTTCCTGGAGGCTGAAACCTTGAGGGTCAAACGTGCCAATAGAGAAACAGCACTTTAATGACACAGTAAAATTATACCCTCCCCCTCATTATCATAACACAACAAGTGTCGGCATGAGGAGGAGGAGGGACTACGACAGGTGGGTGGTGCTAAGGTAGTGGAGAAGGTGCTAAGGTGAGAATCTAACCCAGTGGTACAGACAAAAATCTCTAAAGCAAAGACAGTGAACAGAGCAGTAAAATCACACATAATCACACACATGCAGACTCAGATACAGATATTAACGTTTTCTTCCTCACCTGTCTCACACGTCTTTCTTTCTTCTATTTTTCTTTGTTTCTTCTTACAATGATGTTTTGCTAATTCCTCACCAAAACAAAAGTAAAGGCAGTGGTGTGCTCTGTGTGATGTATCCTCATATGACGATGTCATGCAGTGAACATAGACACAGTGGTGGAAAGTAACTAAGTACATTTACTTAAGTACTGTACTTAAGTACAATTTTGAGGTATTTGTACTTTACTTGAGTATTTCCACTTTCCAATACTTTTACTTCTACTCCACTACATCTCAGAGGCAAATATTGTACTTTTACTCCACTACAATTATTTGAAAACTTTAGTTACTAGTTACTTTTCAGATATAAATGATGATATAATGAAACATACATTAACCACTTTAAACCTATTTTATACCTAGGCTATTTTCAAATATTTAGTACTTTTACTTTTGGTACTTTAAGTGCATTTTGATGCCAATACTTTTGTACTTTTACTCAAGTAAATTTTTATTTCTGGATTTGTACTTGTAACAGAGTATTTTTATATTGCAGTATTGGTACTTTTACTTAAGTACTTGAGTACTTTTTCCACCACTGCATAGACATACACACGTTGCGAATGTGACACGTTTTAGATCTGCTATGTTGGCCTGACACGTTTTAGATCTGCTATGTTGGCCACACAACACCGCCATAGGAGGAAGCATACAGTATATATTGTCACAGCCCCTTTGGCCTGGCCTGTGTTGTCTGTGCATAGTATACTCCCCTGTGTGCTTTTCTCTCACGGAGCCTATAGGCGTCGGGCCAACTTGGGTGCACCCAATTAGTTGCATTGGGAGCACTTGATCAATGCTCCCTGGAGCCCTATAAAAGAGTAGGTGCCAACCATTCCCAGTGACCCTCTCCAGATGACAGCACCCTTTTGTTTGTTTCCCTTATGATTGAGTGTACACACTCTGCAACACCCCCACACTACATTTATCACACCTCCATTCATTGCTGACATTACTGAATTACACACCTCACATATATTGTAAGCATTATTGAAAGTTATTTGTTAATAAACAAAAACACACACACACACGCACGCACGCACGCACGCACGCACGCACGCACGCACGCACGCACACACACACACACACACACACACACACACACACACACACACACACACACACACACACACACACACACACACACACACACACACACACACACACACACACACACACACACACACACACACACAAACCTTGTCTTAAACAGGTACATTTAATTAGCTGTGTGCAGGTGTTATATACTATGTATAATCTAAATGCAGGTAAAGAGCATATCTTCAGGTGGAAACCTTGAATGTCCAAACCCGTTTCCTTTTTTATTATTTAAAATAATTGAAATAAAATTGTGGAAATAGTGAGCTTGTAGATCGGCTATTTTCTCTACTTTCGTGCGACACTCTTGTACAGTATGATGTAAATTAATTTACACACACAAAAACCTAAAAAAGTTGAAATATGGAGATGTGAGGTTTCTGCCCGACAGCAACGATATGAATATCTAATCAGTAGCAGCAATATCACAGTCGAATGTGCAAGGAGTTGAGCATACTGTACTGTATATACATAAATGAGTCATTTAACCCAATCAAAAGTGCAAAGGAGTCAGCGTATATAAAGAGAGTCCATGCCATTTATTATGTGTTGTCCATATCCTCATTTAGTGCTCTGACAGCTGCTGGGAAGAGGCTTTTGTTCAGCCTTGAGCCTTTGGCTGTAAGTCATCTCAGGCGTTTCCCATTTTGCATCTTCACAAACAGTTTGTAACTAGGATGATGATTGTCCTTCATAATCCTTTATGCCCTGCTCAAGCACCTGCTCTGGTAAATGTCCTGCAGAGACAGGAGAGAGCTGTCTGTGGTGCGTTCAGGTGCCTTCGCTTTTTTCAACTGTCTCGTGTGGAACAGGCGTTTTTTGCAAACTAAATATAGTGCATCACAAGCTAAATGTTGGAAGACTTGAGTTGTATTCCAAATACTGAAGCAGTTGAAAACACAATATTCTTTCAGAATTAGAAGTTTTACATGGAACACAGAGGTCATTTAACATCCAAAGTGCCAGTTGACGCTAGCCTTATCAGCCTGAAGTCCACTCAGAGAGTGGGCGGGGTCTATGGTTTGGAACCAGGCTAAGTTGACGCCAGAACAGCTCAAATGTTGGAAGCGTCACAAAAATGCTTCTTTTTGTTAGGCTGTTTCTCTCTCTCTCTCTCTCTCTCTCTCTCGTGAGATTAGCTCCGAAACAGATATTACGCAGACCCTCTTATGGGCGGCTAGTTAAGATGCTCGTACAACATCGTTGGACTGACATGGATTGGTATCTTGATCAGTGTAACATTATGACCTTCTGTTCTCATTGACAAGGCTAATGAGATAATGAGAACAGCCCCCATCTCTATACTTCATGGCTATTGAGTCACAAGGCAGACAATGAGAACAGGCACACTGGACTAGACTGATTCATATCAAGGCAACAATTGGAGACATTCTTTCTTTTTAAGCTGTACGCCACTGTACTGTATCACTTTGGTTTACTTTGAGGTTGTGAAAAGATTACTTACATAAAAAATTAAATTAACCTATTAATACAGTATCTTATCTTATCTGCACCCCTAGGTCACTGATAAAACACATTACATCATGTCATGAACAAACCATTGGGGGTCCCCATGGCTTCGTTATAAATATGGACTATATATGGTAGACTGTTTCACTGTTACATTATAAACATATATTTATAAAATATAAAACATTTAAGTACGGATGACCCCCCCCAAATGCACATAATGGACAATCTGGTTATTTATTTAATGCTTATCTATCCTAATGCCAACAGTGCTTTAAATCATTGTAGGACACATATCTGTAAATGTTAACTTTATGTTGTTTGTTTGTTCCAGAAATGTAGATATTCAATGCATCAGTTGTTTACAGTACGATGGCAGAATTGTGTCCTGGTCACTGGGTTGGGTTTATTCACAGCATTAATAAAGCCAGCCTCTGTTTTTATTCCACAGCCCTCAAGTGTTACTTTCTACATTGCAGTATTGATACATTTACTGAAGAAACGAATGTGAATACTTTTTCCACCACTGTCTCTCTGTTTTTTTCTTCTTTTTTTCTCAAATAAACTAAACTGAACACAATGCTTCACAAAAGCTCACCCCCAGGGCAGGCCCACTTCGTACAAAGGGCCCAATTGCCTTGCCGTCCCCTTTGTCTGCCCCACTTCCTTCTCCAATCCATGCCCCGCTATAGTCACGTGTTGCATTGTAATATGAGTCATGACACCAAACATCTGGGAGCCATTCCCATGTTTTCATACTGTAGTTGTAGTTGAACTTGAGCAGGGAAGTCCTACATGACTTTGAATGCATCCATGATTCAAGAACGACTATATCTTTCAACTTCTGCAGAAGGTAGAATGTCTTGATTAATCTGAACGTGAAGTTTACAATGTAAGTGTTATTACATTGTATGTGACTATGTATGCAATATGCTACTTACTGTATCAGTAATAGTAGTACTAAGATAACAGCTTTATTCTTTTAAAACCCACAGTTCATACTTACGGACCAGATGAACAGGTCTAATGGTATAGCATTCCATAATTCCATTTATGAAAGCTAATGTCAAAGAGTTTGAGGATGACAACGCCCTCAGACAAAATCACCCTGATGGAAGTGAACATGTTTTCTAAATGTGGATGTGAATTGTCCAGGCTCAAAGCAGGACATTAGACATGTTTTTTGAATGGTTTATGTGGTACAATAGTTTGTATAATATGACTGTATGAATGTATGGAATAGCAGGACATTACAAATGTTGTATGAATGGTTTATGTGGTACAATAGTTTGTATAATATGACTATGAATGTATGGAATACATAACTACTAGACAGTGGTTATATTGTGACAATTAACCCTGATATACTGTATAGAAGATGTGGTTAATATGATTTATAAGATAGTGGTTATTGTAACAACAACAAACAATATTTAGCAATTGTGATTTGTCTTGCTACAGATTTTGTTTTAAATACAGACCGGTCGGATGCATCTCATTCATCTCATAAACCTGTAGAGGGGTGGGAAATGATCGATTCTAGAACCATGCATGATTCTGCATCTGCATCGTGATATAATCGATTAGTGACGGAAAAAGTAGTCACATGTTTTACTTAAGTAAAAGTATCAATACTGCAATGTAGAAGTACTCTGTTAAAAGTAAAAGTCTGGAATTCAAAATTGACTTGAGTAAAAGTACAAAAGTATTGGTATCAAAATGTAGGCTACTTAAAGTGCCAAAAGTAAAGGTAGAGTACTAAAATGTTTGAAAATAGCAGATCTACAAGTTGTGGGCTTGTAGATCGGCTATTTTCAAATAGCCTATGTATGAAACAGGGCTAAAGTGGTTAATGTATGTTTTGTCATATCTGCAAAGTAACTAGTAACTAAAGTTTTCAAATAATTGTAGTTGGGTAAAAGTACAATATTTGCCTCTGAGATGTAGTGGAGTAGAAGTAAAAGTATAGACAATTGGAAGTAGCCTACTCCAGTAAAGTCAAAGTACCTCAAAATTGTACTTAAGTACAGTACTTCAGTAAATGTCCTTAGTTACTTTACACCACTGTCGATTATAGGCTTATTTTAGTTTAAGTTTATTGATTTAGTTTAAGTTTGTGATTGTTTTCTACAATAAACGCATTCATCTGCCTGTGTCATGATGCTGCTTTACATTCAAAAGGCTAGGATGTGTTGCCGTCCCTCTCAGTGTTGCAAGTTAGTGCGAGAGACACAAGCAACCAGGTCTATGAAAACAAGCCCACAATAAGTGACTATAGGCTACATGAGCACTTTAAACCTATACATTGGCCATTAGAAAATAGCCAATACAAGCTCACAACGCATCGTGGTGTGACGTGCTGCGAGCTTGTAGTTGTAGATCTGCTATTTTTTTTTTAAATCTTGAAGACAATGTGAATTTTTTTTGGTTTTTTTTTAAATTGCGGCCAAATACATATTCATTTGGGGGTCCTTGACATGAAAATGTGTGAGAAGCACTGATTTTAACAGCGTAACACAGCAAGCCCAAATAAACAACTACACAAGCCTAAAGTCGCTTATAATAAGTGGACATGGCAACATGTGGACTGAGCAACATGATCTCATTATAGATCTAGGGGACTGGTCTGACTAGTGGCTGATTAGTGGCTATAATCTGATAGTGGATACTAATGGTATATCATTAGTATCCACTGTCAGACCAGCCTGTTCTCATTTGTACAATGGATAGGCCTACTAATAGTATCAAATGAGAAGTGTACAAATGAAATACTTTTTCCAATTGACATCCATATATTGTTACACTTAAAGGCTTCTATTCCAATAATTATGAAACGGAATTGTCTTAAAGCACACAATAACCTTTTTTTAAGTACATGTCTATACTGAAAAGGAGATGATGTTCTGTACACCAGTTATATGCTCTATTTTTTTAACCTTTTAACAAAAAACTTTTTGTTTTAACCAAAAAATATCACTTACCCTACCCTTAATGTTTCTTTTTGTTTATATTTTATGATTTTTTTTTCACCTTCCAGCCCCCGCCACATGCTCCAGCCCCTCCTCCACCATGGTGGTGCATCACCCCACAGCATTCACAGCTCCTGCCTTTCCTCCTATGATGAGTGACGGCCCTCACGTAAGTGTTACAGAGGCCAGGTGTAACACTTCTGGCACTTCTGGCACTTTGTAAATCGCTCCAAAGAGTATTTGCTAAATGCTACAATTGTGATTGGATTATATACTGTACAGTAGGTTATTGTATTGGAATTTTTGGTCTTTCTGGAGGTTATTTTATGGGGATTCAGCAGAACTCTCTCTCTCTCTCTCTCTCTCTCTCTCTCTCTCTCTCTCTCTCTCTCTCTCTCTCTCTCTCTCTCTCTCTCTCTCTATACAGGGTCCCCAGGAGGTCTACCCCTCAACTGGAGCCCCTCCTCAAGGTAGGGCCTTACGGGAATAAAACAATATTCAAATTAGAAAATGTGCTCCTCGGAGCACAGGTCTCCGCCAGACGAGGTGGTAAACTGTTACTTCTGTCTTATACCTATTTATATTACATATTGTGATGTCACGCGAAGCTTGACCAATGTTTGGTGTTCACAGGACGGACACACACACACGCACACACACACACACACGGACAAACACACACACGGACCGAAGTGAAAACATACTCTCCACCATGCCTTCGGCCTGGTGGAGACAATGAAGGCATCCCTCCTACTAGGTTTTACCAGTAAACCCAAATCTCCCCTCCCAAAGCAAATGCCCTGTCAACCTATCAAAAAGCAGTGATGTAAATGATGATGCATTATGATGTAAATTGTGTTTTATATAGCACTTTTATCCAAAGCGCTTTACATAGATTGTGCATTAGGGCTACATTCACGCATTCACACACACATTCATAGACCGATGGCGGAGGAAACCGCTCAAGGACACTTCGACACTAACTCTAGGGGAGCCGGGGATCGTACTGGCCTCTCTACCCATGAGCCACTGCCGCATGTTTTATCCACAAGAGGCGATGCAAACTAAAAAACATCTTACATCTAAATAAATTGGTGAGAGTGGATGGACACTACAGCCAGTACAGCACATAAGCTTCTATGGGGACTTCGCTTCTCCCTCTATTCGCAGAAGTTAAAGCACTCCTGGCAGTGGCAGTGTGCTTTATCAAGGCAATTCATGGTGTCTTAATGCAGTCCTGATTGTCTACAGAATCCATGGATTTGATACATTCATAAGCCTATTGTTAACCATTCACATTTCGCACAAAGTGCTTCACATAGTGTTTTAAAAAAAAGACCGTGTACATGTCCTACATCATACTGAAACATCTACATTTCCATTCATAAGATGACTTTCCAATTGACGGCTTTTTGCCTTAATTTGTCCGTAAAGCACACGCTAACAAAAACATTATAATAGAGAAATACATATCTATTCTACAGAAGTGATCATATTCTCTGCATCAGCTATATACTAATACGACCCCCTCCTTCCCTCCCCTCCATTCACCTTCTAGCCCACACCACATGGTCCAGCCCCTCCCCGATGGCCCTGCCCTGCCCCACAGCATATGCAGCTCCTGCCGTTCCTCTTGTGACGCGTGACGGCACTCACGTAAGTGTTAAGGGCAAGCAGTGGCGTCAGTTCAGCAAAAGCTAAGGTATGGCAAGGTTAGGGTTGCCAACTCCCAGAGATTAAAATAAGGGACACCTAACCTGGGCGGGTCAAACCCCCCAAAACCCCCGAAATGCATAGAAAACGATGCATTATACCTATAACACAATACAAACACAATGGTCTTACACCTGCATTAGGCTACTATTCTTGATTTTAAAATAAATCTGGAGCCAATCGCACCTGCCATACCTGGCCATACCCAATTGACGCCCCTGAGGGCAAGGCCAAATAATGCTTGGAGAAACAAACGTCGGAACAATGCGTCGCACTAGATTTGAGCATTCATACTGACTGAGAGGAAGCCATACATGTCCAGGGGTTGGAAACATGGCCGGAAAGGGCAGTGGAGCAGGCCATGACACTGATCATGACAGACTCAGCGATATGACCGAATTACCACAAAACATAAACTAAGAATTGGATGTAGTCTCGTGCATCTTCCCAACCAATCAGAGTACACTGATGATGATGATGATGATGATGATGATGATGGTGGTATATGTACTTGTAACTTGGTGAAGTGGCTGAATATATTTATCTTTAACTGTGTATAGGGTGTTCCATTTGTATTCTATTTAAATGCTGGTTGCTTGTCCACAGATACTAATTATATTATTTAGCATGCAATTTAGACGAGACACGCTAGGTTTGATGTTTTACCTGCTATATTAACTTTGTAGCACTTCTGGCACTTTGTGGCTCCAAGTAAGAGTGTTTCCTTGATGCCACAATGGTAACAGGATTATTCTACTGTATTTTAACGGTCTGTAGGTTATTGTACTGGATTGAAGGTCTCTCTGGCGGTTAATGTACGGGGATTCAGCAGAACTCTCTCTCTCTGCACAGGGTCCACAGGAGGCGTACCCCTTAACTGGAGAGGTCCCAAAGGCCACTGATCAAGGTAGGACCTTACATAGTTAAAAAAAAAAAAAAATCCAACGACGACATGAGAATAATCAAATACCTCCATATATACCTTGTGTATAGCTCAATATGTCAGTCATGGGGTTGACCATGGGGACAAATGCATTCATTATATAAGCCCCTCCCACAAAGTCTGGAAGCCAATTATAGCCACACGTTACGAAATATCATAAAGCAGTATGACACTGACTTTTTGATGTGTTGTATGATCCACAGAGGACGATGCAAACTAAAAGCATGTTACATCTAATCTAGAATTCTCTCTCTCTCTCTCTGTCTCTCTCTCTCTCTCTCTCTCTCTCTCTCGCTCTCTCGCTCCTGAATTTGGCCTGAAAATGTGTAAAAAATGTTTTTGTTTAAAGTGTGTCGAATTGTGTTTTGGTTGGAAGCATCATGCACTCTGTCTATCTATTTATCTCTCTTTCTTTGTCTTCATCCCTCTCTTCCTCAAATGCCAAAGAAACAAGGTATCTGATTGATATTAAATGTTTGGTTTAAAAACACCTTTGCACTGATTTATGTTACAGTAAGACACACGCACGCACACGCACAAACATGTTTACTGTACATCCTATACAAGTATAGTAGATTTGTTTACTAGTGTATGACATTGACTGCACATACAGTAGTCATGTAGAACCACATTGAGCTCTCCATATAGATGGTTGTCTTGTATATTTTGTACAAATACAAGACATTTATTTGTTGTGGATAGATCACAATGCCTATGTGTTCAAAAACTGTGTGTGCCTCATGCATTGCATATTTGCTATGAATATGATCTCCTGTACCTTCCTGTCTTGGTACAGTGACGGGTGCTCTGACCGCAGCCTGTATGGTTACCTGTTTGGTTTGGTCTGTGCCATGATAGCAACCGCCCTGTTTGTCCGCGTGGCTAGTCCAGCCAGTAAGTATTTTACATGGATGTTATATTATGTATATAGGTTTAAAGTGGTTAAACTGAAGAGAAAAATATCATGTCCTCAGAAATACATTGTCTGTTTCATATTCTTTACTGCCACCCAGTGGCACAGAGGGAAATGCTGTTTTAGTCTAGAGTTCAGCTTCACTGGGTTCTGTGGTAGGATTATTTTCTTTTCTGAAGAATGAAAGCTATAACTCTGTCTATCTGTCTGTTTTTTTAGGCAGACAGACAGACAGACAGACAGACAGACAGACAGACAGACATGTTCATTAACTGAAATAAAAAATAAAAGCGAGGCTTTAAAAGATGTATGACTAACTGAAACGGTTTTGTGTGTTTACAACTAAAACTAACTACACTCATAGAGAAAACCTCCTTAATTTTAGTTTTTGTCTGAAATATTCAAAGATTGTCGATCTCTTACAACGATCTCTTACAATGTGTACAACAAGGTCAGGGAGGTTATTGTGGCCTCCTGGTGGCGCTATAATAGGCCAATGTTTAAAGGGTGCCATTTTTTCTTGGGCCTTGCACGACAATCGGACACTGCATTCATGGTTTGAGGCATTTTGTGCAAAAAAAATGTTTTGCTAAATTAGACCTGCTGGTGGCGCTATAACAGGCCAATGTTAAAAGGTTGCCATTAGTTCCCAACATAGTGTGAATGTGCGTGCAAAGTTTGACCGCAATCGGACGGTGCGTTCATGATTTGCGGAATTTTGTTCAAAACAAGCCACTACAGCAAACTTTAGATGTCAATCTTAGCCAATGAGGATGGAATATGAAAAATCAAACACATCCGTCTTGTTCACATGACTATGGAGAGCATGTGTACCGATTTGCGTGAAATTTGGATGAAATTGGAAGGAGTAATATAAAAAATGTGTTTTACATAAGTCGGCCTCCTGGTGGCGCTATAAAAGGCAGATGTGAAAAATGCAGGGCAAAGGTTTTTCCTTTACCTCTAGGGAGTGCGCATACAAAGTTTTACACAGATCGGTGCAGTTATAGGTAAAAACATGAATCGGTCTGTTATAGCACCACCATGACGCTGATTTGAACATTTTCAAGTGGCATTTATTCCTCGGCTTAGTGGAAATATGCGTTCAAAGTTTCATGGAAATTGCATGCTGTGTTCATGATTTCAGGCATTTTGTTGAAAACGGAGCACTCCTGCAAACTTTGGAAGCCATTTTGAGCCAATCAGGATGGAATATGAAAAATCTGAAAGACCCATTTCGTTTAATGACTGTAGAGATACTGTGTACCGATTTGCGAGATTTTTGGACCAAATCTGTAGGAGTACTGTCAAAAAATATGTTTTGCCCAAATCGGCCACCTGGTGGTGCTATAAAAGGCCCATGTGAAAGATTTGGGCCAGAAGTTCGCAATTGGCATCCAGGGAGTGCGTGTGCACAGTTTCGCTGCGATCAAGCCAACGGTGGCGGAGATTAGCTGGTCACAGACGGACACACACACACACACACACACACACACACACACACACACACACACACACACACACACACGGACGGACGGACGGAGGGTAAAACATACTCTCTCGCCATGCCTTTCGGCCTGGCGGAGACAATAAGCCTTACATTTAAAAAATATATTTGAACTAAGCTAGCAAAGCCGTTTTACAAACGAATCGTAACTAAACTGAAATGAAAAGCAAAAGGTGAAATAAAACTAATGAAAAAATGCAAAACTAGAATAACCTCTATGTTCTCCCCTTTCTGTCTCCCCCACCAGACATTTGTCGAGCGCCATCGCCGGAGAAATATGTCTTCTGGACCTGCATTATAATGTCAAATGTGACAAGCTTGGTTGGCATCATCGTTGGACTGTCATGCTGTCATTCTGCAGCGATGTTGTTATTTGTTTCTGGTGAGTCTTCACTAGGGTTGGGTTCTGGAACCGGAAGGAAACGGACCCATCATTGAGGAACCGGAATCGGTTTCATCTCATTTGGAACGGTTGGACGGACTTCTCGTCTGCTTTACTATTACAATACTGGCGGTTCTCAAACCTTTTGACCGCCATAACTCAGAGAGTTGGTTCCATTTGTACACTCTCAGAGTTACAGACCTGTAAGGGTCCATTTGGAATTTGGAATTAAAGGAAACCGTTAAGGAATCGGACCGTTAAGAGGGAGTGGTTAAGGAACCGGAATTATTAGTCTTCACTCTCTCACACACACACACACACACACACACACACACACACACACACACACACACACACACACACACACACACACACACACACACACACACAGTGATGCCCCATATGTTATAGTCTGGGTGATTGTGGGTGTGATGCTTTGCATTAACTCTTGCCCTATAGGGAAGCAGGGTGGGGCCTGATTGCTCATGGGAAAGCACCTGGGCCCGGTGCCTCCAGGAGGCTATAAAATCCCCGCCCTGGCCAGTCTCTGGAAGAGGTTGACAAAAGCAGACCTGTGTCCACCAGCTCCAACCCCCTATTCGCCATGCCGTTATTACTATGATTATGTTCTTTCTTTCCATTCACACACCTCGCACCACACCATGCTTCACACATCCACATATACACTACTGATTACTGACTCCACACTCCATAGGATCCTTATCATGTTTTGTTTATACCTCCTCAGTTCTTTATCATTAGTTCTTGTTTAATAAATATGTATTTGATTTATAACTCCATCCTGGTCTCCGTCCCAATGTTTGTCACGGCCTAGAGCCAAGCTGTGACAAACACACACACACACACACACACACACACACACACACACACACACACAGCAAAATTCCTGGTGAGTGTACAAAATGGACCCTTGATGGTCCAAAAAGGGACAATTGGACTCTCAGAGTTAAAGGTAGGGTAAGTGAATGTTTCTTTTTACCCCGTCTCCCTATCTCTCCAACGCTTTAGTAAACAGAATATGCATTTTCATGTTGGGATACCAATTTTATCGATTCGGGAG
The DNA here is from genome assembly GCF_963454915.1 of Gymnoscopelus microlampas. Classification (NCBI taxonomy): domain Eukaryota; kingdom Metazoa; phylum Chordata; class Actinopteri; order Myctophiformes; family Myctophidae; genus Gymnoscopelus; species Gymnoscopelus microlampas. The sequence goes on from NC_139958.1 coordinate 39,111,921, forward strand.
AGAGCTCATATAGGATATAGGATGAACAAATGAAATTAGAAGCGATGACATCATTGAAACTGCAAACCCTACAAAATTTAAGTTGAAAAATGGCTACTCTCTCCTGATTGTCTGAAAATAGCAACCAAGCTTTACTAAAGAGCTGGAGAGACAGGGAGACCCCCGTCACTGAACAAACACTATTGACACGACTATCAGAATATAGAGCTTTAACCTTTTATCTTTTTTAACCAAAATATATCACTTATCCTACCTCTTTTTCCCATTTCTATGCTGTCAGAGTTAATACTGAGTTTTTTTTGTTTTACAGTGTACACATTCTCTCTCACACATAAACGCGAACGCATGCACGCACGCACGCACACGCACACGCACACAATTAATAATAATCTTGTAACACCCGATCTCTCACCTTCCCCAGCGGTCTCTGGTGTGTTGGCCATGAGCAACTGTAGTGGGGACTTCACAGACCCTTCGGTCTACAGACTAGGCTGGTGTGCTGTGCTCGTGAGCTCAATTGCAGGTAAGAAAACCCATGGACACGCTGCTCTCAGTGGTGGACAGCAACAAAGTCCATTTACTTGTTTGAGGACGGTACTTAAAGCTGCACACTTCACATGTAACGTTCTTCTTCCGCCACGGATTTGAACCCGGTTTCCTGCGCAAGTCCTGATTTTTTTTTTTACCATTGAGCTAATAGAGCCTGCTTGCTTGCTCAGGGGGAATCTTTACCATCAGGTCAAAATTTGAGTCAGATCCTGTGTCTAGGTGAGACATGACCTTTGACACGATCTAAATGTCTCAATAGAAGAGACACGTTTTTATGGGTTCCTACAATTGTTTAAAATTATTTGAAAATATTACTATTTATTTAAAAACGTTTTCTCAAATATAATAAATGCCAATTTTCTTTTTCAAAAGAACATAATAGCCTACATAAAAAAATCTAAGAAATTCTATTTATAAAAACTTTTGCGTGCATTTATGACTGAACAAAATGGACTTCTGTCTGTTGCAGCTATCCTTTACCGTTGTGCCGACGAAAAGAAAGTGACTGTCCCAAGCTAGAGGGAGCCACCCAATACTTTCTTCTTTTAGGGTGAAGAGGACAGCGCTCCACATGAACTGATCCAGAAAGACTTCGACTTCCTGGGCTTTTAGAAGTCTTGTGACTCCATTAAGTCTCAATGATGTTTCTAGGCCTATTTATTGCTGCCCTCATTCTTTACTGATTTTGAGATGTCTACGGTGTGCTGTTCAAAATGTGAAAAATACGTCTCTGAAACGCTGTAGGAAAAAAACATAAAATGAGTTTGTGCAAAAACGTAGGCTATTTGTCACAATATAGGCCTAGTAATGACTGTCCCTTGGCTACAGAACACTATCTCGGTGTGCCTCTGTTAAGTGTCCTATGTGTATTTGTCCATGCCTGTATACTGTATAGTATATGGTTGTTTGTATAGTCTTTTGGATGTTTTGTCTCATATGGTGGACCACAATGGATACAAGATTTAATTGAATTCCCCATGCCACCACCAGTAGAGGTCAGCACTAAACCTCAAAAAGGAGAAATTGAGATGAGGAAATAAGCTCTCTCTCTCTGCAGTTCTACAAGCTCAAAATGCCTCGCGTTGCGTGGCGTTGTGAGTGTGTAGATCTTACATTATTTGACAATTTGGCCAATGTTTGACCAGTTTTTACAGTATAGTGTGTTGATTACTTTTATAGTGTGTTGATTACTTTTGATGCAGTAATGGTCTTTCTCTTTTCCTAGAGGTATTAAAAAGTCCCTAAATTGTCACTTCACTGTCATCTGGTGATCCCCCAGGGGGTCCTGACCCACAGGTTGAGAACCACTTCATTAAACCGCTTCCTAAATAAAACAAAAACTAAGCTATGATGACTAAAACTAAATATATTGCCAATTTCGTCAACAAATAAAAACTGGACTAAAATTTTTGTGTGGTTGCGCTCCGGTGTTGCGTTCTGAAAATAGCAGATCTACAAGCTTGTGAGCTTGTAGATCGGCTATTTTCAGCATGCAACCAAATGCAAAATAGGGCATTACGACGCCATCAAGGTATATTTTTGTTGATAAAATAAACTGTAGATTTAGTCGACTAAAACTAAAACATTTCATATGACTAAAATATGACTAAAACTAAATAAAAATGTTATTCAAAGGACTATGACAAAAACTAAATCAAACTTTGCTGTCAAAATTAACAGTGCATGTGCACCCTCTTCCTCTGTCTTTCACCCTTGCATGTACTTATTCCGCACGCCAGTTCGTGCCATTCCTTTTCCTATGAGCACAACTGACTGTGGGCGGGTCTTGTAATAAAAGCAAGGAAAAGCAGTTGTTCTCCGAGGAAAAGGAATGTAGCCCCTTGGTTCTGGAGAACCGCTGATCTGAGTGACTTAACACACTCCACAGATTTGTGGGATTTTTAGATAAATAGCCAGCAGGGTCAGCTCAGGGAGGCAGCCGTTCAAGGGCATTGGTTCTCAACCTTTTCAGGCCGCGACCCCTCCAAAATAATCAGTATGTGAACTGGGGACCCCCCACCCTAAAATGACAATAGCCTATATACCAGTAGCCGGGGGTACCAAATGTGTTCTTGCACACAGGAGGGAGGCAGGGAGTGAGGAGAGAGCATACACAAGGCGCACACACTTCAATCACTCACTGTAAGACACAAAAATAATGTTACACACACTGTGTTTCTTCACAATAAGAATAAGCATGCAAGCAAAGTATCAGGCGTTACAGTTAAAACCCCAGTACAGCCTACCACCGTGACCAACCACCACCTCGGGACTACAACTATGGCCCATCCGTACTACTGGCACGGCCGGAGTCAAATATACCTTATTACTACGCACAGAACAGCTGGTTTGTCGTACCACTTGTCGACAGGTGGGGAGAAAAACAACCTATCCCACTGCCTACAACCTATCTTGGTTGCCTGCAAGATCAATTTTTTCTCTAGCTAAATTTACAATAGAAGAAATAGGTGAAGTGCATACCATCAATGACAATTCTCCCACCTACGACCCAACACACCACCAGGCAAACAGAAGCCAAGCAGTCAACAACTCACGGCCGGGTGCGGCTCCTTTTTAATCACCCAGCCGACAGCGCAGCGCTCCGACGTTTCAATAGTAAACCCGAACCAAACCCGCACCCTAACCCTAACCGCACGCGGATGCCACATAGTCGGAGAAAAGGTCTGTCGGATTATCGCATGCCTCCCGCAGCCGAGTGTCTCAGCTGGCCTGCATAGGGGTGATTAGGGGGCGTTACATAACTAGGGAAAAGCTCAACCCAATACATTAGCGTTACAATTATCCCGTAGTAGTGAATGGTTCCTCAGCAGCTACATGTAACATACAGTACTACAACGTAGAGAGCGTGGTGCACCAGAAATTGTCCCATATTTTGGGGGGGCATTGTGTGTGCAGGAAGTCATGTCCATCCCACCCTTCCTGTTATTTAAAGACGTTGGTGTGTGTGTGAGTGAGCAGAGGCTGACAGGGAGACAGACTGACGGACGGACCAGCATGATTACTGAACCTTCAACTAGAACCATGGGTGAGTTGTACTGGTCTATACTGGTCATATACAGTATATATTGTTTCATACTGTAGGTTCATACTGGTCTGCACTGGTCTACACTGGTCTAAACCTATGGTTCTCACCTGGTGGGTTGTGGGGATATTGCAAGTTGGCCCCCAAATAATTTGCAAAACACTAAAACCATTTTGATACAGCTAAATAGGAATTTTAAGTATTTTATGTTAGTTGCAGTGTTCCAAGCTGGGGACACAATCGACTGACTGATTGCGTGTGCGTGTGCGTCTGCGTGCGTGAATGCAAGTTTAACTGAATGCTGGGAAGTACTGAGTAGCCTAACATTGTTGCAATGCAGAATACTGTACCATGCTGTACCACTGTGCCATTTATTTTCCACATTAGTGCAGTTTACAAATAACTGGTCGCAAACGAAAAATGCTTCTGAAATCAGGGAGTGCAGGTTAAAACATTGGCACATTCATGCGCAGTGGGTTTGTATTCTGACAGGGATTTTCCAAGAAATGGACTGTTTTAGTGCCAACTCTCTCTCTCTCTCTCTCTCTCTCTCTCTCTCTCTCTCTCTGTGCAGAGGGTGCAGAAGAAACAAGGTAAGGCCTAGGCACCTGTGTTGTAACGGTACAGTTGTATCTTCTTCTTCTTCTTCTTCCGGCTAATTCCCATCAGGGTTGCCACAGCAGATCATCTGTTTCCATCTGCTTCTGTTCTATGTATTTCCTCGGTCACTCCAGCCACCTGCATGTCCTATTCTTCAGCACCTTTCTCCCAATGTACCCCTCATCCCTCCTCTGCACATGTCCAAACCATCTCAACCTCACCGCTCTTGTTTTATCCCCAAACCTTCTAACCTGGGCTGATCCTCTAATGTAGTCATTTAATCAATTTAGCTATAGATCACAATGACTTCATGTGTTCAAAAACTGTGTGTGTGTGTGCCTCATGCATTTCACATTTGTTATTCCACCCTATCAACTGCACCTCTTCCTGTTTGGGGTGAAGTGACAGGTGCTCTCAGCGCTGGATGTACATATTCATGCTGCGTGGGGGTGTGGCCTGTGCCGTCATAGGAACCGGCCTGATTTTTGCCCCTGCTGTCAATATACTCTGTAAGTATTGTACACGCATGTATATAACCTGGTTAAGAGCCACCGTTCAGTTACATGATGCTATGAAGCAATAGGGCATAGCAGTGGCGGCCATTTTATAGTGCCACAGAGCCCATTCCCTTTTCCCATAGAGGTTTTCAAAAATATTTATAATAATTATTTTAAGCCCGGAACCAAGCCATCAAGGCTCCTGGTGAATCATGACCATAAAACAGTTGAATCAAATGTTTTATGGTCATGATTCACCAGGAGCCTGGATGTCCACTGCATATGCCCTATTGCACTGAGGAACGCATTGCATATATGTGACCCAGTCCAGTGCTTTGATCCTCATGTCGAACCTGGTCATTGTTCCCACTGTCTCCCCCACCAGCGACAGCATACAGCGACATCCTCATCTTCGTGTCCATTGCGGTAAGCGCCTTTGGCATCATCGCTGGCATGTCCTGCCGCCATTCCTGCAAGGGGAGAAACGTGTTAGCTGCAGGGACGTTGTTCATCGTTTCCAGTAAGTCTTCACGCGTACGCATTCACGGCAAAGTCCTCACTGAGATTGTACAAACGGACCATTGATGGTCTAGTCCATGGCCGTTGCAATCACCGTAGGCCATACATGGGCAACTGGCGGCCCGGGGGCCGCATGCGGCCCTCACCGTCACTTAATATGGCCCGCAGGTTAATATCGGCATACTGATTGATATATTATTGATTTCAGCTGTTCCAATTCCAAGTCATGCAATCATGACCCGCTTTAATTACTTCATCTGTGTATATTATTAGTTTAAAAAAATGTTTATGCCCAATGTATTTGTATTTGAGTTCATAAAGTTAACGTAAGTATAACTAAATACATTTGAAATTAAATAAAAATGTTACATTTCAGGATTCCAATTCAAAAATACCAAAAATAGCAGATCTACAAGCTCAAAACGTGTCATGACGCGTTTTGAGCTTGTAGATCAGCTATTTTTTGTACTTTTGTGTGACATACTAGAATGACGAAGTGCGGCATTCATTTATGAAAAAAGTTACAATATTTTTTGCCCGACATCAACAATATGCAACGTGGACCCCTGGAGTGAGTGTGGAAATATATTGGCCCTCTCCATCAAAATTGCCGATTAGGCTCTGTCTAATTATGTCTCATGTCCAAAAGACATTTGTGATATCTTGACCCATCAACTAATATTCACATTCTCAGCTGGCTATTTTTAAAGCATCCCAATGTGTTAGGTTTCTCCCCCTTTCTCTCTCTACAAAAGTGTACAGAGTTGAGAGACCTTTGCATGTTTCACTTGGTTGCGTCACAGTGACTCAACTCTAGCGAGCAACTACTGTAAAAGAGGCACTCCGTTTGTTTTCACAACCGCTCATCAAATAGGCATGACAGTGGCAACCTTTTATTTTATTTAATAGGATTAATGAAGGATTAAGTGCTTGACATGCCACCCCAATAGGCTATATGCACAGCAGCCATATTGGGAATGAATTGGGCCCCTTCCTTACTTCCTTCACAGGTGTTACCAATGATACTAATGAAGGCTCTGTTCCATTTAGTGTAGCACAGTGGTTCTCAAACGTTTTAATATCAAGGACCCCCATAACTCTGAGAGGGTACAAATGGAACCAAATGGACCCTCCCGGGTCCATTTGGTTCCATTTGTACACTCTCAGAGTTACACCCTCTCAAGGAACCATGAGGCTCCCTGGACCACACTTTGAGAACCTAATATTTCTAGTGAGCCAACATGCACAATATCAGCACCCTGACTCTGTTTGACCAGAATGGAACAGAGTCTTCATTAGTATCATTGGTAACACCTGTGAAGGAAGTCAGAAGAGGCCCAATTTTTCTCCAAAATGGCTGCTGTGCCTGTGCATAGAGCCTATTGTGAGTGAAACCTGAGGGTTGTGTTCAGACCGGATGGATTGAAAGGGGTTGAGCAGGGTGCTGTTGCTTACTTCATCATGCATGTGCAGGAGTGCGCTCTGTGTGCACCTGGGAGCGCGTCCGACACTTCTATTTCAACCTATAGCATTTGATTGAGTGGTAATCAAGAAATCATAAAATATGACAATGGATTAAGCGACCTACTAAATTAGTAATAGGCTTCACAGCAGCCATATTATCACTTGCTTCACAGGTGTTACCAATCGTACTAATGAAGGCTCATTTAGTCTAGCGCCGTGGTTTCCATGACCCCCATAACTCTGAGAGTGTGAGTTACACACCCGTAAGGGGCCATTTGGAAGCCCATGAGGGTCCCTGGACCCCAACTGTAGACCCACTGGTGTAACAGAGTGTTGCCAGTGGGCCAACATGCACAATATCAGCAACCCTGACTCTGTCTGACCAGAATGGAACAGAGCCTTCATTAGTATCATTGGTAACACCTGCGAATGTCTTACAATATGGCTGCTGTGCATAGAGCCTATTGCGCGCAGTGCTTTTTCATGGAAGATAGGGCCCTCAGAGTTAAATTAACACTGATGATTTTACTGTACGCACACGCACACGCACACGCACACGCACACACACACACACACACACACACACACACACACACACACACACACACACACGTGAACGTACACTATAAATAATAATCTTGTAAATCCCGATCTCTCATCTTTCTCAGCTGTATTACAGCTGGTGGCCATGAGCATCTATACCAATGATGATGGCTGCAGCTACTACCCTGTAGTCTGTGGACTAGGCTGGGTAGCTGTGCTCATGACCTTGCTTGCAGGTAAGGATGGAGAAAACCCATGGACACACACCTCTCCTAAAATGATCATCTGAACCAGGGCAGACATACATTGTTGTCCTTAAAGTGTATCTACATTATGCTGATTTGAGTTTCACTCTGCACTTTATGAGAGTAAAGCACATAATCAGCATATTGCGATAATAATGAAGTCAGGACAACCTAAATTAGACACAATACTATCATATGAAAGAGTCCTTTTAGAATGGTGGGCTATTTGAAGCCATATGCTGCCTGTTCATTACATTACATTACATTACATTACATTACGGTCATTTAGCAGACGCTTTTATCCAAAGCGACTTACAATAAGTGTATTCAACATACTGTAGGTAGGGAACGAAAACTACTAATCACCAGAAGTTTTAAGTACATTTCCTGCAAAAACAAGCAACCAAGAGTATACCTAGCGCTAAGGTAAAAGTGCAATATATCAGCTACCTACTTTCTTAAACAGATGAGACAAAAAATGGCAAAATCAAATGAGCACGAGCTAAAACAAATAAGTGTATCGACTAAACAAGATCCAATAAAACAATACAAAAATAAAACAAGAGTTCGTACAACTAGTTAACAACAAGTAGGCCAGGCAAAGAGGAAGGATAGTGTTTCCTGAAGAGGTGGGTTTTCAGCCTGCGGCGAAAGATGGGCAGTGACTCTGCTGTCCTGACATCAGTGGGAAGTTCATTCCACCACTGTGGGGCCAGAACAGAAAAAAGTCGTGACCGTGTCGATCGACCAGAAGGACCGTTGAGTGGCATGCAGTAGAACTCTTCAGCTATCCTTAAAGGAGTGGTTACCCCCCAAAAAAGGACCTCTTTTCTATCAATTACACACCCCATGAAGCATTTAATCCATGGAGATGTTTTTGTTTTTGTCACATTCCTAAGCCAATAATTGTAATATTATTATTATTTAAAGCTAGATTGTAAAAGTCACATGTTCTAAACTGTAAATAGAACATATTGAATATCACTTGTGCCCTTCTGTGCATCCATGACTGAACAACAGCACCTTCTGTCTGTTGCAGCTATCCTTTACAGTTGTTCCTACATAATAAAGAGAAGGACTGTCCGACGCTAGAGGGAGACAACCACCCAAGACTTTCTTCTTTTAGAATAAAGAGGACAGCACTCTACTGAAATGGTTACTGCATTAAGTCTCAAGGATATTTAAAGGCATATATTTGTTATGAACACAGACTGTAAAAAATATGGACGAAGGGAGCCATGACGTCACCCATTGGTTTACATGGCCACTATTTCAGCTAATTCAAATCCACCATCCTTGATTTCCGGTACCGAAAAGCAACCGGGAAACTAATGATATTGGGTGGAAGGGGAGAAGGGTCTTCACTCAGTAGAAACCAATCACAAGCCCCAAAAACATAACCCTGCTTTATCATCAATCTATCGATTTTAAAATTCATGGGAGCATACTTTACAAAAACACGTGCTGTGGGAAGAGGACCTATAGTGTTCTAAAAGTCTTTATGAAAAAGTTTACTAAGGTATTAAAAACAAGTGTGAAGTCGAGTCAAGTCATGATTGACTCCAATGTAATGGGAGTAAATAACTATCCCTTTGTTTCTTTTTGTTTCCTATACATTTTGTTTTTAATTATCATTTCAAAATATTTTCAAAACAATGCAATAAAAATAAACTTTTTTTCATGAATTTGAAACAAATTCAATGTTTTTTCAAAAGAATTTCATACGTACAAAATTTAAATCAAAGAAATTCCATAAATTAGAAAACAAACATTAGAGGCACTAGTTTGGGTCCCGGGGAGACTCTTTTGGGTCTCAAGCTAAAAGGTTTTGGAAACAGTGCTCTAGTCTAGGCCATTCATGAGAACTGCAGCATTTTCATGACTTTCGTATTGGCCTCAAGAGTGAATGCTTGCCCCCAATTAATAATTTTAACCTATTGTAATATTTACCTAACTTCACTGCCTTAATTTAGGATCATTTTTAAAATATGTTTAACATGTTGTCATGCTAATGTCACAGAGTCTTCAATACATTTTCTCTCCAAATGTCTGTTACTGTGATGGAATTAGTTTTATTTAATTCTCCATGCCACCAGCAGAGGTCAGCACTAAACCACTAAAGGCCACAACTATCCCATTATTCCCTAAACCTATAGTGCTTACATACTTACTGTTGGACAGCCTCAGTTTTACTGATAATCTAAAGAGAATTGTTGGGGAGAGCTTTTGTAATATTATTTGTGTCATAGGTGGGGAAAGGAAATCATTACTTACCTAGCAGAGGACAATAAACCACACTGTAGAAATGGTCCAAGGCCACCTGATTCGGATGCTATCAATGCATTGAATGGGAGATTATCACGTTCTATCAGACCATTGAATGGGCGAAGTAGGCGACCTACTAGCTACCCCGCGATTTGTCAGACCATTCATTGGGCGTAATCAGGAGCTACTGACCTACCGACGGAGATGACTTAAATACTTCAGTTTTGGTTGTTTTGGTTTCGGACCATGACGGAGGCGCGCAGTCTCAGGCGAGCTGGTGCGACGCTCGCCTGAGCCTACTCAGCGCCGTTGGAGTTATGTACCGATAGGCACAGAATCGTAAATATTGTTGTGGGGACTGCTCCGCCTCCGTCGGTAGGTCAGTAGCTCCTGATTACGCCCAATGAATGGTCTGACAAATCGCGGGGTAGCTAGTATAGACGGGGCCGAAAATGGAAAATTCTGTAACCATGTAGGCATTTTTGAGTAAAAGTTGGCATCCAGCATTTTTTCAAAGTTCAATGTGTCTCCAATAAGAATCCACCGGATGCCAGTGAAATAAGGGTCCCAGTTTTTTTTATTCCTCCGCCAAAGAAGATATGGTTTCACCACCACTTGTTTGTCTGAGCGTCTGTTTGTAAGCAGCATTACGGAAAAACTACTACGCCAACTTTTATGAAACTTGGTGGAATGGTGTAGCATGGGCTGATGATGAACCAAATTAACTTCCCTCGGCCATAAGGGGGCGGGGCAATGGGCGTGGTTAATCGCAAAAAGACACCCAACTCCCAAATGGCTTCACATAACGCCACAAAACTTTGTAGCAGGGATGGTCATCGCCTAAGAAAGAACGGATGCACTTTACACATCCACTGGCTAAAAGAGGGCACGGCAACCTAACAGAGCCCAGCACAGCCCATCAGAGCCCAGCCAGGGTTTGTGTCCACCGGCAATAGTTTTACATGAAAATGTCTAGGCTATAGTATAGTACTGCCCCGTACAACCTAACAGAGCCCAGCACAGCCCATCAGAGCCCATTATAGCCCATTATAGGCCACCAGAGCCCAGCAGTCCGGCACATTCCAGCACACAAAGTCCAGCCCACTGGGAGAATAGCCTAGGGTATGGGGGTAGTTAAATGACTGTAATAGGCTATACGGGGCTGGGTCCAGCTGGAATAGGCTAGACTAGAATGCTCTAGGTCTTAATAGACTCTAATATGCTCTATTAGGCTGTACTAGGCTCTTGTCAGCCCTTTAGCCCATTTGCACTTGAGATTAACCACTGTGTCCACGGGCAATAGTTTTACAAGGGTTTGTGTCCACCGGCAATAGTTTTACATGAACATTTCTAGGCTATTAGAGTCTAGTAAGGCCTAGAACATTCTAGTCTAGCCTATTCCAGCTGGACCCAGCACTGTATAGCCTATTACAGTCATTTAACTACGCCCATACCCTAAGCTATTCTCCCAGTGGGCTGGACTTTGTGTGCTGGAATGTGCCGGACTGCTTAGCTCTGGTGGGCTATAATGGGCTCTGGTGGGCTGTGCTGGGCTCTGTTAGGTTGTACGGGGCAGTACTATACTATAGCCTAAACATTTTCATGTAAAACTATTGCCGGTGGACACAAACCCATGTAAAACTATTGCCTGTGGACACAGTGGTTAATCTCAAGTGCAAAGGGGCTAGAGGGCTGACAAGAGCCGAGTACAGCCTAATATAGCCTATTAGAGTCTAGTAAGACCTAGAACATTCTAGTCTAGCCTATTCCATCTGGACCCAGCCCTGTATAGCCTATTACAGTCATTTAACTACCCCCATACCCTAGGCTATTCTCCCAGTGGGCTGGACTTTGTGTGCTGGAATGTGCCGGACTGCTGGGCTCTGGTGGGCTGTGCTGGGCTCCGTTAGGTTGTACGGGGCAGTACTATACTATAGCCTAAACATTTTCATGTAAAACTATTGCCGGTGGACACAAACCCATGTAAAACTATTGCCCGTGGACACAGTGGTTAATCTCAAGTGCAAAGTGCTACAGGGCTGACAAGAGCCTAGTACAGCCTAATAGAGCCTATTAGAGTCTAGTAAGACCTAGAACATTCTAGTCTAGCCTATTCCAGCTGGACCCAGCCCTGTATAGTAGGGATGGGTGTTGGCAACAATCTCACGATACGATACGTATCACGATACTTGGGTCACGATACGATTATATTGCGATACGTATCACGATACTTGGGTCGTATCACGATATTGCGATATATTGCGATATATTGCGATATATTGCGAAATATTGCGATATATTGCGATATATTGCGATATATACATATATCACAACTACATTATTGTTTATATATACACTACATATTGGGTAGCTGCAGATCTGTGATAGGTTCTTTGAATGTTTTTCATAAAACCTGTATCTGAAAAAGCAAAAAAAATAAATAAAAAAAATAAATAAAAAAAAATTCCAAAAACAAATCGCGATATTGATACTGGAGTATCGATACAGTATTGCAAAATAAAATATCGCGATATATCGTGATATCGATAATATTGCCCATCCCTACTGTATAGCCTATTACAGTCATTTAACTATACAGTAGGGATGGGCAATATTATCGATATCACGATATATCGCGATATTTTATTTTGCAATACTGTATCGATACTCCAGTATCAATATCGCGATTTGTTTTTGGAATTTATTTTTTTTGCTTTTTCAGATACAGGTTTTATGAAAAACATTCAAAGAACCTATCACAGATCTGCAGCTACCCAATATGTAGTGTATATATAAACAATAATGTAGTTGTGATATATGTATATATCGCAATATATCGCAATATATCGCAATATTTCGCAATATATCGCAATATATCGCAATATATCGCAATATCGTGATACGACCCAAGTATCGTGATACGTATCGCAATATAATCGTATCGTGACCCAAGTATCGTGATACGTATCGTATCGTGAGATTGTTGCCAACACCCATCCCTACTATACAGGGCTGGGTCCAGCTGGAATAGGCTAGACTAGAATGTTCTAGGTCTTACTAGACTCTAATAGGCTCTATTAGGCTGTACTAGGCTCTTGTCAGCCCTGTAGCACTTTGCACTTGAGATTAACCACTGTGTCCACGGGCAATAGTTTTACATGGGTTTGTGTCCACCGGCAATAGTGGACACAGTGGTTAATCTCAAGTGCAAAGGGGCTAGAGGGCTGACAAGAGCCGAGTACAGCCTAATATAGCCTATTAGAGTCTAGTAAGACCTAGAACATTCTAGTCTAGCCTATTCCATCTGGACCCAGCCCTGTATAGCCTATTACAGTCATTTAACTACCCCCATACCCTAGGCTATTCTCCCAGTGGGCTGGACTTTGTGTGCTGGAATGTGCCGGACTGCTGGGCTCTGGTGGGCTGTGCTGGGCTCCGTTAGGTTGTACGGGGCAGTACTATACTATAGCCTAAACATTTTCATGTAAAACTATTGCCGGTGGACACAAACCCATGTAAAACTATTGCCCGTGGACACAGTGGTTAATCTCAAGTGCAAAGGGGCTACAGGGCTGACAAGAGCCTAGTACAGCCTAATAGAGCCTATTAGAGTCTAGTAAGACCTAGAACATTCTAGTCTAGCCTATTCCAGATGGACCCAGCCCTGTATAGCCTATTACAGTCATTTAACTACCCCCATACCCTAGGCTATTCTCCCAGTGGGCTGGACTTTGTGTGCTGGAATGTGCCGGACTGCTGGGCTCTGGTGGGCTATAATGGGCTCTGGTGGGCTGTGCTGGGCTCTGTTAGGTTGTACGGGGCAGTACTATACTATAGCCTAAACATTTTCATGTAAAACTATTGCCGGTGGACACAAACCCATGTAAAACTATTGCCTGTGGACACAGTGGTTAATCTCAAGTGCAAAGGGGCTACAGGGCTGACAAGAGCCTAGTACAGCCTAATAGAGCCTATTAGAGTCTAGTAAGGCCATTAAGTAAGTGGACATTAAAACATAGACTTAGATTCGAGAGCTAAACTTTTAGGACTAAAAGAGAAAAACAAATTGTAATGCCTTACCAAATTCTTGCATAATTTATGCTAATAAGGAAAGGTAGCATGATTGCACCATGGTAATAGATGGATTTCTGGACATCATAAACATGGACTTAAACTCTTAGATTACCTTTATAAGTTAATTAAAAGCTAAATTATAGCCTTTTCCAAGTTTTTGGCAATTAAGTTGCTCATTATGCAAAATTCTCGATATTTATGCCTAAACCGAGACTTTTACAGCTTGGCATCCGGCAGAAATGGATTCAGCGCCTAAAAATCATATAGAAACAACTCACTTAGTACTTTTACTCAAAAATGCCTACCACATTGTTTTCCAGGGGGAATTTTCCATTTTCGGCCCTGTCAAGTAGGTCGCCTACTTCGCCCATTCAATGGTCTGATAAAACGTGATAATCTCCCATTCAATGCATTGATAGCATTCGAAGCCGGTGCCAAGGCACAAAGTGGAGAGGTAACAGGTAGACATGCTCCTCTAACATTACCCTTAAAGACCGTTTGTGTCTAGGGTTGATTTTATCAGCCATTTTTAATGGCTGATAAAAAAAGCTGCCATAATATGGCTGATTTAAATTTAGTCTCATTCTTAGTCCAGTTTCTATCGCCCTTGTTGTTTTTTATCATATTTAGTCAACCTCATCCTTTATTTATTTAAGTTTCAGTCGACTAAAAGTCGAGCATTTTAGTCTTTATCTTAGTCCATAAGGTATTTAGTATTTACTTTAAGTCAATGACAGTGATTAAAAATAAATTGTCTACTTTTATTCCATGAAAACATGACTTTTTACCGCCCTGATCCCAGTACAACCCATCACTAAACACCTGGTTATAGAACCAATGTCCAGTTCTACCAACTGATCATAGTACTGCCTGACAACACAACGTTATAGAACCATACATTTTGTTTGACTCAGATCCTGAGTGGGCTGCCCATTGATCCGACAGCCAGACCAATGATGGTGCTTGGGAATAAAGAGCTGATGCGCGCAATACCATGGCACAATCCTAAATTCCAGGTGCGGAGAGGGCGTGTGTGTGTGTGTGTGTGTGTGTGTGTGTGTGTGTGTGTGTGTGTGTGTGTGTGTGTGTGTGTGTGTGTGTGTGTGTGTGTGTGTGTGTGTGTGTGTGTGTGTGTGTGTGTGTGTGTGTGTGTGTGTGTGTGTGTGTGTGTGTGTGTGTGTGTGTGTGTGTGTACAATGGCAGTTTCTTTGGAAACTATCTAGATCTCGCCTAACCAGAAACAGTGTCTGATGACATTGTATTCACCTGACCTCTCACTCTGTTGTCGGTTAACTTGGGTTCATGCACTCTGAGTTAAAATGTCTATTAAATGGCTGCATTGCAATTGTTTTGCATTTGTTCGTTGCTGTACTCCAATCAATTCATATTGAGAGAGAGAGAGAGAGAGAGAGAGAGAGAGAGAGAGAGAGAGAGAGAGAGAGAGAGAGAGAGAGAGAGAGAGAGAGAGAGAGAGAGAGAGAGAGAGAGAGAGAGAGAGAGAGAGAGAGAGAGAGAGAGAGAGAGAGAGAGAGAGAGAGAGAGAGAGAGAGAGAGAGAGAGAGAGAGAGAGAGAGAGAGAGAGAGAGAGAGAGAGAGAGAGAGACTACAATGGTTTCTTTGGAAACAATCTAAATCTCGCCTAACCAGACTGATAACGTTTTAGGCGAACAATGGGCCATGCATTTCCATTTTTAACATCATCGAAATGAGTCATTGCACACATCCCTAGTATCTGTACTTGTTGTTTAATTACATAGATGCAAGTTATCTCATCCAGATGTATGTTAGTCTCACATATTATTGCAAGTTATTTACATTTAGTATGTTGTTTAGTTACTTGCGTTCTAGCCTCTTCACCGTACAATGTAAGTCAACGAGGAGTATATTTTAAATTCTAGTCAATGGAAAAAATATTTTTGATTTATTTTCCACCTTTGGAGTTACATCATGGCAAGGTAACTACACAACCCAAACCTCTACCAAAGTGGTCTTGCCCATTATCATTAACTATAACAATTAAAAAATAAAAGGAGAACATTCTGATATGTTGTTTTTCAATGTGCATGTTATATCATTTTATTGAGCAGCACAGAGTAAGTTTATGACTGGGCAGTCTAACCTTCAAAAATGATGAATCTGCCCAGTCAGAAACTTGCCAGTCGGTTTAGCTGGAATCAAACCTGTGACCTTCTGTTTCCCGGGCGTCCTTTCTACCCATTCAACTGGAACATTCATGTTTCAATTTGTGACTTTTTTTGGCTGGGAGAAAGTTTTCTCGCCCATTCTTCAGGAAAGCAGAAAAACTCACATTTTTTCTTTTACCCAAAATGAGACTCTTCACGTACTAGAGCAGGGGTCTTCAACATTTTCAGGCCAGGGACCCCGAAACTGATGGGGAGATGGAGCAGGGACCCCCTACCTCGTAGGGTAGGGGGGCCTCCCACATATATTGTATATTTATGTATAAAATAGTGTTTTATACGTATAAACATGAAAAAATAGGACCTTTCTCTACAGATTATGTATAAATATGTTATCGTGCATTGAATACTAAGCCGGGCGGCTGTGGCTCAGGAGGTAGTGCAGGTCGTCCAATGATCCGTGGGTCGTGGTTTGAATCCCGGCTCCTACTGTCTAAGTGTTCTTGGGCAGGACACTGAACCCTACATTGCCTCCAATGAGTCAGCTAGCTTGCCACCTTTGGTGTGAGGACGCTGCCGTTGACTGTTCGCCGCTTCACCTCCCAATATCCCCCCCCCCCCTGTGTGTATGAATGAATGAACCATTGTAAAGCGCTTTGAGTAAGTTTGAGTAGAACCATTAGAAACCATTAGAAAAGCGCCATAAAAATGCAATTCATTATTAAGCCATTTATAAACATACCTTATTAACTGAGAATGTCAATACGATCAACAGTCTGTCAATTGAATGATAATCATGTACAAGCTATTCAAATGGACAGAATCATGTTTTATTTTAACATAAATGTGGAAAAAGAAGATTGAATGCCACTGCCATGCATAAACATACCTGTTATGTTGAAAACAATACTGAGCTATTAACATTTTAACAAACCTGTGGAATCCTCATATCAAGTCAAATCAGCCCCAGGCTGATTTGACCCTCTGCCTGACAACCTCCATCCGTCCACGGTTAGATAAGTTGTGTGCCACTCATCAGGTTCAGACATCTCATTAAATAATTGTACGTGCCATCCACAGATAGGCTTGATATGAGGATTCCACATGTTTGTTAAAATGTTAATAGCTCAGTATTGTTTTCAACATAACAGGTATGTTTATGCATGGCAGTGGCATTCATTCTTCTTTTTCCACATTTATGTTAAAATAAAACATGATTCTGTCCATTTGAATAGCTTGTACATGATTATCATTCAATTGACAGACGGTTGATCATATTGACATTCTCAGTTAATAAGGTATGTTTATAAATGGCTTAATAATGAATTGCATTTTTATTGCGCTGTTCTAAGTACTCAAACTTACTCAAACTACATGGTCTCATTTCAATTATGTTAAAGATGATTACACGACTAGAATAAAAATGAAAATAAATGCTCAGCAGAAACAGCGAAAGCGGAAATGCATGGCCAATTGTTCGCCTAAAATGTTATCAGACACTGTTTCTTGTTAAGCGAGATTTAGATAATTTCCAAAGAAACCATTGTAGTCACACACACACACACACACACACACACACACACACACACACACACACACACACACACACACACACACGTGAGTGTCAGCCAGTGGTGGAAAAAGTACTCAAGTGTTTACTTAAGTTAAAATATCAATACTGCAATGTAGAAGTACTCTGTTACCATTAAAATTCCGGAATAAAAAAATCAATTGAGTAAAAGTACAAAAAATTGGCATCAAAATGTACTTAAAGTACCAAAAGTACTAAAACGTTGGGGGAAAAAAATCTACAAGCTCACAACGTGTCGCGATGTGACGCATTGTGCGCTTGTAGATCTGCTATTTTCAAATAGCCTAGGTATAAATTAGGGCTAAAGTGGTTAATGTATGTTTTATAATGTAATGATTTATATCTGAAAAGTAACTAGTAACTAAAGTTTTCACATAACTGTAGTGGAGTAAAAGTACAATATTTGCTTTTTAGATATAGTGGAGTAGAAGTAAAAGTATAGACAATTGGAAAATAATCCAGTAAAGTTAAAGTACCTCAGAATTGTACTTAAGTGCAGTACTTAAGTAAATGTACTTAGTTACTTTACAACACTGGTGACAAGGAACTAATGGCAGAGCGTTTCATGGGAAAAAGGTCAAACACAAGGGATAATATTGCATTTCCGTCTCATCTGCATTTCCTTATGATCATGTGAAGGCGTGTTCAATGTCACACGCACATGAAGTGTATATAAGCAACAGGAGCTGCTGTTTCTGATATTCAACACTTCAACACTGGAAGATCCACAACACATCATTCTACTGAAGGTTTGACTCCTCTCCTCTCCTCTCCTCTCCTCTCCTTTGACTTTCAGAAGTATCTCTAACATGTCTGTTTCTTTTACTGAAGGAAATCATCTTCTCCGTCATCTTCATCATCATCATGAACTGGAGGATGCTGAGCGTGTCTCTACTTCTCGGTGCTGTGATGGCTCTGACTGCTGCTGCTCCTGCTGCAGGTGTGTGTGTGTGTGTGTGTGTGTGTGTGTGTGTGTGTGTGTGTGTGTGTGTGTGTGTGTGTGTGTGTGTGTGTGTGTGTGTGTGTGTGTGTGTGTGTGTGTGTGTGTGTGTGTGTGTGTGTGTGTGTGTGTGTGTGTGTGTGTGTGTGTGTGTGTGTGTGTGTGTGTGAGTGAGTGAGTGAGTGAGTGAGTGAGTGAGTGAGAGAGCCATCCATCCGTTCGTTGTCATCCATTTTTTACTCAGATAGGACGTTTATTTGTAACTTATGCCATATTTATCAACATGTTTATTGCATTTTCACCACAGGATCTGTAGTGATTCAACAACACAATAGCTCGGATGGATGGCAACGCCATAGATCATGTAGTCACGGTAACAGTCCCATAGCTCGGATGGGTGGCAACGCGATATATGCAGCCACGGTCCATAGCTCAGATGGAAGGCAATACCGTGGTTCTATGGGATATGTAGTCATTGACAGAGTGTGGAAATGCATGTATGGACTAGGAATGAATTGCTGTTGTTGCTGTTGCTGCTTTCAGTTGACTTCAAGTGTCCGTTGTCTTTTCAGGAGAGCATGTGGTCGTCAAGAGATGGGCAAGATGCCCATATGGATGGAATGACTTGTTTGGTAACTGTTACAAATTTGACAGAACTACGATGGCTTGGGCTGATGCAGAGGTAATTAAAATGAACAAACATATTATGAAATACATGAAACTGTTACTCAGTCAGTCAGTCAGTCAGTCAGTCAGTCTGTCTGTCTGTCTGTCTGTCTGTCTGTCTGTCCATCTATTTTTTCTATTTGACTAATAGTCTTTCTTGTCTTCTGTTTATTCTCTTCTGTAGACAAACTGTTTGTCTCAGGGTGGAAACCTTGCGTCCATACAGAACAAAGCAGAGCACACATTCATTCAAGACCTGATCCGTTCCACAACTGGTACAATGACTGTCACATGGATTGGAGGCTACGATGCAACAAAGGTACATTAACCTATAATACACTGTTTGACGAAACTACCTCATATATATTACACTGATACTGTACCTGAATGCACACAGCATGGTGTCTATTGTCCTGACATTGTCAGAGGGAGACCTAATCAGTTATATTACCTAGTTGCATGTTTTGAAGTATATTTCTGAAGGCTTAATTTGTCATTTTACTTTTACTTTTACTTTTACAAATGTAATGGAGTAAAAGCAAACATTTCCAAACGATTTGGTTACATTATGTTTGTTCCTTATTATAAAGAAAACATCACATGGATGCACCTGGGACGTACCATCAGTGTTGTAGCCTGGGGTCACAGGTTGTTTCGGGTCTCGCAACAATATACACCCTCGTCCAGGTGACCCAGCCGGGGTTGATCAAGCCCAGACTTACGTCCCAGTAGCTAACCATGGTCAGTCCTCTTAGGGAAAGACAGGGCCACTCAGTTCGCTTCTCCGGAACTAGTCTGCCGGGACTCGGGGAGGCTCTGGCACATGGAGGGACTAGATTCTGTGGGTGGCCTTTCATTCTTACCCATTTTGTATTCAAATGCATGTCCTATTTGCTTAAAGGTAGGGTAAGTGATATTTTTTGGTTAATACAAAAAGCTTTACGTTAAGAGGTTAAAGCTTAATTTTGATAGTGATCCAGCTCCATTTTTGTCTGCTCATGTATTTGTGTCATCAATTCCAATTTCACTTGTTTAATCTGTATCCTGACTGAGTTCTCTATCCCGATTGGATAAAATTGGTATCCCGACATGACAATGAATTTTCTGAAATGCACACTCTGTAGCAATGAGTACTATCAGAATATAGAGCTATTTAACACTTATTTTAGCCCCAAAAAATCACATACCCTACCTTAAATTCACCCAGAGAGATCATTGTGTTTATTTCTATTGGACAAGAACTTTATATTTTACACATTTCAATTACATTCTGATTATTTAAACAAGAACTCAGATCTTATGAAGTAACTCAGTAGTTGAGTAGACTTTTCACATATAGACATATAGACACTTTATTACAAGAGTAAGAAAGTGCCTACTCTAATTCTTTTTTATATATGAAGACTACTTTTTCTTCACTTAACACATCGGGTGCCAAACACGGTCTGAACCGTGTGTTTACTTAGTGGCGGTTCCGAAGCTTCGGTGCCGTACACGGTCTGAACCGTGATTTCAGTCTTTTTGTTTTTTTTTGTTTTTCTCCGCGCGGGCGGGGCTAGAGCAGCTCTGGGAGCACCCATTGTAATCCTGCGAAGGAAGTGCCAGATCGCTCACCGGAAACACTTTTTTTCCCCCCATCCGCTTCCTGTCTATTTCCTACTTTGAAACGCCTATATCTCCAAATCTGTTTCCTGTGGGGAAAAACGGTCATGCGCGATGCGCGATCCCCCCCCCGTTGTAACCCGCGAGTGGAATGTTATGGTTCCAGCCAGTAGCCAGGCTCATGGCAGAACATGAATCGATGCTTCTTTTTGCGTGGATTTGCTTGTAACGCACGCAGACATTTTAAACAGCAAAGCGCAGTCAATGGGGAGAATGCTGGCACCCACGGTAAGTTGTTATGAAAAAATGCTGGCACCCGATGTGTTAAGTCATTATTCTTTTGATAATAATAACTAGAAAGGTGCGTGATTGTTGTGCAAAACAAACAAAAGATGCATGAATGGATTATAAGTAGTGGGCTCGCTCAAACGTACTTTTTTTACAATTGGGAACCATGCACTGTGGAAGTTCTGATTGGATCTTTGCAGTAGCCTAGTGATGACTGGTGAGTTTTTATATTTACGGTCCATTCATGGATGTCTTTACGTTTCAGGCCGGTTGAGAACTCTAAATGGTGACATGTTCTATTGGATTGATTTATTATGAAGTTATATTGTCATCCAGGAGGGCGTTTGGCTGTGGAGTGACGGTCGCCCAGTGACCTTCACTGACTGGTTTAAGGGAGAACCTAACAACGCTGGGGGAAAACAGCACTGCATGAGAATGAACTGTAAGTCTCAACAATCTGAATTCAATAAGATAAGAAGAATAAGAATAAGAATAAGAATAAGAATAAGAATAAGAATAAGAATAAGAATAAGAAAAAGAAATACATGACTGATATATATATACACACACACACACACACACACACACACACACACACACACACACACACACACACACACACACACACACACACACACACACACACACACACACACACATTTATTATGCAAAAAAAGATTATGAATTAATGTATTTATTCTTTTTTTGTATACATGCTGAATAGCTCTATATTCTGATGGTAGTCATTGTTTAGAGCAGGGGTTCTCAAACTTTTTTATACCACGACCCCATATTATGAGGGAATGTTTTTGGTGACCCCATCAACCTTAACCTTTAACCTTTCAAAAAAACAATTTCATATCACTAATAACACCTTTAAGTAACAACTCAATATAATAGAGATATAGAGATATATAATAATAACTTAATGTGGTGTGTAAACAATTTTAATGCTCAACTTTATCTTTGCATTTATATAACAGATGAACGCCTTTGGGGCGATTTTCATTGTGATGGACGACATGCCTCCGTCTGCAAAAAACAAGCTGCAGCCACGTGAATAACATGGAGATTACACACACATGCACGCACAATTACACACTATTTCACATTATTGTCTGTCTGTCTGTCTGTCTGTCTGTCTGTCTGTCTGTCTGTCTGTGTGTGTGCGCGCACATGTGCGTGCGTGCGTGCGTGTGTGACTGCTATATCTAAACATATACTCATGTCCAATATACTGCTTTGCTATCGCTGTAACGCTACTGAAGGAATGAAGAGACAAGTGACATTAACAGGTGTTGTGGTGACATTAACAGTGACATCAGCTCTTGTGGTGATAATGAGAGGAACATGAATGGAACAGATGGTTTGATTTAAGCTGCTTATAACTTCAATGTCTTTACTTGCATCAATAAAAGAATAAAAAAAACATTAAATACATGAAATAATTCAGAGTCATTCATAGTGAATATACAATGTTGATGGCCTGTACATTGTTGTACTGGATTCTGCTAGACGGTCTATTCCAGTGTTTTTAATGTCAAGGACCCCTTGTTTGGTATGCATTGGGCCACAGACCCCCATAACTCTGAGACTGTACATGTGGAACCAAATGGACCCTCCTCCATGTCTCAAAGTCCATTCCCACCAAAATATTATATCTTTGTAATCGCTTAATCACTTTAGTCACGCTGGTCAGCGTTGGAGGGGGATTTTACATCTGGAGCGAAGTTACCACTAGATTTATCGAGGCGGTTATGCAAAGTGACTTTGTTGCATTGACTCCGTACGTAATCGTGCCGCTCGAACAAAAATGTTATCTTTGTGTGTGAAGGCGCCTTCAGAGTTACAGACCTGTAAGTGTCCATTTGGTTCCATTTCTACACTCAGAGTAACTAATTATCAATAATTTAGCTGGGGACCCCCTCAAGGACCCCTGGGGGGGTTCCCGGTTCCCATGTTGAGAACCACAGGTCTATGTTTTATCTAAATGACATCCTAAATATTGACTTTCATGAGTCAATCAGAGTAAGCTTGTAATACACCCACTGGCCCTCATTTATCAATGGAGTGTAAAATGGCTTATATTTCCCCATAAATACGGCCGTGTGGGCAACGTCAAAGTCACATTTATGAAGCAATCCTATACAGCCAATCCTAGCGTACATTTGGTCGGAGCTTTGATAAATCTGACGTCTGAAAACAAGCGTCATTTAAATAACACACCCTTAAATATTCTGGAAACACCTCTCTCTCTCTCTCTCTCTCCCTCTCCCTCTCCCTCTCTCTCTCCCTCTCTCTCTCTCTCTCTCTCTCTCTCTCTCTCTCTCTCTCTCTCTCTGACCAAAGGTCAGCTATCCTTTACAGTTGTTCCTACATAATAAAGAGAAGGACTGTCCGACGCTAGAGGGAGACAACCACCCAAGACTTTCTTCTTTTAGAATAAAGAGGACAGCACTCTACTGAAATGGTTACTGCATTAAGTCTCAAGGATTTTTAAAGGCATATTTGTTATGAACACAGACTGTAAAAAATATGGACGAAGGGAGCCATGACGTCACTCATTGGTTTACAGGCCACTATTTCAGCTAATTCAAATCCACCATCCTGGATTTCCGGTACGGAAAAGCAACCGGGAAACTAATGCTATTGGGTGGAAGGGGAGAAGGGTCTTCACTCAGTAGAAAACAATCACAAGCCCCAAAAACATAACTCTGCTTTATCATCAATCTATCGATTTTAAAATTCATGGGACCATACTTTACGAAAACACGTGCTGTGGGAGGAGGACCTATAGTGTTCTAAAAGTCTTTATGAAAAAGTTTAGTAAGGTATTAAAACCAAGTGTGAAGTCGAGTCAAGTCATGATTGACTCCAATGTAATGGGAGTAAATAACTATCCCTTTGTTTCTTTTTGTTTCCTATACATTTTGTTTTTAATTATCATTTCAAAACATTTTCAAAACAATGCAATAAAAATAAACTTTTTTCATGAATTTGAAACAAATTCAATGTTTTTTCAAAAGAATTTCATACGTACAAAATTTAAATCAAAGAAATTCCATAAATTAGAAAACAAACAGAGGTAGTGAAAATAGCAGATCTACAACCTCCTAACGTGTCACAATGTGACACGTTAGGAGCTTGTAGATATGCTATTTTCACTAGTTTGGGTCCCGGGGAGACTCTTTTGGGTCTCAAGCTAAAAAGTTTTGGAAACCGTGCCATTCATGAGAACTGCAGCATTTTCATGACTTTCGTATTGGCCTCATTTCCTATAGAGTGAATGCTTGCCCCCAATTAATAATTTAAACCTATTCTAATATTTACCTAACTTCACTGCCTTAATTTAGGATCATTTTTAAATTATGTTTAACATGTTGTCATGCTAATGTGACAGAGTCTTCAATACATTTTCTCTCCAAATGTCTGTTACTATGATGGAATTAGTTTTATTTAATTCTCCATGCCACCAGCAGAGGTCAGCACTAAACCACTCGTTTTGATTTGAACATTTTCATGTGGCATTTCTCCCTCTGCCTAGTGGGAATGTGCGTTTAAAATTTCACGGAAATCGCATAATGTGTTCATTATTTGAGGCATTTTGTTCAAAACGGAGCACTCCTGCAAACTTTGGAAGCCATTCTTAGACAATCAGTGAAAAATCTGAAAGACCGGTTTGGTATAATGACTATAGAGATACTGTGTACCGATGATTTGCGTGATGTTTGGACAAAATCTGTAGGAGTTCTGTCCAAAATATTGTGTTGCACTATAACAGGCCCATGTGGAACACGTGGGGCAGAGGTTCTGCTCTGGCATCCAGGGAGTGTGTTTGCACAGTTTGGCTGCGTTCCAGCCAACGGTGCCGGACGCAGCCGGAGATCAGCTGACCACAGACGGAACCACACTCTTTCTTTCATTCTTTCGTTCTTTCTTTCTCTCTTTCTTTCTCTCTGTCTTTCTTTCTTTGCTGGTGTTGTGAGCTCTGCTCCCTCTAAGCTTTTCTTTTAAACTGATTGTGGATCACAGCTACAGTGTGGGTCTATCGAGGGGCGGAGCTTATTGGTGTGTGATGCCCTTGGTACATTTAGATAATTGGACGGGCTCTTGTGTGCGTGCGTGCGTGCGTGCGTGTGTGTGTGTTTGTTTGTGTGTATAGGCTACACAAAATGTTATTAGACAGAAATGCAAGAGGCACATTGGCACAAGTATACAGGCATACACTTGGTCTAAAAGGATGAGACAAAATCCTTCAACACAGCATAAACAACTGGAAAAAGTGCTCCTCGGAGCACAGGTCTCCGCCAGGTCAGGTACGTTATTGTGGCCTCCTGGTGGCGCGATAATAGGTCAATGTGAAAAGGGTGCCATTTATTCTTAGGCATGCCACTGAACCATCATCAGGAGAGCACATGGCTGTACAACAACAGGTGTGGGGAAAAACAACCTATCCGACCGGATGCCTGCAAGATCAATGAACACTCGGGATTTTCTCTAGCTAAATTTACAAGAGAAGAAAGAGGTGAAGTGCATACCAGTAATGGCAATTCTCCCACACCTACGACCCAACACACCACCAGGCAAACAGAAGCCATCCAGCTACATTATTTGTGGCTGGGTGCGGCTCCTTTTTAATCAGCCAGTAGCCAAGAGTCTCAGCTGGCCTGCATAGGGGTGATTAGGGGGCGTTACATAAAGGGAAAAGCTCAACCCTCTACGTTTGCGTTACAATTATCCCGTAGTAGTGAATGGTTCCTCAGCAGCTACGTAACATACTACAACGTAGACTATGTGTTGCAGCAGAAATTGTCCCATATTTTGGGGGGGCATTGTGTGTGCAGGAAGTCATGTCCATCCCACCCTTCCTGTTATTTAGAGACGTTGGTGTGTGTGAGTGAGCAGAGACATTGCCTAGAGACTGACCAGCATGATTACTGAACCTTCAACTCTGGGTGAGTTGTACTGGTCTATACTGGTCTGTACTGGTCTATATTGTTCCATACCAGTCTATAAAGGTTCATTCTGTTCTATACTGGTCTATGCTGGTTCATTGTCTATACATGTGGTTCTCAACCTCTCTCTCTCTCTCTCGCGCTCTCTCGCTCTGTCTCTGCGTCTTTTGTCCTGCATCCCTCTCTTCCTGGATTGTCAGAAATGGGGCCCGGTGGGAGTGCAGAGGGTGCAGAACAAACAAGGTATGGCCCGCAGGCTCCTGTATTGTAACGGTACAGTTGTAACAACGTGTAAAGGGATACCAGTTACTGACCCGTCTTCATTGGTTGCTTAATTAGTTCAGATGTTGCTTTTTGCAGATTGTGTTCTGAAATTGTGTCTTATTGGCTGGCTCTGTATGTTTGTTTCAAAACATAATCATCATCATAATTTTCAAAAACGTATTTCTAATGATTTATAACACACACACACACACACACACACACACACACACACACACACACACACACACACACACACACACACACACACACACACACACACACACACACACACACACACACACACACACACACACACATTGCCAGTACAGTCGTAATCATTTTGGTGCCTTTGTGTTCTGTCATAACATGTCAAGGTAGGAGCAGTATGCATACAAGCATAGTAGTCATACTGTAGTCTTGTATTTACTAGTTTATGACCTTGACTGCACATACAGTAGTCATGTAGAACCACATTGAGCTCTTCATTAGATGGTTGTCCTGTAATGTCAATGGTTGCTGTTGGATAGCTGTGTTCAAAACAAAAGTATTGGTATAGAAATGTACTTAAAGTACCAAAAGTAAAAGTACTAAAATGTTTGATCGGCTATTTTCAAATAGCCTAGGTATAAAACAAAGCTAAAGTGGTTAATGTAGGTTTTATAACATAATCATTTATATCTGCAAAGTAACAAGTAACTGAAGTTTTCAAATAATTGTAGTGGAGTAAAAGTACAATATTTGCATCTGAGATGTAGTGGAGAAGAAGTAAACTTATAGACAATTGGAAATACTCCAGCAAAGTGAAAGTATCTCAAAATTGTACTTAAGTACAGTACTTGAGTAAATGTACGTAGTTACTTTACACCACTGGTGCCTCAGGCATTTCATATTTGTTGATCCATGGACTGTACCTCTTCCTGTCTGGGTGCACGTGACAGGTGCTCTCAGCGTACGATGTACGAATACATGCTGCACGGTGGGTTGGGCTGTGCCATCCTAGGAAGCGCCCTGATTATCGTCCCTGCTGTTAGTCTATTCTGTAAGTACTGTACACGCATGTACACAACATAGTTAAAGGATATATTGACGGGGATACCCCTGTTACTGAACACTCTAGAGCAATGATTTATATCAGAAAATAGTTCTTCAACCCTTTTAACCAACAAAAATACCCATTGAGACCTGGAACGCATCTGTGTCATTTTTTGATTTGAGCTAAAAAAAAGCATTATTTTACACTTTGGCTATTCAAAAATAGCAGATATACAAGCTCATATCGCGGCACCGAGTGCCGCGATATGAGCTTGTATATGAGCTTGTATATGAGCTTGTATATCTGAAATCGATAAATTAGTATATATATATATATATATGGACTATTCTACCGAATTGGTTGAAATTGCAGTCCCACAATGAAAAAAACTATTTTAAAAAACATTTAAGTAGTCAGACCTTACATGTGTACTAATATCATCTTATGATCTATTTAACCACAATACATTAATTTTGAGAACAAAATGTAATATATAAAAAATATACTTTATATGTTACTTCATATTGGGAGGTGGCTGTCCCAACCCCTAACTCCTAAATTTCAATTCATGAAAACAATATATAAATGATTTTTGTCAATTTATTACATTTTGTTTTTAAATACATCCTTTATATTTATCTTAAAGGGAAGTTGAAATATTAAGATTGATTTTGTGGATTTTCTTTAAATTAAAAAACATTATATAAAAAAAGCTGTCCCATGTTTTCATGTCACTACCGAAACAAACAAGTTTTAGTCCATAGGTGGAGCCTGGTTTTAGCCACACTCCCACACTTTCCACTAAGAAATGACATAAGCCAAATTCCATTCCCCAAAACTCGGTCACTCGCTCCCTCTCCTCGCTTCCTCCACTCGCGCCTAAGCCCCGCCCCTGCGAGGAGCCGAGGATTCTTTGAGAGGACGAGTGGTCGAGCGGTTTCCCTCAAAGGATCGGACTGCACTCAGCAGCGTCATTTCAAAGCGATGGCAAATTCCGCGATCACTTATGACATCTCACACAGCTGGACCAGAGCCGTGGATGAAAATATACATGCATAGAATAATATGCAGCTATAGAATTATACAGAATAGAAGAATAGACAATTCCTCAATGTGGACGGCCACAACATTGTTATCTTAGTTAACATTGTTGTGCAAGGCCATTTATTCCTGAAATAGTGAATGAAGCGTCAGGATGAGCAAACGTACATTTATGAATTTAATCCTGACCTGTCCCTCTTTTTGCTCGTACAGTCCCCAGAACCCCAGTACAAAAATGTACTCCATGAAGTGTAGATGTGTGTCAAAAAAGAAACGTCGCAGCCGAGGGGCGCGCAGAACGGTGGATGCATATTTATAGCAGAAACAGCTTCACATTTAACTATAGCCATACTCATTCAAATATGAACAGATTCTTAAAATGTAAATTTCCCTATTAGCTGTGAAGGGTCTTCTTCCATGTGTATCAGTCATGATTGTTTCGCCATCAAACAATAACAAGCAAAAAGGAAATATCGGCGGGTCCTTCTTCTCCGTTGCGCTGCTCGCGCACCTCTCATCCTAAAACACCTTCGCCCCAGGTCTAATCCGGCGGCCTCGGCCCGCGAAAAAAAATGGGGCAGTGTGTTTTGGACGAGCGTTCCGTTTTCCTCCTGTTGTCTTTTCTTTTTATTTTTCTTCGTCCCAGAAGTTAACAATGTTTACATAATCTTTGTCACAGTAATTTATAGTAGTCCGTGCACTGCATTGAGGCATGCACGAAGAGAAACTATCAGCTTTTGAGCGAGAATAAATGTGCACAATATATTTTACAATGTATAATTGTATTATGCTTTATATCATACAACGCAATAAAGCCAGTGGCTTGTTGCGGTCTTTTCAGTTACTTTACACTGTGTGTGTGTGTGTGTGTGTGTGTGTGTGTGTGTGTGTGTGTGTGTGTGTGTGTGTGTGTGTGTGTGTGTGTGTGTGAGATGCGCAACGAGTGAGCGGCGGGGGCGAGGGGGGGGGGTGCGGTCGGTGTTTTGGGTGTTTTCGGCACATGTGGAGCAGGAGAACCATGTATACGTCACGGGAGAAGGGGAAAAAAACAAAAAAAAGTGTACACGTGATGCGGAAATCTGGCGCGGAGGAGCTGTTGAGAGTGGTCGAGGATACACTTGATGTACACTCGCTCAATGCGGAAGTGGAGAGCCTCCTCGCCTCCTCCACTCGACTCCACTCGCCTCCTCCAAAACGCACATGAACAATTGGACCGCGACTACTTCCGGTTCGAAGTCGGAGTGACCGAGTGGGAGTGAGCGAGTGGCCGAGATTTTCGGTATTGGAATTTGGCTATAGACTTCCGGTTCATCATGGCCACCTGGTGAGTAGCTAGTTTACTTCAGTCATAAGTAAATGTCTTCCAAAGTCTGAAAATCAGTCTGTATTTTTAAGGATTATCACACTACCGAACACATCATTTCTGCAATTATAAACTCCTTTTGGGTTTTACTTCAAATGTGATGTTTTTTATCCATGTACAACTGCTCAAAGCTGTGTTTGCAAGCCATGTCTTGCCTAGCATTGTTGAGTTAAGCTAAAAACTAGCTAAAATTGTCACTACCAAAAAAGTCATTACCGAAACATTATGCTCAAGTTTCGGTAGTGACATCATTGTTTCGGTAGTAACAAAATTGGATGTTCATGCTTTTGAGACATTATTAAAGTAAGTTTTTCAAACATGTACATAATTGTAACATGTAGGCTACTTTCTATTTCATCATGTGGTTTTGCAGGGAGAGATAAAAGACTTAAATGCCAAAACAAAATGTAAAAAGTGGGGCAGAGGGAGACAGGCAAAGGAGATGGAGAAGTTGTGTTGTGCTTCTACACGACCTAGCACCGAAGGTGATCAGACAGTAGTTATTAACTTGAAGAGCTTGAGCAAAGTTGCAGAAGACCTACGCTGTGACACACAGGCTAACGTCTCATGTATAGGAAGTCACTCCAACACACCTCAAGTGCATCAGGGACTGGAGTCACATGGTGGTACCTGTGGCTCATGAAGAAGAAAAAAAGGAATGCATGAGCATTCGATCTTCTCTACTATGAGAAGTAGAGGAGATCAGTGTCACAAAAGCTGTGATACAAAGATGTGGGAAGTGATACAAAGAAGTGTTGTCTGTGTACACCACATATGGTACACTCACAATGTCTTATCGCCTTCCATGAAACATGACCATCCTGCCATTTGTGTTCAACTTCAACCAATTATTTAGTTCCTGAAGGACAACAATCCAAACACCCAAAAACGTCTTCATCAGTGATGGGCCGACCGTTCAATATCAAGGAAAGAACCTTCCAGATGGGATTCACTGCTGTAAATTGGAGTTAGGTACCTGGAAGCTGGTCACAGAAAAGGGCCTGCTTATGCCACCATGAAGCTAACTGCAGAATTACAAGTAGCTAGGGGTACGAGTCCGACAAGCCCACTGCTAAAGCCCTTTAAAACACACTCCTACCTCTTAAAGTCAAGCTCATCTACGTGGAAGAGTAACATATATGCAGAATAAGCGCAATCCTTCCAAAAGAGCTGCCCACTAACAAAGGTACACTGAGCATTCATCAACTTATTTGTACTATCCACAATCCATCCACGCTTCTTTTACAGCTGCGAATGGAGGACAATATATGGTACTGTGCACCATGGACACGGTCATCATCTTAATCCATCCACCTGAGAAAGTCACTCAGAGGCATGTCCAAAGAAGCCCAGCAGTGTCTAAAGCATTGTTCGAAAAGCCAAATCTGTGAAAATATTGATGCATGCTCAAGTGACTTGTAAATGTTTTAGTCAAGTGTTTCAGTTACAAAATTCTTAATGTCAATATTAATTGCAAATATTGTTTGTCCTTCCAAATAAATGTATATGGAAGATGAGACCTATTGTTATTGCTTCAATAATGAATTACTATATTTTATTGATCATTTTTCATTATATTTCAAACATAAAGCAAACATATTCACTCATAACATTGTTATGAGTGAATATTTAGCTAAAAGAGTTAAGTGACTATGGCACCGCCTTGTAAACAAAATACTATGGTCACTACCGTAACAATACAGTCACTACCGAAACACCAGTTATGTTGTCAAAAATCAAAGATAGTGAGTTATCAACCAATATTTTATGATAATGTTGGTTAGGTGTATGTGTTATGTCAACAATGAATGTTTAGCAAAAAGAGTTAAGTGACTATGGCACAGCCTTGTAAACAAAATACTATGGTCACTACCGTAACAATAAAGTCACTACCGAAATAGTGCAGTCACAACCGAAACACCAGTTATTTTGTATTTAAAAGAAATCAAAGATAGTGAGATATCAACCAATATTTTATGAAAATGACTGGTTAGGTGTATGTGTAATTTCAACTATCATTAATTCTGAAATCAATATAATCAACTTTATACATTTTACAAAGAAATATAGCATTTAATTTTGATAAATCTTAAGAATTCAATATTAAAAAATCAGTTAGCATATACATTTTAATGTATTTAATTGTAGAAACCACCTACATTAATTTTTTGAAATAGTCTGTACAGGGGAGGATGAAAAAATTAATTAATACATTCATATAAGTATCTTTATTCTAAGGTAATTCTACATGTTTCGGTAGTGACACATTTTGGGAGGAAAGATATTTCAAAATATTATTAAAATACAATATGATAATTGACTGTACTTTTACTAAATATGTGTCCCTTAGATCTGGTGCAACGTGAATATGGTCAAAGTCTTTCCAAAATAGAATACAAATTTCACACAATTTGCAACTCTGAATTTGAACCAATTTGGTAGAATGGCTCATATATGTTATTTTAAATCGAACATTTTTAACTCAAATCTTTGCTTCTGGGGGTCCCTGGAACTAGATATTTTGAGATGGGGATCGGCAGCCAAATATATCATTTTGGGGGTCCTTGACATGGAAAAGCTTGAGCACCACTGATACAGAAACGTACGTTTTTCAGAAAACTGTTAGGATTTAGAAGACATTAGTAAGAATCGGCCTCAGGTCTTAATGGGTTAACAAAAGATATCACTTACCCTATACCTTTAAAAGCCACCATTCAGTTATATGATGCTATGAAGCAATTGCTCTCAAGGTTCAGCAGTGATGGTAGGAATGCAGGAATGTTATACCCACTTGACTGGACTTTCTTTCTTTTTGTTTTACCTATCATGATTCATATCCCACGGGGGAACTTCAGTTTTCGGCTTCACCCAGCTGAGCGCTGCCCACTGAGGAGTGCGGAGTGGGAGCAGTTAGGGGTTAAGTCGTATCTGGGACCTCTGGGACCTCCAGAGTCCTAGGCGGGCTCACTAACCATTCAGCTATATGGCCGTCCCCACATAATGGGTAACATATATGGGATTATGCTATTTTCTAAATGTTTGCCTCTTTCTTACATTTTTTGACAATTTGACCAGTTTCTTATAGTATAGAACAATGGTTGTCAAACTGGGGTCTGGGGACCCCCAGAGGTCCTTGAGGGGGTTCCAGAGGGTCCACAGCAAAATTTGTTTAGCATCAAAATCAGTGTAACCAGTTGAAACCTATATACATTGGTTATTTCAAAATAGAAGATCTACAAGCTCACGTCGTATTGAGTGTATCTTTTCATCCAAAATGGCTATAAATTATTGGCCTGTATACACGAATGAATGAATGAACGAATGAATGAATGAATGAACAAACAAATGAATGAACGAATACATCACTCTCTCAGAACTGCGATAAGTCATCTGCAAAAGGCACACTTGCATAATAATTAATCATCGTGATAGATAGGCACATAGTTTAAGGTTACGGTGTTATAAAACAAACTTCAGAATTTTATCATACACACCAGCTTACTCATACTCAGTCCCCATCCCATTTAAATGTTATTTGAGACACTTTCGCCTTCTGGGCTCCACGCAACTGTGTGCTTTGCTGATCTGCTAAAACCGCACCTTTTCACTGAAGACCTCCAGGGACCCCCCCCCCTTGCAGGGGGAGACTGATTGTTTGTTTGATTGATTGGTTGAATATTTTATTAGGCAGAAATGTAAAAACAGCACAATACAATTAAAACACTTTGTCTACAAGGTCCGTCCAAAAAAGTCCTTGCGGTCTTGCTTCCATTGAGGACCTTGGTATTCAATTCATAGACAAATAAAGTAGCACCAACAGTTCAATATCATCACAAAAACACTATCATGTACAGAGTCGGAAAAAGCTAAATGGGGGGGGGGGGGGAGTCAAAGGAAGGGGGGGGGGGCGGGTCGTCTGTCTAAGGGAGAAGTGGTACTACTTCCCCCTTTGGCATCCTGAAAGGTGAATTTTCAGGGCTGTTTTAAAGGAAGCCAGCAATCTGCATTTTTTGAGGGATGGGGTCAGACTAGATTTTGCACAACGCCGGGTCATTTCCCCGCACAGGATTAGTGCGGTGGCATTGCAGGCTGGTTGGGGGCCAGTTGCAAACTGTAGGATGGTTACATTTGGCAGCACTGTACTTTACATTCTCCGCAGAGTTGAATCTCAGAGTTTTAATTTGCACTGAGAATTTTGCCTTGCAGACAGCCGATCAGTACCCAAGATACCATGAAGGTCTCATTCCACATGAACACTCATGATTTGTTCCATATCTGTCTCCCCCACCAGCATCAGCACACATTGGCACCTGCATTCTCGTGTCCATTGTTGCAAGCGTCTTTGGCATGATCTTTGGCATGTCCTGCCGTACATCCTGCAAGGGGATAAATGTGTTGGCTGCAGGGATTTTGTTAAGTGTTGCCGGTGAGTATTGACAATTTGACACGCATGTATTCACAGCAAAATCCTCAGTGAAGTTGTACAAACGGACCCTTTATGGTCCATAAAGGGACCATTAGACTCTCAGGGTACTATTTTGCGCGTCTTAATTTATGGCAGGTCTCACGAGTTAACTAGGCCTAAACGCCTGGAGGGGTGGTCAGCACTGTTTTGCTATTTTGGGGACGGTAATCTGCGCCTTGCGCCAAGGTGCTACGCGGGAAACGGCCCTGAATTAGCCATGGGTGTGGTTTGGGTGTAACCAATCAGATCAAGGTGCGCTGTACACAACAGGCAGGCAGTGCTATCTTCCCTTCTTCCACCACGGAAAGGTCTGACATTTCTATTCAGAGCGATGACACTTGATTATCTTCTATTAACATAATTGCATTATTAACATAATGTATTAACATTAACATAACACCCACATTCTGCGGATTGCTGAGTACTTTAAATGACAAAAATCCCTTCAGAACTGTGTGAGATATATAGATTAATGAAACATGTAACAAGTAACCACACACCGACTGGTGTGGGGTGTGGTTTTGACCAAACAGCACAAATTGTTGTCTTTGATTAAACTATCTTCTGATACAAATACAATTGACACAATGAATTGAAATACAGAGATCCAGAATTTGGTGTGAGGAAGACTTTTCAGTTTTGTGTGACTCCTGTGCGCGCCATACTGGCAAAATGTCTCTGTATATTTAGTGACAATTATGAGCTAAATGTAGATAAAGCATAGCACAATGACGCAATGGATTAATGACATCACTGTAGGCTATTCTAGAATATATATCAGCTTCATGAAAATTATTTTTCCTCTCTCTATTTCCTCACAGTGGCTATTTGGAAAGACATCTCCAAAAATGCGCACAGGTTCTTCATGTCCTACTTGTTCCTATTTCCTACTGTATCTGCTAAAGCTTCTCAAAAAGAATCCGATCTCCAAGTTCACAACACGTGTTGGGAGCTTGTAGATCAGATATGTTTTGGCTGCATAGGCAGGGGGGGCAGCTAGACACGGGTGAAAAAAAGGTCTCTGCTCACTGAAACATCATATAGGCGAGATCTCCAAACGCAGTCCATGGCCGTCACAATCCCTGTAGCTTCATCTAATTATGTCTCACTAGACCATACCCGGTGAAGGGCGCAGGCGAGAGTAGTTGCAAAGTTGGGGTTAATGCACGTCCTGTCGCGCGCTTTCTCCCCCGCGCGCGCCCCGTCGTGGCGCCCCCCTATTTTGGGGTACCAAAAGCGTGGGACAAAAAAATCCAAAAGTGAAAAAGAAAAAAGAAAAAAATGCAACATTTCTTTTTTATTTTCCTGGGGGTCCCCGCGCACCCCTGTGGAACATGGCGGACCCCTTCGCCTGTTTTTTTTAATATTATAGGAGGGTGTTGTGATGTATTTCATATAAATGTAATTTCAGTAATGCATTGAAGCTGGTATTGAGGCGGTACTAAAAGAGGCGGTACTAAAAGAGTATTTGTAGTAGTAGTATTTACTCATTTGAAGTACTCTTAAGTATTGTTACTCAATGTATTTTCTTGAAAGTGTTTTTAATGACTTTATTAGCTTTAACGTTTTTTTTTACAGATTTTTAAGTATTTTTACTGTTCTTATCAACTTTTAGGTATGTGTAGTGTATTCATCAATCTTTAAGTGTTTTTACTCTTTTTTTCAACTTTTCAGTACTTTTAAGTATTTGTACTCATGTTGAGTACTCTGAAGTATTTTTACTCAAGGTATTTGAGTATTCTCTCCGTCCCTCTCTCTCTCTCTCCCCATCTCCCTATTTTCACAACGCATCGCGAGGCGTTGTGAGCTTGTAGATCAGCTATTTTCACAACGCATGGCGACGCGTTGTGAGTTGATGATGCAACCTTTATTGTGAAGGAACGACTGGAAGAACGTTCATACAGGTTGTTGATAAGATGTTTAACGTAGCTGTTAGCCGTAGCATGCTAATTGCTAACGCTACCCAGTTGCAAATTTGGGGTTAATGCACGTCCTGTCGCGCGGTTTCTCCGCCGCGCACGTCCCCGCGCGTCCCCCCCCCCGGCCCGCGGTCACCCCTCCCCACGGGCGTATATATATATATATATATATCAGCACGGAGAATGGCGTAGGCATGTTACTCGCCCGGCCCGGGCCGTCTGGTCATGTGTTTACTTTCCACAGAAAGAATTGTAGACGTAGTCAGAGAGTGGGCGGGGTCTGGGTGTTGCCATGTCGGCGTACTGTAAGCGCTGTAGGGCCAATGTTGGTGGTATAGGGTTCGTTTGGTTTGGCCTCGTTTTCATAGATCTTGCTGCTTGTTTCTCTCGCGAAACCTGGCACACAACGACGCATGCGCAGTTTGATCAAGAGTCCACCCTACCACCGTGAGCTTACTAGAATTATAATAGGATGTTCAAAAGGTGATATCTTGACACATCAACTAATATTTGCATTCTCAATTGGCTATTATTAAAGCACCCCAATACAGTACGTTGCGTTTCTCCCCCTTTCTCTCTCTCTAAAAGTGCAACGAGTTGTGCCATTTTTATGTTTCACTTGGTTGCTCGCTAGTGCTACTGCTGCCCAAAAATATCTGACCTCCAAGATCAGATATTTGATCACAACGTGTCACTGCGACGTGGTGTGAGATTGGAGATATTTCAACCTACAGCATTTGATTGAGTGGTAAATGGTAATCAAATAATAATTGATACACCGAATTGGCATCAACACTCTGCTGGTACAGAGAATTCAAAATTATAGCAATCGGTTGAGTTTAGGTGTGGTATGGATTAATGAAACTGAATGGTCTGGTGTGGTTATAGCCAACGCAGAACCACAAAACAGTAATTGTCTTTAATTAGCCTAACTGTTGATACAAACACAATTGACACATGGAATTAAAAGTCACACTTGTGGATTGCAAGACAATTTTTACAATTGCTTAATTCACATGTTCCGGTGTCCAAGTGTACTTGCGTTGTGAAGCCGCTTGCCGAGGCAGGCTCTTGTGTACAAGACGAGGTCCAAGGGTCGTCTAATCCGCAATATGCTAAGTCTGTGCAAGATATGCTCTGAGGAAGGCTCATAGCCGAAACGCGTAAGCGTTCATTTTATTGGTGTGCCAATAAAATAAGTGGAAATGTGAGTAATTGTCCTCCATGTAATTGACATTTTTGGATGTGCTACCCTTTTTGATTTTTTTTAATTCCTTTTTTTGATCTGTGCAAGATAGCTTTGCGCTATGATTGTGTGCACCACGCCACATTTTATGATCAACCACGACTCCAGGTGTAAAGTCTGTACAACATCTTAGGTGCAAAACAGTTTCATGTATGACCTGCTAAATTAGAAATTGCGCATTGCACTTTTTCACGGAAGATAGGGCCCTCAGAGTTAAACTTGAAAAAGTGCTCCTCGGAGCACAGGTCTCCGCCAGGTCAGGTATTGAGACATTTTGTTCAAAACAGAGCACTCCTGCAAACTTTGGAAGCTATTCTTAGCCAATGAAGATGGAATATGAAAAATCTGAAAGACCCGTTTTGTTTAATGACTATTAGAGATACTGTGTACCAATTTGTGTGATGTTTGGATACAAAAAAAACTCTGTAGGAGTACTGTCAAAATGTGTTTTGCAAAAAGCGGCCTCCTGGTGGCGCTATAACAGGCCCATGTGAAAGATTTGGGGCAGAGGTTCTGAATTGGCATCCAGGGAGTGTGTGTGTGTACAGTTTCGCTGAAATCAAGCCAACAGTGCCGGAGATTAGCTGTCCACAGACGGACGGGGCGACGGACATACACATACACACAGACACACGGACTGACGGACAGGGTGCAAAACATAGTCTTGGCCATGCCTTTCGGCCTGGCGGAGACAATTAACAAAATATTGACGATTTTACTGTGAACGTATACACTAATAATAAATATTGTAACTCCCAACCTCTCACCCTTTTCAGCTGTCGCACAGGTGGTGGCCATGACTATCTATAGCAATGGTTATGGCTGTATGGTCACCCCTGCAAATTGTGGACTAGGCTGGTTTGCTGCGGTCACAACCTTGCTTGCAGGTAAGGATGGAGAAACCCCATGGATACACTGCTCTCCTAAAATGATAATCTGAACCACATTGTTGATGTGCTTAACGTTTTTTCTACATTATATTGCTGATTTCAGTTTAACTCATTGCGTATATAATAAAGTCAGCAGGACAAAATCATTATATTAGTTGCACTTCTGGCAGATGCCAGAAGGGCCGGGTATTCTGGGGCCGCGGCCAACCCTAAAATCGAAATAAAGTCACCAAAAACTGAAAAGAAACTAACATAATCCGCCAATTAACCGCAATTTTTCGAAGCGCGCGGGCGACCCCCGCTATGGGCCGGTGAAGATCACAAATACAGGGCCGATTTTCTGTGCCAGTCCGTGCTTGGTTATACTGCAACACATGGCTCCTCCTGGCTTTAGTAACTTTCCTGGCTCAAGTTAGTCTATGAGCCAGAGCCCCAAAATTGAGCAATGATTATCAAAAAAGTGGGCAAAACCAAACCTATATTAAATTGTTCATTGGGTCAATACGAGTAAATAAATATATGATAACCTTTCCACAGGAGTAGCTTTTTCATGGTTATCACACATTTTGTAATTTTCCTCATACGTACATGACAGGTGAAAAAATGACAACATTTAAAAAAGAGTTACCATAATGAAACTTCACCAGTTGATTACTTACATGAAGACAATGATTTATCGTATTACAAGTTTTCTGAAATTGTATATTTAAATATGCAAATTAGGCATTAGGAAAATATGCCCAAATTTGCATAACTTTCCAGAATCAACATTGGACAAAGCCAGAGTCAACATACTTATTTCATTTT
This sequence comes from Gymnoscopelus microlampas, assembly GCF_963454915.1. NCBI lineage: Eukaryota > Metazoa > Chordata > Actinopteri > Myctophiformes > Myctophidae > Gymnoscopelus > Gymnoscopelus microlampas. The sequence continues at coordinate 39,150,931 of NC_139958.1, forward strand.
GTTAAGATGTTGGAGTAAAAGGTTTTTAACGGGGGAATATTCAATATCTGGCTCAATTTTGGGGCTCTGGCTCATGGACTAAATGCCTAATTTGCATATTTAAATATACAATTTCAGAAAACTTGTAATACGATAAATCATTGTCTTCATGTAAGTAATCAACTCACATTTTTTCACCTGTCATGTACGTATGGGGAAAATTACAAAATGTGTGATAACCATGAAAAAGCTACTCCTGTGGAGAGGTTATCATATATTTATTTACTCGTATTGACCCTATGAACAATTTAATATAGGTTTGGTTTTGCCCACTCTTTCGATAATGAAATCTTGTCTGGCTCAATGACTAAGTAACTTATAACATTTCTATCCGGTTTAGACTTGCATAATGTTCATAGATATAAGTAATAAGGTCCAATATACGACACTAGAACTTTACTCAAAGCAAGATTGTTAAAGCCACATGTTCTAGCTATACTGTAAATTACATTATAGAACAGGGGTGGGCAAATTTGATAATGGAGAGGGCCATTATATTTCCACAATCCAGAGGGCCACATTGCATACAGTATACTGTCGGGCCTCCTCTTCTATGTCACACAAAAGTAGCAAAAATAGCCGCTCTTCAAGCTCAAAACGCGTCGCAGTGCGACGCGTTTTGAACTTGTAGATCTGCTATTTTTGCTATTTTTGAATTGGAATTCAGATTTCTTTTCGTTGCTATTTTTGAATTGGAATCCTGAAAAGCTTTTTTTTCAATTTAATTTCAAATGCATTTAATTATTATTATTATAATAATTATTATTTAGTAATAATTAATAATTTAGTAATAATTGTTAACTTCATGAACTTAAATACAAATACTTTGGACATAAAAAAGACAATAGCGTTTTAATACTAGTCATTAAGCTACTAATATAGACTGAAGTCATTAAGCGGGTCATGTTTGCAATTGTAACAGCTGAAATCAATAATATATCAGTATTCCGATATCAACCTGTGGGCCGCATTAAGTTAAGGTGGGGGGCGCATGTTGCCCCCGGGCCGCCAGTTGCCCATGTATGATATATAGAATATTCCTTGTTGTGCCCTTGTGTGCATCCATGACTGACGGACACCACCTTCTGTCTGATGCAGCTATCCTTAACATTTGTGCCTACATAATAAGGAGAAGGATTGACCGACACTAGAGGGAGACATCCACCCAAGACTTTCTTCTTTTAGGATAAAGAAGGCAGAGAGCTTTACTGAAATAAAATGGAAGCCAGGGACTGATCCAGAAAGATTGAATGTGAGACAGTATTCAATAAAGTGTCTCTTCAAAGTCTGTTTCTGTGATGCTATCAGCCCCTGGGACTAGTGGAGCTGGGTGCGGGCAGCTGTCCCCCCCTCCCAAAGGTACCCTCCGCCCTTGTATCCCCACCCAGGAGGTTGAAAATGAATGGATATTGATGCAAAATAAATATGGTTGGCAAATGGCAAAAAAATAAAGAAAAGAAAAGAAACCCTTATTAATGCATACATAATAAAAAAACGACTGACCGCTGTGGATTCTATTGGTTTCATTTAAATCCCCATGCCACCAGTAAAGGTCAGCACTAGACCCCCCAAAAAGGTAATTTGGACATCAATCAGGATCAAATGCATTATGATTTGAAGATAAATGAGATATCCCATTATTCTCTTATTTATAATCTCATGTACATAACTGCCGCTTTGTGGACCTACCGTTGTTACCACTTTTGCACCATATGTTTATCCTCATCTAGGCCTATACTGTGTCTGCTGGTCTAATGCTATGTGTATATACCGGTATGTAAATAACTAGATTTTTTTCTCTTTAACATGCTTCTTTACTGTTTTGATTGTTCTCCTTGCTCTCCCTCTCGCTGTTCCCCCTCCTTGTTTTCTCTTTTCCCTTTCTGAAAAACAACAAAATGATGGAGCTTTCTTAAAAATGTATTTGACCCACTTCTTTACAACTGTAAACCAGTGATGTGGTAATAAAGTTAAACCTACATATTTTCTACTGTAGGATAGCCTCAGTTTAACTGATAATCTAAAGAGAATCCTTGGGAAGGGATTTTGAAATATTCTGTGTATTATATGGTGGGGAATGGAATTAAACTCTGCAGAAGACAATAAACCCACACTGTACAAATGTTCATGAAGTTCGATGGTGTATATACGCGTGTGTGCGTGCGTGTGTGTGCATGTGCGTGCGTCACGGTGCGTGTTTGTGTGTAGACAGACAGACAGATCATGCTGGCTCTGTGCAACAGTAAGACTCCTCCTTTTTTGCAGCACAAACTACTTAGCTTAACTGCCGAACTTTGCCAAACAAATCTTTCATATGAAAACAGTGAAAGTTTATCTATGTGTCTAATCATGTTAACATCCTACATTGAACATTAAAGCCTGACCAATGTCAGGCTTTTGTGATGCTGTTTTGAAGAGTTCTAGACCACTGATTATCGATGTCTTGACCGTTTATCAAAAATTGCAACATTTTCTATTCGATTTAAAAAAGTTTTATTTGAGGTGGAGTCGTTAGGGTGCATAACACATGATGCTAAACTTGCCGGTTCAAGTCTCTCGCCACTGTGAGTCTGTGACTATCAATGAAAGCAGAAGAAGTTTAATTTCTTTAAAGGGAAGCATTTCAATTTTAGAACATTTAATATATGAGTTTATAAGTTGCTGGTAAAAAAAAAGAAGAAAAAAAATGGATATGATGTTTTCGCTCCTCCGTCTGTGTGAGACTTAAGAAGCTGGTCCTGCGATTCATTATCTGGCAATTTGCCAGCCTTGCAGGAGCAGCAGGTGCTGCACTGGTCCTTCTTTGCATGGAAGTGGGAGGGCACCTTACGGAGTTCCTGTAGAATATTCCTTATAGACGCTCGGGAGGTGCAGTGGTAAAGTCTCTGCCCACCATCACGGATGCACCACGGTGGATTCGAATCCACCGTGGTGCATCCGGCTTTGTCGGGCGTCTATACGAACACGAGGGTGATATTGGTCATTGCAGGTACTCCTACAATGACCAATACCACCTGTCAGCAGGGAGCGTTGGGCGGGAGGAGTAGGACGAAGGCCCTACGTCCTCCCGGTGGGGGCTCCTCACTGGCAGGTCAGTAGGATACAGCAGCAGTGACCACACAGAAATGTGTGTGGGGAGGAATTAATTAGCATAACGACTACATTGGGGAGAAAAAAGGGGGTAAAAAATTATTGTCTACTCTAAATGTATAATTAAAAAAAATATATTCCTCATGAACGCACTCTGTCCTGTGATGCTTGCCCCCACTTAAAGGCAGACCATTCCCTTTACCCAAGTGCCAAAAACAAACTCCTACACACCCTCCTTCTCTGTCCATTAACATTTAAACAGAAAACACGAGTGGATGACCTTCGTGATACACAGAACACGTGATACACAGAAGACTACATACAAAAACGGCCACACATTGTTTTCGCAAGTTTTCAGGCAGAGCAGATCACTCATTCAGTGGACTGTAATGACCAAATTAATAGAAACTAGAAAAAGTGCTCCTCAGAGCACAAGTCTCCGCCAGGTCAGGTAGGTTATTATGGCCTCCTGGTGGCGCTTTGATAGGCCAATGTGAAAAGGGTCCCATTTCTTCTTAGGCCTTTCACAGCAATCGGACACTGCATTCATGATTTGAGGCAATTTGTTCGAAAAATCGGGTTTGTTAAATTAGACCTGCTGGTGGCGCTATAACAGGCCAATGTGAAAAGGGGGGCATTTCTTCCTCGGCCTAGTGGGAATAGGCATGCAAAATGTATTTTCTTTTCTTTTTTTGGACAGAATCTGTAAGACCAAAACAAATGTTTTACAAAAGTCAGCCTCCTGGTGGCACTCTAACAGGCATATGTGAAAAATGTAGGGCAAAGGTTTTTCCTTGGCTTCTAGGGAGTGTGCGTGCAAAGTTTCACGGAGATTGGTGCAGTTATAGGTAAAAACGTGAATCGGCCTGTTATAGCGCCACCATGAGGCTGATTTGAAAGTTTTCAAGTGGCATTTCTTCATGGGCCAAGTGGGAATCTACATGGAAGATTTCACGGAAATCGCATGCTGCGTTCATGATTTGAGGCATTTTGTTCAAAACTAACCAATCCTGCAAACTTTGGAAGCCAATCTTGACCAATCAGGATGGAATATAGTCAATCGGACAGATCCGTGTTGATCACATGACTATAGAGATACTGTGTATCCCAATCGTCCCATACTTCATAGTACTTTGAAATTTTCAAGGCCAAAAAGAAAGCCAAATCCACAAAGAGACCTGTGAAGGGAGTGGCTGAGAGATGGGGTGGTAGTCTAAAGGTTGGACTCTTAGCACAGAGGTTCCATGTTCAAATCCCAGTCGTCCCATACTTCAAAGTTGTAGTCCTTTGAAATTTTCAAAGCCAAAATAGTAAACAGAGCAAGTAAGAACCACTGTGGTGCAGTGGATTAGATACAGAACTTGCAACAAGAAGGTTCCCGGTTCAAATGCAACCAGGACATTTTTCCAACTTTTATCTGATTCTTGTGGTCTGTATATCTTTCACTGAAGAGCGTGCAAGAGACCAGAGAAAGCATGAACCTTGGTGGAGCAGTGGATAAGATACAGGCTTTGCACGTAGAAGGTTTTGAGTTCAAAACTGGAAAGGAACATTTTCCAACTTTTACGTGGCTCTTTCACCTTTATCTAACCTTTCAATGAAGAACATGCAAGTGTACAGAATTAAGATGAATTACAGTGGTGCAGTGATTGAGATACAGGGCTTATAACCAAAAGGTTGCTAGTTCAAATCCAACAAGGACATTTTTCAAACTTTTACCTGACTCCTGCACCTTTATCTAATCTTTCAGTGAATAACACGCAAGTTAACAAAGCCAGTAAGAATCACTCTGGTGCAGTGGTTAAGATACAGGGCTTACAACCAGAAGGATCCTGGTTCAAATCCAGCTTGCACATTTTTCCAACTTTTACCTGACTCTTGCACCTTTATCTAATATTTTAGTGCCATTTCCAGGATTTGATTTCCAGGATTCGAGTCTTGAGTCCCAAGACTCAAGACCCAAAAGAGTCTTGAGTCGAACCAATTACTCCCGCGGGGACATCAAATTTCTCTTTTGGGCCTTCAGTCCCAAGACTCAAGACCCAAAAGAGTCTTGAGTCGAACGCATTAGATCCAAGTAGACATCAAATTTCTCTTTTGGGCCTTAAGTCCCAAGAACTTAAGGCCCAAAAGAGAAATTTGATCTACTTGGATCTAATGCGTTCGACTCAAGACCCTTTTGGGTCTGAAACTATTAAACATTTCAAAGATTCCTTTTCAGGCAAAGATGTCCACAGTAAGATGAACATTTTTAAGTATGAATGGGGTTACTAGCAGTAAGTATGTAGGATTAGTAGCCTGTACTCGTTTCCCTTTAAATGTCCATTGCCGCATCGACAATACATTGGGTGCTTAAAGTTGAATATCTCCCAAACTACAAATGATTTCAAAGATAAGATCTCAAGCATGCATGTCCACAGTAAGGTGGATTTTTTGAACTATGAATGGAGTTTCTAGGTGAAAGTATTTTTTTGAAGTCCCTTAACCCTAACCCTAACCTTCCATCCGCCTCCATTCTAAATCTCTGAACTTTTAAAGGAGTACAATTCTAAAACTATTAAACATTTCAAAGATTCCTTTTCAGGTAAACATGTCCACAGTAAGATGAACATTTTAAAGTATGAATGGGGTTACTAGCAGTAAGTATGTAGGATTAGTAGCCTGTACTCGTTTCCCTTTGCCGCATCCGCAATGCATGGGGCGCTTAAAGTTAAATATCTCCCAAACTACAAATGATTTCAAAGAAAACATCTCAAGCATGCATGTCCACAGTAAGGTGGATTTTTTTTAACTGTGAATGGAGTTTCTAGGTGAAAGCGTTTTTTTGAGGTCCCAAATTCTTCCATCGACCTCCATTATAAATCTCTGAACTTTTAAAGGAGTACAATTCTAAAACTATAAAACATTTCAAAGATTCCTTTTCAGGCAAACATGTCCACAGTAAGATGAACATTCTAAAGTATGAATGGGGTTACTAGCAGTAAGTATGTAGGATTAGTAGCCTGTACTCGTTTCCCTTTGCCGCATCCGCAATGCATGGGGCGCTTAAAGTTAAATATCTCCCAAACTACAAATGATTTCAAAGAAAAAATCTCAAGCATGCATGTCCACAGTAAGGTGGATCTTTTGAACTGTGAATGGAGTTTCTAGGTGAAAGTGTTTTTTTGAGGTCCCAAAACCTTCCATCCGCCTCCATTCTAAATCTCTGAACTTTTAAAGGAGTACAATTCTAAAACTATGCAACATTTCAAAGATTCCTTTTCAGGCAAACATGTCCAGAGTAAGATGAACATTTTAAAGTATGTGTTCTGGCCCTGCCAGTTAATGTGAAGTGTTTTGGAGACCCCTGCTGGACACTATATTCTTTGTCTATGGACTTTCTAGTTCCTGGGTCACAGGAAGTTATTCTTTAGAAGCTCTGAATAAGAGATGTGTGTTCCAGAGAAGCAGAAGTTTGCAATCCATGCCATCCTTTGTTTATAGCTCTTCAGAAGGCATTGCTTGTAAGTTTATATATTGTGGAGGGATGTATCTTTCATATGAGCACATTATTTACCACCAGATTTATGTTGATGATGTTTGAGCAGCCAGTTAGCTAACATGTGTGCTGGCTCCTGCCTATGTTGCCATGTATTGCAAGGATACAAGCTTTAATCCTCACTGTAATGTAACTGCCTTTGTTATGTTTGTGCATTTATATTTACCATTGTTATTGTACTCTGTGTATTACAGTTTCACACTGCTCCATGAGTAAAGGATCTAAACAGCATGTCGTGGTCCTGAGAATTATTTATGGGCGTGTTTAGCTTGCTGGATAACTGATGGGGAATTCAGTGAGGCCAGTACAGTGAAAAAGCAGCCCTGCAAGCAAGTGCTATCCCTCGGATGCTGGATTCACACTGCATTGTCATCCCGGCACCCAGGCCTACACGACAACTGCAGATATCCACCGCAGGAAAAACACATACAGTACTCTACTACAACTGCAAGTTACTAAGTCCTAAATATGTCATCCAAGTCATCATCCAAGTCCTCATCCAGGTCATCCACTGTGTCTCGGGCCAGCCTGGCAGCAGCCAAAGCCCGGGCCAAAGCTGAAGCCGCACAAGCCAGATTGGCATTTGCAAAGAAAGAGATTGAACTAAAGACAGAGCAAGCTCGTCTAGGAGCCACACTGGCTGCTCTAGAGATGGAGAAAGAAGCAGAGGCTGCTAAGGCCGAAGCAGCTGTTATGGAGGCCGCAGTAGCAAATCTGGAGGCAGAAGAAATTGAACTTGAGGCACAGTTAGCACCAACACAAGACCCAAAACAACGCACCGCAGAGTATGTCAGTCAGCACCCTAACACAAGTAATGACGAACAGTGTGAAAGCTTTCACAGTGTGAAAGCTGAAGAGGAGGACCCCGTGCCTCAAACCCAGTCTTTCCCAGCATCAGGTGATGAGTTACAAGATAATTTTCCAGAACCAAAGTATCGTGTACTGTCCAGCTACTCAGCAGGTGCCACTCCACACGTAAGCAACCCAGCAGGTGTCACCCCTCACATAAAATCAGAACATATTTCTACCCCAAAGAGCCACTTGCAACATTCCCTCTCAAGTCAGACCAACTCACCATATTACTCCAAGTACCGTAATATCAACATGCCCTCTACACCACGCTACTCCAGTGACAATGCCGCCTCATTCAACCTAGCCAAATATATGGCACGAAGCCAGCTGGTGGCATCAGGACTCACACAGTTTGATGATCGAGCAGAAAACTTTTTGGCCTGGAAATCATCGTTCCTCAATACCATCGAAGGCTTGGATCTAACAGCCGGAGAAGAATTTGATCTGTTAATCAAATGGCTTGGGAGAGAGTCAGCAGGGCACGCACGCCGAATAAAGTCAGTGAATGTGAGAAATCTGCCTGCTGGACTGAACCTCATATGGGAGAGGTTAGATGACACGTATGGGTCACCGGAAGCTATAGAAAGTGCTCTTTTCACAAAGATTGAAAACTTTCCCAAAATATCAGCTAGAGACCACCAAAAGCTTCGTGAATTAGGGGACTTACTGACTGAGTTAGAGGCTGCAAAACAAGACGGCTACCTTCAGGGCCTCTCATATCTTGACACGTCAAGGGGTGTTAACCCAATTGTAGATAAGCTGCCGTATGGACTCCAGGAAAAGTGGACGATGCGAGGGTCTAACTTTAAAAGAGAATATAGGGTCTCTTTTCCCCCTTTCTCCTTTTTTGCAGAGTTTGTGCGCACAGAAGCCCAGGCACGTAACGACCCCAGCTTCATTCTCACTTCACCCTCCACAGCCCCAAATAGGAAAGACAGGTTTGAGGGTCACAGTTATGCCCATAGACCAGTGTCTGTTCATAAAACAGACATATCCTCCTCTTCCAGTCCTCCTCCTGTCAACCATACAGAAGACCCAGACAGACAATGCCCAATACATCACAAACCCCATCCGCTAAAGAAATGTAGGGGTTTCAGAGAAATGCCCCTGGAAAACAGGAAGGGGATCCTGAAAGAGTATAATATCTGCTATAAGTGCTGTGCATCTACCAAACATATAGCAAGGAACTGCGAGGCGGACACTAAATGCACTGAGTGTTATAGTGACAGACATCCTGCTGCTCTCCATCCAGGCCCAGCTCCATGGCTCTCCAATTCATCTCCTCCCCCATCACAGCACGGCGGGGAGGACGAAGACACTTACGACACACGCGTCACATCAAAATGCACCGAGGTATGTGGAAAGGGTTTCAGTGGGAAATCATGCTCCAAAATATGCCTTGTGAACGTGTACCCGACCGGCAGCCGCAGCAAGAGCAGAAAGATGTACGCCATAGTAGATGACCAAAGTAATAGGTCATTGGCAAGGTCTGAGTTTTTTGACACATTTGGCATAAAAGGTACCACAGCTCCATACACATTAAAAACATGCTCTGGAGTAGCAGAAACAACAGGCAGGAGAGCAACTGGCTTCATTATAGAACCTTTAGATGGTAAGACAAGCATTCCACTGCCTACTTTAATAGAGTGCAACATGCTTCCAAACAATAGAGAAGAGATACCTACCCCTACAGCTGCCCGCAACCACCACCATCTCAATGCCATAGCTCACGAAATTCCACCACTAAACTCTGGTGCTGAAATCCTGTTGTTATTGGGGAGAGACATATTGAGAGTGCACAAAGTCCGCAGGCAATCCAATGGCCCCCACAATGCCCCATATGCCCAGAAGCTGGACCTTGGCTGGGTAATAATTGGTGATGTGTGCCTGGGCAGCACACACAGGCCAAAAGAAGTGACCAGTATGAAGACCTCCATCTCAGAGAGTGGCAGGCCAAGCCACTTCAGCCTGTGTGAGAACCACAAAGTCAAGGTAGAGTTCTCAAAACAGCATCAAACCCTCAACCACGGTCTAGGGAGGAGCCACCCACCTCGACACTTCAGTGAGCCAGAGAGGTACCGCCTCAAAAGGAACTATGACGGCAGACCTGTTCGTCGCAGGGGGTCTCCACCGGCAACTCCTCCGGACGATCTCATACGGATTCCACCTTGTCGCACGACAGGCCACAGTCCAGACCTACACAGGGAGGAGCACTGCCGCCAGCAATCTCCTCACACGAGAAGGAACAGCTCCACTCAAGGGGACTCAGAGCCTTGTTGTGGGAGATACAGGCTCAATAACTTAACAGGAAGTTATTCTTTAGAAGCTCTGAATAAGAGATGTGTGTTCCAGAGAAGCAGAAGTTTGCAATCCATGCCATCCTTTGTTTATAGCTCTTCAGAAGGCATTGCTTGTAAGTTTATATATTGTGGAGGGATGTATCTTTCATATGAGCACATTATTTACCACCAGATTTATGTTGATGATGTTTGAGCAGCCAGTTAGCTAACATGTGTGCTGGCTCCTGCCTATGTTGCCATGTATTGCAAGGATACAAGCTTTAATCCTCACTGTAATGTAACTGCCTTTGTTATGTTTGTGCATTTATATTTACCATTGTTATTGTACTCTGTGTATTACAGTTTCACACTGCTCCATGAGTAAAGGATCTAAACAGCATGTCGTGGTCCTGAGAATTATTTATGGGCGTGTTTAGCTTGCTGGATAACTGATGGGGAATTCAGTGAGGCCAGTACAGTGAAAAAGCAGCCCTGCAAGCAAGTGCTATCCCTCGGATGCTGGATTCACACTGCATTGTCATCCCGGCACCCAGGCCTACACGACAACTGCAGATATCCACCGCAGGAAAAACACATACAGTACTCTACTACAACTGCAAGTTACTAAGTCCTAAATATGTCATCCAAGTCATCATCCAAGTCCTCATCCAGGTCATCCACTGTGTCTCGGGCCAGCCTGGCAGCAGCCAAAGCCCGGGCCAAAGCTGAAGCCGCACAAGCCAGATTGGCATTTGCAAAGAAAGAGATTGAACTAAAGACAGAGCAAGCTCGTCTAGGAGCCACACTGGCTGCTCTAGAGATGGAGAAAGAAGCAGAGGCTGCTAAGGCCGAAGCAGCTGTTATGGAGGCCGCAGTAGCAAATCTGGAGGCAGAAGAAATTGAACTTGAGGCACAGTTAGCACCAACACAAGACCCAAAACAACGCACCGCAGAGTATGTCAGTCAGCACCCTAACACAAGTAATGACGAACAGTGTGAAAGCTTTCACAGTGTGAAAGCTGAAGAGGAGGACCCCGTGCCTCAAACCCAGTCTTTCCCAGCATCAGGTGATGAGTTACAAGATAATTTTCCAGAACCAAAGTATCGTGTACTGTCCAGCTACTCAGCAGGTGCCACTCCACACGTAAGCAACCCAGCAGGTGTCACCCCTCACATAAAATCAGAACATATTTCTACCCCAAAGAGCCACTTGCAACATTCCCTCTCAAGTCAGACCAACTCACCATATTACTCCAAGTACCGTAATATCAACATGCCCTCTACACCACGCTACTCCAGTGACAATGCCGCCTCATTCAACCTAGCCAAATATATGGCACGAAGCCAGCTGGTGGCATCAGGACTCACACAGTTTGATGATCGAGCAGAAAACTTTTTGGCCTGGAAATCATCGTTCCTCAATACCATCGAAGGCTTGGATCTAACAGCCGGAGAAGAATTTGATCTGTTAATCAAATGGCTTGGGAGAGAGTCAGCAGGGCACGCACGCCGAATAAAGTCAGTGAATGTGAGAAATCTGCCTGCTGGACTGAACCTCATATGGGAGAGGTTAGATGACACGTATGGGTCACCGGAAGCTATAGAAAGTGCTCTTTTCACAAAGATTGAAAACTTTCCCAAAATATCAGCTAGAGACCACCAAAAGCTTCGTGAATTAGGGGACTTACTGACTGAGTTAGAGGCTGCAAAACAAGACGGCTACCTTCAGGGCCTCTCATATCTTGACACGTCAAGGGGTGTTAACCCAATTGTAGATAAGCTGCCGTATGGACTCCAGGAAAAGTGGACGATGCGAGGGTCTAACTTTAAAAGAGAATATAGGGTCTCTTTTCCCCCTTTCTCCTTTTTTGCAGAGTTTGTGCGCACAGAAGCCCAGGCACGTAACGACCCCAGCTTCATTCTCACTTCACCCTCCACAGCCCCAAATAGGAAAGACAGGTTTGAGGGTCACAGTTATGCCCATAGACCAGTGTCTGTTCATAAAACAGACATATCCTCCTCTTCCAGTCCTCCTCCTGTCAACCATACAGAAGACCCAGACAGACAATGCCCAATACATCACAAACCCCATCCGCTAAAGAAATGTAGGGGTTTCAGAGAAATGCCCCTGGAAAACAGGAAGGGGATCCTGAAAGAGTATAATATCTGCTATAAGTGCTGTGCATCTACCAAACATATAGCAAGGAACTGCGAGGCGGACACTAAATGCACTGAGTGTTATAGTGACAGACATCCTGCTGCTCTCCATCCAGGCCCAGCTCCATGGCTCTCCAATTCATCTCCTCCCCCATCACAGCACGGCGGGGAGGACGAAGACACTTACGACACACGCGTCACATCAAAATGCACCGAGGTATGTGGAAAGGGTTTCAGTGGGAAATCATGCTCCAAAATATGCCTTGTGAACGTGTACCCGACCGGCAGCCGCAGCAAGAGCAGAAAGATGTACGCCATAGTAGATGACCAAAGTAATAGGTCATTGGCAAGGTCTGAGTTTTTTGACACATTTGGCATAAAAGGTACCACAGCTCCATACACATTAAAAACATGCTCTGGAGTAGCAGAAACAACAGGCAGGAGAGCAACTGGCTTCATTATAGAACCTTTAGATGGTAAGACAAGCATTCCACTGCCTACTTTAATAGAGTGCAACATGCTTCCAAACAATAGAGAAGAGATACCTACCCCTACAGCTGCCCGCAACCACCACCATCTCAATGCCATAGCTCACGAAATTCCACCACTAAACTCTGGTGCTGAAATCCTGTTGTTATTGGGGAGAGACATATTGAGAGTGCACAAAGTCCGCAGGCAATCCAATGGCCCCCACAATGCCCCATATGCCCAGAAGCTGGACCTTGGCTGGGTAATAATTGGTGATGTGTGCCTGGGCAGCACACACAGGCCAAAAGAAGTGACCAGTATGAAGACCTCCATCTCAGAGAGTGGCAGGCCAAGCCACTTCAGCCTGTGTGAGAACCACAAAGTCAAGGTAGAGTTCTCAAAACAGCATCAAACCCTCAACCACGGTCTAGGGAGGAGCCACCCACCTCGACACTTCAGTGAGCCAGAGAGGTACCGCCTCAAAAGGAACTATGACGGCAGACCTGTTCGTCGCAGGGGGTCTCCACCGGCAACTCCTCCGGACGACCTCATACGGATTCCACCTTGTCGCACGACAGGCCACAGTCCAGACCTACACAGGGAGGAGCACTGCCGCCAGAAATCTCCTCACACGAGAAGGAACAGCTCCACTCAAGGGGACTCAGAGCCTTGTTGTGGGAGATACAGGCTCAATAACTTAAAAGGAGGACACAGAGAGCCTCCTCCTGGCATGCCACCCCTCTCTGAGGAGGGGCGGAATGAACTGTTCAAAGACCACCAAAGAGACTGTCGAGAGCGTGAGTGGGACAGTACCTCCTATCGCCAGATCAAAACTGTGTAGTTGTATTTAGTAGTGGTATCTTAGAGATACCATTGCGGGGAGTGTTCTGGCCCTGCCAGTTAATGTGAAGTGTTTTGGAGACCCCTGCTGGACACTATATTCTTTGTCTATGGACTTTCTAGTTCCTGGGTCACAGGAAGTTATTCTTTAGAAGCTCTGAATAAGAGATGTGTGTTCCAGAGAAGCAGAAGTTTGCAATCCATGCCATCCTTTGTTTATAGCTCTTCAGAAGGCATTGCTTGTAAGTTTATATATTGTGGAGGGATGTATCTTTCATATGAGCACATTATTTACCACCAGATTTATGTTGATGATGTTTGAGCAGCCAGTTAGCTAACATGTGTGCTGGCTCCTGCCTATGTTGCCATGTATTGCAAGGATACAAGCTTTAATCCTCACTGTAATGTAACTGCCTTTGTTATGTTTGTGCATTTATATTTACCATTGTTATTGTACTCTGTGTATTACAGTTTCACACTGCTCCATGAGTAAAGGATCTAAACAGCATGTCGTGGTCCTGAGAATTATTTATGGGCGTGTTTAGCTTGCTGGATAACTGATGGGGAATTCAGTGAGGCCAGTACAAATGAGGTTACTAGGCGTAAGTATGTAGTTGTAAGCCTGCCTTTAAATGTCCATTGCCGCATCGACAATGAATGGGGCGCTTAAAGTTAAATATCTCCAAAACTACAAATGATTTCAAAAGAAAAAATCTCAAGCATGCATGTCCACAGTAAGGTGGAATTTTTGAACTGTGAATGGAGTTTCTAGGTGAACGTGTTTTTTTGAGGTCCCTATACCCTAACCCTAACCTTCCATCCGCCTCCATTCTAAATCTCTGAACTTTTAAAGGAGTACAATTCTAAAACTATGCAACATTTCAAAGATTCCTTTTCAGGCAAACATGTCCAGAGTAAGATGAACATTTTAAAGTATGAATGAGGTTACTAGGCGTAAGTATGTAGTTGTAAGCCTGCCTTTAAATGTCCATTGCCGCATCGACAATGAATGGGGCGCTTAAAGTTAAATATCTCCAAAACTACAAATGATTTCAAAAGAAAAAATCTCAAGCATGCATGTTCACAGTAAGGTGGAATTTTTGAACTGTGAATGGAGTTTCTAGGTGAACGTGTTTTTTTGAGGTCCCTATACCCTAACCCTAACCTTCCATCCGCCTCCATTCTAAATCTCTGAACTTTTAAAGGAGTACAATTCTAAAACTATGCAACATTTCAAAGATTCCTTTTCAGGCAAACATGTCCAGAGTAAGATGAACATTTTAAAGTATGAATGAGGTTACTAGGCGTAAGTATGTAGTTGTAAGCCTGCCTTTAAATGTCCATTGCCGCATCGACAATGAATGGGGTGCTTAAAGTTAAATATCTCCAAAACTACAAATGATTTCAAAAGAAAAAATCTCAAGCATGCATGTCCAGAGTAAGGTGGAATTTTTGAACTGTGAATGGAGTTTCTAGGTGAACGTGTTTTTTTGAGGTCCCTATACCCTAACCCTAACCTTCCATCCGCCTTCATTCTAAATCTCTGAACTTTTAAAGGAGTACAATTCTAAAACTATGCAACATTTCAAAGATTCCTTTTCAGGCAAACATGTCCAGAGTAAGATGAACATTTTAAAGTATGAATGAGGTTACTAGGCGTAAGTATGTAGTTGTAAGCCTGCCTTCAAATGTCCATTGCCGCATCGACAATGAATGGGGCGCTTAAAGTTAAATATCTCAAAAACTACAAATGATTTCAAAAGAAAAAATCTCAAGCATGCATGTCCACAGTAAGGTGGAATTTTTGAACTGTGAATGGAGTTTCTAGGTGAACGTGTTTTTTTGAGGTCCCTATACCCTAACCCTAACCTTCCATCCGCCTTCATTCTAAATCTCTGAACTTTTAAAGGAGTACAATTCTAAAACTATGCAACATTTCAAAGATTCCTTTTCAGGCAAACATGTCCAGAGTAAGATGAACATTTTAAAGTATGAATGAGGTTACTAGGCGTAAGTATGTAGTTGTAAGCCTGCCTTTAAATGTCCATTGCCGCATCGACAATGAATGGGGCGCTTAAAGTTAAATATCTCCAAAACTACAAATGATTTCAAAAGAAAAAATCTCAAGCATGCATGTCCACAGTAAGGTGGAATTTTTGAACTGTGAATGGAGTTTCTAGGTGAACGTGTTTTTTTGAGGTCCCTATACCCTAACCCTAACCTTCCATCCGCCTCCATTCTAAATCTCTGAACTTTTAAAGGAGTACAATTCTAAAACTATGCAACATTTCAAAGATTCCTTTTCAGGCAAACATGTCCAGAGTAAGATGAACATTTTAAAGTATGAATGAGGTTACTAGGCGTAAGTATGTAGTTGTAAGCCTGCCTTTAAATGTCCATTGCCGCATCGACAATGAATGGGGCGCTTAAAGTTAAATATCTCCAAAACTACAAATGATTTCAAAAGAAAAAATCTCAAGCATGCATGTCCACAGTAAGGTGGAATTTTTGAACTGTGAATGGAGTTTCTAGGTGAAACTGTTTTTTTGAGGTCCCAAATTCTTCCATCGACCTCCATTCTAAATCTCTGAACTTTTAAAGGAGTACAATTCTAAAACTATTAAACATTTCAAAGATTCCCTTTCAGGCAAACATGTCCACAGTAAGATGAACATTTTAAAGTTTGAATGGGGTTTCTATTTTATATATGACATTTTGAATCATTACCGTCAGTTCACCTTCTTTTGGGTCTTGAGTCGAACCAATTACTCCCGCGGAGACATCAAATTTCTCTTTTGGGCCTTGAGTCTTGGGACTCATGGCCCAAAAGAGAAATTTGATGTCTCCGCGGGAGTAATTGGTTCGACTCAAGACTCTTTTGGGTCTTGAGTCTTGGGAAAGAAAAAAAAGTGTGCCAGTTGGATTTGAACCAGGAATCTTCTGGTTGCAAGTCCTGTATCTAAACCACTGCACCACAGAGGTCCTTACATGTTCTGTTGACTTGCGTGGAATTTGTCTGAAAGATTATATAAAGGTAAAAGCCCCAGGTAAGAGTTAGAAAGATGTCCTTGCGAGATTTGAACTCAGGACCTTCAGTGTGTAAGGCCTGAATCTTAACCACTGCTCCATCATGGTACATACTTTCTATGGTGTCTTACACGCTGTTCAGTGAAAGATCAGATAAAGGTGCAAGAGTCAGGTATTTGTTGGAAACCTGTCCTGGTTGGATTTGAACCGGTAACCTTCTGGTTGCAGGTCCATATCTAAACCACTGTACCACAGAGGTTCTGACTTGTTCTGTTAACTTAGCCTTCAAAACTTTGTACCCTTTTCCCTTTAAATATCCATTGCCATTGACAATGCATTAGGCGCTTAAAGTTAAATATTTCAAAAACTACAAATCATTTCAAAGTAAAACATCTCAAGGATGCATGTCCACAGTAAGGGGGAATTTTTGAACTGTGAATGGAGTTGGACATCTCCAAAACTACAAATGTCCTTCTGTAAAACTTTAGCTGGGAAGAGTTCTTTCAGACATAACCCCCCCACATTTAACTATCAGGAAACAGGGGAGGGACACGGTCCCACCGATAGTCCTCCAGTACATTGATGGCATGGGACTTGAACCTGCGAACTGTCTGTAGCAGAGGCAACCGATCAAGCACACCACACCACTGCGCCAACGCACCTTTGGGCCCTCAGCAGGTGTCTCGTCGTGCTTTTGACTTGCTTTTTTGTATTTTGGCCTTGAAAATGTCAAAGTACTACAACACTGAAGTATGTGACGACTGGGATTTGAACATGGAACCTCTGTGCTGAGTGTCCAACCTTTAGACCACTACTCCATCTCTCCACCATTCCAAACAGGTGTCTTCGTGCTTTTGATTTTCTCTTTTGTATCTTGGCCTTGAAAATGTCAAAGTACTACAACATTGAGATATGGGACGATTGGGATTTGAACATGGGGCCTCTGTGCTGAGAGTCCAACCTTGAGACCACTACTCCATCTCTCCGCCTTTCCAAACAGGTGTCTTTGTGCTTTTGACTTTCTTTTTTGTATTTTGGCCTTGAAAATGTCAAAGTACTACAACACTGAAGTATGTGACGACTGGGATTTGAACATGGAACCTCTGTGCGGAGAGTCCGACCTTTAGACCACTACTCCATCTCTCCACCATTCCAAACAGGTGTCTTTGTGCATTTGACTTTCTTTTTGGCCTTGCAAATTTCAAAGTACTATGAAGGTACGGGGCGATTGGGATTTCAACATGGAACCTCTGTGCTGAGAGTCTGATAACTATCCCACTACACCATAGCTCACTGACTAACATCAGATGTCTCTTAGTACTCTTGAAGTGTTCTTTTATATGTCAGCCTTCAGTTTGGAAAGTTGAAAAGCAAAGAACCATAGAAGGGCTGGGATTTGAACATGGAATCTCTGTGCTGAGAGTCTGACCTTTAGACCACTGCACCATCTCTCAGCAGTCCCTTCACATGTGTCTTTGTGATTTTGACTTGCTTTTCTGTATTTCGTCCTTGAAAATGTCAAAGTATTACAACTTTGAAGTATGGGACGACTGGGATTTGAACATGGAACTTCTGTACTGAGAATCCGACCTTCAGACCACTACACCATCTCTCAGTCACTCCCTTCACATGTCTCTTCGTGCCTTTGACTTGCTTTTCTGTATTTCGGCCTTGAAAATTTCAAAGTACTACAACTTTGAAGTATGGGACAACTGGGATTTGAACATGGAACCTCTATGCTGAGAGTCCGACCTTTAGACCACTATCTCTCAGCCACTCCCATCGTATATCTCTTCGTAGTCTTGAAGTGTTTATATGTCAGCTTTCAGTTAGTAAAGTTGAAAAGCAATGAATCATAGAATGACTCGGATTTGAACATGGCATCCCCACGCAGAGAGTCTGATCTTTATGTAACCAAATGGACTTTTTGAGGTTACTAAAAACGCTACTGACTACGCCAGTTGGAATTTCACCAACAACCAATTAAGGCTTTAACTTAAGAAAAGGAGGTTCGTAACAGAGCTTTAGAAGAACTGGGTAGGGAGGCTCAGGGAAGACACCAGGTTAAAGTTGACATTTTATTCATATCAAGTTAAAACAGTGCATTAGGCCACATTAATAAACTAGTCATGGTCTTCCTCAATAAATTACCATTTCATTCCATTGTTGACTCAATAAACACAAATTAATACACAGCAACCAAAGCACACAACACATTTCAAAGATTCCTTTTCAGGCAAACATGTCCAGAGTAAGATGAACATTTTAAAGTATGAATGAGGTTACTAGGCGTAAGTATGCAGTTGTAAGCCTGCCTTTAAATGTCCATTGCCGCATCGACAATGAATGGGGCGCTTAAAGTTAAATATCTCCAAAACTACAAATGATTTCAAAAGAAAAAATCTCAAGCATGCATGTCCACAGTAAGGTGGAATTTTTGAACTGTGAATGGAGTTTCTAGGTGAAAGTGTTTTTTTGAGGTCCCAAATTCGTCCATCGACCTCCATTCTAAATCTCTGAACTTTTAAAGGAGTACAATTCTAAAACTATGAAACATTTCAAAGATTCCTTTTCAGGCAAACATGTCCAGAGTAAGATGAACATTTTAAAGTATGAATGAGGTTACTAGGCGTAAGTATGTAGTTGTAAGCCTGCCTTTAAATGTCCATTGCCGCATCGACAATGAATGGGGCGCTTAAAGTTAAATATCTCCAAAACTACAAATGATTTCAAAAGAAAAAATCTCAAGCATGCATGTCCACAGTAAGGTGGAATTTTTGAACTGTGAATGGAGTTTCTAGGTGAACGTGTTTTTTTGAGGTCCCTATACCCTAACCCTAACCTTCCATCCGCCTCCATTCTAAATCTCTGAACTTTTAAAGGAGTACAATTCTAAAACTATGCAACATTTCAAAGATTCCTTTTCAGGCAAACATGTCCAGAGTAAGATGAACATTTTAAAGTATGAATGAGGTTACTAGGCGTAAGTATGTAGTTGTAAGCCTGCCTTTAAATGTCCATTGCCGCATCGACAATGAATGGGGCGCTTAAAGTTAAATATCTCCAAAACTACAAATGATTTCAAAAGAAAAAATCTCAAGCATGCATGTCCACAGTAAGGTGGAATTTTTGAACTGTGAATGGAGTTTCTAGGTGAAAGTGTTTTTTTGAGGTCCCTATACCCTAACCCTAACCTTCCATCCGCCTTCATTCTAAATCTCTGAACTTTTAAAGGAGTACAATTCTAAAACTATGCAACATTTCAAAGATTCCTTTTCAGGCAAACATGTCCAGAGTAAGATGAACATTTTAAAGTATGAATGAGGTTACTAGGCGTAAGTATGTAGTTGTAAGCCTGCTTTTAAATGTCCATTGCCGCATCGACAATGAATGGGGCGCTTAAAGTTAAATATTTCCAAAACTACAAATGATTTCAAAAGAAAAAATCTCAAGCATGCATGTCCACAGTAAGGTGGAATTTTTGAACTGTGAATGGAGTTTCTAGGTGAACGTGTTTTTTTGAGGTCCCTATACCCTAACCCTAACCTTCCATCCGCCTCCATTCTAAATCTCTGAACTTTTAAAGGAGTACAATTCTAAAACTATGCAACATTTCAAAGATTCCTTTTCAGGCAAACATGTCCAGAGTAAGATGAACATTTTAAAGTATGAATGAGGTTACTAGGCGTAAGTATGTAGTTGTAAGCCTGCCTTTAAATGTCCATTGCCGCATCGACAATGAATGGGGCGCTTAAAGTTAAATATCTCCAAAACTACAAATGATTTCAAAAGAAAAAATCTCAAGCATGCATGTCCACAGTAAGGTGGAATTTTTGAACTGTGAATGGAGTTTCTAGGTGAAAGTGTTTTTTTGAGGTCCCTATACCCTAACCCTAACCTTCCATCCGCCTTCATTCTAAATCTCTGAACTTTTAAAGGAGTACAATTCTAAAACTATGCAACATTTCAAAGATTCCTTTTCAGGCAAACATGTCCAGAGTAAGATGAACATTTTAAAGTATGAATGAGGTTACTAGGCGTAAGTATGTAGTTGTAAGCCTGCTTTTAAATGTCCATTGCCGCATCGACAATGAATGGGGCGCTTAAAGTTAAATATTTCCAAAACTACAAATGATTTCAAAAGAAAAAATCTCAAGCATGCATGTCCACAGTAAGGTGGAATTTTTGAACTGTGAATGGAGTTTCTAGGTGAACGTGTTTTTTTGAGGTCCCTATACCCTAACCCTAACCTTCCATCCGCCTCCATTCTAAATCTCTGAACTTTTAAAGGAGTACAATTCTAAAACTATGCAACATTTCAAAGATTCCTTTTCAGGCAAACATGTCCAGAGTAAGATGAACATTCTAAAGTATGAATGAGGTTACTAGGCGTAAGTATGTAGTTGTAAGCCTGCCTTTAAATGTCCATTGCCGCATCGACAATGAATGGGGCGCTTAAAGTTAAATATCTCCAAAACTACAAATGATTTCAAAAGAAAAAATCTCAAGCATGCATGTCCACAGTAAGGTGGAATTTTTGAACTGTGAATGGAGTTTCTAGGTGAACGTGTTTTTTTGAGGTCCCTATACCCTAACCCTACCCTTCCATCCGCCTTCATTCTAAATCTCTGAACTTTTAAAGGAGTACAATTCTAAAACTATGCAACATTTCAAAGATTCCTTTTCAGGCAAACATGTCCAGAGTAAGATGAACATTTTAAAGTATGAATGAGGTTACTAGGCGTAAGTATGTAGTTGTAAGCCTGCCTTCAAATGTCCATTGCCGCATCGACAATGAATGGGGCGCTTAAAGTTAAATATCTCAAAAACTACTAATGATTTCAAAAGAAAAAAATTCAAGCATGCATGTCCACAGTAAGGTGGAATTTTTGAACTGTGAATGGAGTTTCTAGGTGAACGTGTTTTTTTGAGGTCCCTATACCCTAACCCTAACCTTCCATCCGCCTTCATTCTAAATCTCTGAACTTTTAAAGGAGTACAATTCTAAAACTATGCAACATTTCAAAGATTCCTTTTCAGGCAAACATGTCCAGAGTAAGATGAACATTTTAAAGTATGAATGAGGTTACTAGGCGTAAGTATGTAGTTGTAAGCCTGCCTTTAAATGTCCATTGCCGCATCGACAATGAATGGGGTGCTTAAAGTTAAATATCTCCAAAACTACAAATGATTTCAAAAGAAAAAATCTCAAGCATGCATGTCCACAGTAAGGTGGAATTTTTGAACTGTGAATGGAGTTTCTAGGTGAACGTGTTTTTTTGAGGTCCCTATACCCTAACCTTCCATCCGCCTCCATTCTAAATCTCTGAACTTTTAAAGGAGTACAATTCTAAAACTATGCAACATTTCAAAGATTCCTTTTCAGGCAAACATGTCCAGAGTAAGATGAACATTCTAAAGTATGAATGAGGTTACTAGGCGTAAGTATGTAGTTGTAAGCCTGCCTTTAAATGTCCATTGCCGCATCGACAATGAATGGGGCGCTTAAAGTTAAATATCTCCAAAACTACAAATGATTTCAAAAGAAAAAATCTCAAGCATGCATGTCCACAGTAAGGTGGAATTTTTGAACTGTGAATGGAGTTTCTAGGTGAAAGTGTTTTTTTGAGGTCCCAAATTCGTCCATCGACCTCCATTCTAAATCTCTGAACTTTTAAAGGAGTACAATTCTAAAACTATTAAACATTTCAAAGATTCCCTTTCAGGCAAACATGTCCACAGTAAGATGAACATTTTAAAGTTTGAATGGGGTTTCTATTCTATATATGACATTTTGAATCATTACAGTCAGTTCACCTTCTTTTGGGTCTTGAGTCAAACCAATTACTCCCGCGGAGACATCAAATTTCTCTTTTGGGCCTTGAGTCTTGGGACTCATGGCCCAAAAGAGAAATTTGATGTCTCCGCGGGAGTAATTGGTTCGACTCAAGACTCTTTTGGGTCTTGAGTCTTGGGAAAGAAAAAAAAGTGTGCCAGTTGGATTTGAACCAGGAATCTTCTGGTTGCAAGTCCTGTATCTAAACCACTGCACCACAGAGGTCCTTACATGTTCTGTTGACTTGCGTGGAATTTGTCTGAAAGATTATATAAAGGTAAAAGCCCCAGGTAAAAGTTAGAAAGATGTCCTTGCGAGATTTGAACTCAGGACCTTCAGTGTGTAAGGCCTGAATCTTAACCACTGCTCCATCATGGTACATACTTTCTATGGTGTCTTACACGCTGTTCAGTGAAAGATCAGATAAAGGTGCAAGAGTCAGGTATTTGTTGGAAACCTGTCCTGGTTGGATTTGAACCGGTAACCTTCTGGTTGCAGGTCCATATCTAAACCACTGTACCACAGAGGTTCTGACTTGTTCTGTTAACTTAGCCTTCAAAACTTTGTACCCTTTTCCCTTTAAATATCCATTGCCATTGACAATGCATTAGGCGCTTAAAGTTAAATATTTCAAAAACTACAAATCATTTCAAAGTAAAACATCTCAAGGATGCATGTCCACAGTAAGGGGGAATTTTTGAACTGTGAATGGAGTTGGACATCTCCAAAACTACAAATGTCCTTCTGTAAAACTTTAGCTGGGAAGAGTTCTTTCAGACATAACCCCCCCACATTTAACTATCAGGAAACAGGGGAGGGACACGGTCCCACCGATAGTCCTCCAGTACATTGATGGCATGGGACTTGAACCTGCGAACTGTCTGTAGCAGAGGCAACCGATCAAGCACACCACACCACTGCGCCAACGCACCTTTGGGCCCTCAGCAGGTGTCTCGTCGTGCTTTTGACTTGCTTTTTTGTATTTTGGCCTTGAAAATGTCAAAGTACTACAACACTGAAGTATGTGACGACTGGGATTTGAACATGGAACCTCTGTGCTGAGTGTCCAACCTTTAGACCACTACTCCATCTCTCCACCATTCCAAACAGGTGTCTTCGTGCTTTTGATTTTCTCTTTTGTATCTTGGCCTTGAAAATGTCAAAGTACTACAACAATGAAGTATGTGACGACTGGGATTTGAACATGGAACCTCTGTGCTGAGAGTCCGACCTTTAGACCACTACTCCATCTCTCCACCATTCCAAACAGGTGTCTTTGTGCATTTGACTTTCTTTTTGGCCTTGCAAATTTCAAAGTACTATGAAGTACGGGGCGATTGGGATTTCAACATGGAACCTCTGTGCTGAGAGTCTGATAACTATCCCACTACACCATAGCTCACTGACTAACATCAGATGTCTCTTAGTACTCTTGAAGTGTTCTTTTATATGTCAGCCTTCAGTTTGGAAAGTTGAAAAGCAAAGAACCATAGAAGGGCTGGGATTTGAACATGGAATCTCTGTGCTGAGAGTCTGACCTTTAGACCACTGCACCATCTCTCAGCAGTCCCTTCACATGTGTCTTTGTGATTTTGACTTGCTTTTCTGTATTTCGTCCTTGAAAATGTCAAAGTATTACAACTTTGAAGTATGGGACGACTGGGATTTGAACATGGAACCTCTGTACTGAGAATCCGACCTTCAGACCACTACACCATCTCTCAGTCACTCCCTTCACATGTCTCTTCGTGCCTTTGACTTGCTTTTCTGTATTTTGGCCTTGAAAATTTCAAAGTACTACAACTTTGAAGTATGGGACAACTGGGATTTGAACATGGAACCTCTATGCTGAGAGTCCGACCTTTAGACCACTATCTCTCAGCCACTCCCATCGTATATCTCTTCGTAGTCTTGAAGTGTTTATATGTCAGCTTTCAGTTAGTAAAGTTGAAAAGCAATGAATCATAGAATGACTCGGATTTGAACATGGCATCCCCATGCAGAGAGTCTGATCTTTATGTAACCAAATGGACTTTTTGAGGTTACTAAAAACGCTACTGACTACGCCAGTTGGAATTTCACCAACAACCAATTAAGGCTTTAACTTAAGAAAAGGAGGTTCGTAACAGAGCTTTAGAAGAACTGGGTAGGGAGGCTCAGGGAAGACACCAGGTTAAAGTTGACATTTTATTCATATCAAGTTAAAACAGTGCATTAGGCCACATTAATAAACTAGTTATGGTCTTCCTCAATACATTACCATTTCATTCCATTGTTGACTCAATAAACACAAATTAATACACAGCAACCAAAGCACACAACACTACAAAGAGGGTTAACTGAATTCTCAATGAGATATGGCATATAAAGGAGGCAGGACCAACATTCTAATAAATAAGTGGGTTTAAAACATTACCAGATAAAACAAATACATATTTTTATCAGAAACAAGCTAACATTACGTGCACGTAATATCTAAAAAACACTTACCATGGGGCAAGCAGAGGGCAGCGCACCTTTGCAGAAAGCTGCCTCAGTTACAATCTACAGTTTTAACCATAAGCATACACATCATTTACAAATCAACCCATACCATAAAACCATCTCTTGCCAGTCACGCTGGAACCCACTCTGCTCGCTCCATGTTTTCTTTCTTTGTGCCAGAACAGTGATTTTATAGGGCACTGGCACCACACCCACAAACACCTGCAATCAATGAAACAAGCAATTAGTTGGTCTCAATGACACATCCACACATAGACACCAATACATGACACATCAAAACTCCACCTGGTTACATTTAGACCGCTACACCATCTCTCAGCCACTCCCATTGTATGTCTCTTCGTACTCTTGAAGTGTTTATATGTCAGCCTTCAGTTAGTAAAGTTGAAAAGTAATGAACCATAGAATGACTGGGATTTGAACATGTAATCTCTGTACTGAGAGTCTGATGCTTAGACCACCACACCATCACTCTGGCACATTTAGCTGATGTGTCATATAAATTAGACCCTCCAGAAAAATGTGATTTTGCGATCGCATAATTTACTGCATAATCAGCGAAATGGCGCATAATTATGCGGGGATAACGTTTTTTCAAAAAGACCGCATCGCATAAAATGCGCATCGCATCACATAAAATGCGCATCAAATAATATGCACATCGCATCGCATAACATGCGCTTTGCATCGCATATTTCTGCATATTTCGCAACTTTTCACAATTTTCCGCATATTTCACAACTTCCTGCAATTTCACTGAATAAAAATGCAAAAACCCCAATATGAAAAGGGGGACATTTCTTCCTCAGCCTAGTGGGAATCTGCATGCAAAATTTCACGGAAATTGCACACTGTGTTCATGTTTTGAGGCATTTTGTTCAAAACTGACCAATCCTGCAAACTTTGGAAGCCACTGTAAGCCAAATAGGATGGAATCTGAAATATCGGACAGATCCATCAGAATCACATGACAATGGAGATACAGTGTACCAATTTGCGTGTTTTTGACAGAATCTGAAGGAATAATCTCCAAAAATGTATTTTACATAAGTCTGCCTCCTGGTGGCGCTGTGAAAAGCAGATGTTAAAAATGCAGTGCAGATGTTTTTCCTTGGCCTCTAGGGAGTGTGCGTGCAAAGTTTCACGCAGATCGGTGCAGTTATATTCAAAAATGCAAATCGGCCTGTTATAGCGCCACCATGAGGATGATTTGAACATTTTCAAGTGGCATTTCTTCCTCGTCCTAGTGGGAATGTGCGTGTGCAATTTTATGGAAATGGCAAGCAGCGTTCATGATTTGAGGCAGTTTGTTCAAAACGGACCAATCCTGCAAACTTTGGAAGCCAACCTTAGCCAATGAGGATGGAATATGGGAAATCGGACAGATCCGGGTTGATCACATGACTATAGAGATACTGTGTACCGATTTGCGTGACGTTTGGTTAAAAGCTGTAGATGTAACGGGGAAAAAATGGGTTTTGCACAAATCGGCCTCCTGATGACGCTATGACAGGCCCATGTGAAAAATGTGGGGCAGAGGTTCTGAATTGGCATCCAGGGAGTGGGTGTACACAGTTTCGCAGCGACCGGGCCAACGGTGCCGGAGATTAGCTGGTAACACACGGACAGGACACACGGACACACGGACAGACGGACGGACAGGGGGAAAAACATACTCTCTCGCCATGCCTTTCGGCCTGGCGGAGACAACAAGTAGGCTATAGCATGCCACGTTAGTTTCTATCAAATTTTGGCTGACTGGTTCCCTGTACAAGGCTATTTCCCTCGCCCGATTGATTGGGGAACATTCTGACCCCTCATACGCACACCAGGCTCCTCTACCAACCAACCCCCGAACAGAATTATACAGAAGTATTTATATAATTTGATTACATCTGACAAGCCTAATATGGCCTTGCTTCCCCAAAAGTCCCTCATTGCAGCTGACACCATAGCAACGGGTCATATACATTGTCCCATACAGCAAGTCATTGATAAGAGGAAGTTATGGTGTAGGCCGTTGCAATCATGTCTGGCGGACCTCGGGTCATGAAGATGACCCGCTCATCTTCATCATAGGGGCACAGGATGAGGGTCAGATCCACACCCACGAATACCCAGTGTCCTCGACTGTAGCAGGAGCTAGAAGTTCAAGTCTAAAAGGATAGAGTTACAGTATGTCATGGTGCAATAGCCAAAGCCGCGTGTAAGCAACTGTTGAGTAATGGCTAATAAAATAATTACAAAATTACAAATGTATAAAAAGGCTCTTGTTGACATAGGGACAACAGACATACCATTCCTTACTTGTCCAGTGTGGTGTCCTCCTGAAATGGATTCAACCCCTAATTAGTCGAGGTAAAATAAGTTGTTGTCATATCATGCCAACGTAAACAGCACATCGCAAACTAGTGAGACACCGAATAAGCTACTGTATATGCACTCAACTCGACATTTCCACCCATTTAATTAACACGACCAGTCAGTGTAAGGTCTCCAGGAAGGCAGGACTATTAATCCCCCATAGAGCCTCGTATACCGCCTCCTATTGAAACAGATTGGAGACAAAATAAGAGTGGCTGAGAGCATCAATCTATATCAGCCTATTAGTCTACTTACCATCATTACAGAGGTCTGTTGACTCTAGCTTTGCCAAGTAACTTCCTCAAAAACATACAATAAAAGCATAAAATGAGAGAACACAAAACATGAACTATGAATGTTGTAACTCAGACAAAGGCTGAGTTACAACATTCATAGTTCTCATCACTGTCAGAGTCAGAATCCGATTCAACTTCATCATTCCCAGCTATCTATATGGTCATTTTCCATTTGTATATGGGAAGCTGGTGGTGCAGTAGGGGAACGTGTGAGATTCTGAAGGGTGGTCCCCTATTCACACAGGGGTACACTTTTGCCCTTTGATTACACAATATGAATCCATCTTAAGTAAAGAGGTGGTGCTGCAATGACTGTTATATTACTTGGTCTTGTGCAGTGAATCCCCCTCGACTCCTCTTGTAGCACAACCCTGAAAATATATAAAACAAAGCAGAATAAGAAATAGTGCAGAAGCTAACAACACAAATATATATCAGCCCAATATCAGCCTTCAGTTGCAATGCAAACATGACTGTATTGACAAAATTCCCTAATATGACATGTTTTACTCTGTTCCAAATGAAGTGCCACACATTAAGCAAATCTACATTAGTTTAGAAATTATGTAGATGAATCACACACACACACACACACACACGCACGCACGCGCGCACACACACACACACACACACACACACACACACACACACACACACACACACACACACACACACACACACACACACACACACACACACACACACACACACACACACACACACACACACACACCACTTCCTCATTCCTATATTCCTGCACCCCCTATCAGTGGATGCTAAATACAAGTTCCTTTTTAAGTCACTCGGTCATATAATGCTAATTCACTCGTTGGTCAGATAGAGAAAAAACAGCAAAACAAGCCTGGTAGATTGTTCAGACATGTCGTTGAGCTGCTATCTCCACTGAGGTGAGGTAAGAACAATTTAGAACAGAACGAGCACTATTACCTTTTATGGCTCGGTTGAATGCATCATTCTGAAATTCAGTGGTCTGTTATTTTTCAATAATGAGCAGTCAGCGCAACTGAATGAAATCAATCAATCAATCAATCGATGCCATTTGCTAAACAGTACACAAATTCATATTTGATCAACACTTCCTACTGCTGGATGCACTTGTCATACTCTAATGAACTTTTTTATTAACATTTAGGGTCAATTCATGAATTGCTTTTAATAGCTGTGTAATAAGTGGGATAAATACATGGTGAACAGGTTTCTTGAGAAATAAGCCCTTAGGCTGAGAACCTTCCACTTGTTGGTGTCTAACTCATCCTACCAGGGTTTATTTATCAATAATGACCTGCTCATCCTTCATTATTCCTTGCTGAATACTAGTAGCAATAAAAAAGAGGTTAAAGCTGATCAGTCAGTCAAGGTCCAAGACTCTTTGTTGTTACTATGGTGTTAAAGGTTGAGCTGTAGTCCACGAAAAAACATATGCACGTACTTGTCCTTCAGCTTCTGTCAAGAGCCATGGCAATTGCGTCATTGGTGGATCTGTTCCACTGTCTATACTCTCTTACATTGTCTCCCTGTCAGATTTGCTGTCTGTCGCTCCTACAATGTCTCCCTCTCAGTTTTCATACTGTTTGGCTCTCCTATGCTGTCTCACTCAGCATACTGTGTATAATGTTGTAATGCTAAATCTTGTTATATTAATATTGTAAGTTAGCATTTCTCTCACTGTGTGTCTTCCTCCCCCTTCATCATCATCATCATCGTCATCATCATCTCTTTATATATATATTCTTTATAGAATTCTCTCTCTCTCTCTCTCTCTCTCTCTCTCTCTCTCTCTCTCTCTCTCTCTCTCTCTCTCTGTCTCTCTCATTCTCGCTCTCTCTCTCTCTCTCTCTCTCTCTCTCAGGTGGTTCATGTACTCCATCTGGTGGAAAATCTCTCAACATTAAAACTACCGTAAAGGTCACGACATGGTGTGTTGATTTACCATAGAATGATAAAACCAAACTTACTAAGTATAGGTTTAGTTATTTTAGAGTAAAATCAAAGGGCTCAGTTGTTAGTCTCATTCCGCAATATATCAAAATATGTTTTAAACCGCGTTTCCATTCTGAGCGTAAAATGTTTGTACAGATCCTCTTCAGAAACGCCTGCTCAGTTATTATGCGTTTGTCTATTGTAACTGTCTACATCCATACAGAATTTTTTTAAATCAATTATAGCTTTGCATTCACTGTCTGTAAATACATTACATTAATATTTTTATTGTCTCCGCCAGGCCGAATGGCATGGCGAGACTATGTTTTGCACCGTATCCGTCCTTCCGGCCGTGTGTCCGTCCGTCCGTCCGTGGGACTGTCTGTGAACAGCTAATCTCCGGCACTGTTGGCGTAGCCGCTGCGAAACAGTGCACACACACTCCCTGGATGCCAAAGCCGAACCTCTGCCCCGAATTTTTCAGATTGGCCTGTTATAGCGCCACCAGGAGGCCGCTTTTTGCAAAACAATTTTTTTGACAGTACTCCAACAGATTGTGTCCAAACATCACGCAAATAGGTACACAGTATTTCTATAGTCATTAAACAAAAAGGGGCTTTCAGATTTTTCATATTCCATCCTGATTGGCTAAAAATGGCTTCCAACGTTTGCAGGAGTGCTCCGTTTTGAACAAAATGCCTCAAATCATGAACACAGCATTACATTTCTGTGAAATTTTGCACGCACATTCCCACTATGCCGAGGAAGAAATGCCACTTGAAAATGTTCAAATGAGCCTCATGGTGGCGCTATAACAGGCCGATTCGTGTTTTTACATGTATAACTGCACGATCTGTGTAAAACTTTGTATGCACACTCCCCAGAGGTCAAGGAAAAGCGCTGCATCTGCCTTTTATAGAGCGACCAGGAGGCCAACTTATGTAAAACATTTTTTTTTATATTACTCCTTCCGATTGTATCCAAATTTCACGCAAATCGGTACACATGATCTCTATAGTCATGTGATAAAGACAGATCTGTTTGATTTTTCATATTCAATCCTGGCTAAGATTCACGTCCAAAGTTTGCAGTAGTGGCTTGTTTTGAACAAAATGCCACAAATCATGAACGCAGCGTCTGATTGCGGTGTAACTTTCCATGCACAGTCACCCTATGTTGAGGAACAAATGCCACCCTTTTAACATTGTCCTGTTATAGCGCCACCAGCAGGTCTAATTTAGCAAAACACATTTTTGGAACAAAATGCCTCAAATCATGAATGCAGTGTTCGATTGCAAGGCCTAGGAAGAAATGGCACCCTTTTCACATTGGCCTATTATAGCGCCACCAGGAGGCCACAATAACCTACCTGACCTGGCGGAGATCTGTGCTCCGAGGAGCACTTTCTCTAGTTTATTTATGTATTTACTTTTAGAAAATAATGTAGAATGTACACAACATACTTCAACTAAAGCTTGTATTTAGTTTCTTCACACCTAAAGCATTAAAGACCACTTCACCCATTTTCAACCTATCTTCGTAAAATTGGTCCTTACTAATGTTCATTATAAGATGGATACCATTATTTTTCTACTTGGTCTGTGTCTCAGAGTAGGGCTGTGGACAGTTCAGAAACCTGCCTACCAGTGACATCATTGATAGGGATTCCAAGCAAGCTCATAAAAAAATGCAGGACATAGCCAATAGAAGGCATTGTTCTAGCATTAATAGAAAATATAATAAAAACAATTAAAATCAATCAATCAAACCTTCCACGTGATGATGTCACTGGTAGAACGGTTTCTGAAATGTCCACAGCCCTCCGCTGAGACAAAAAGGTGATATATTATAATTATATATTATATATTATAGCATTAGTGAGGACCGATTATATGAAGATAGGCTGAAAATGGGTGAAGTGGTCCTTTAAGAGAATGGAGCTGAGATGTTAACATCCTCTGTACCAGGAATAAACCATGGAGACACGTATGCTGAAAACTCTGGAGGAGCTGGGAACAGAGGAGTTTGAGAAGTTCAAATGGCATCTGAGACAGCCTGTTAACACTGAATACCTCCAGCCGCTCTCAAAGAGCCAACTGGAAGATGCTAACAGGATGGAAACGGTTACTCTGATTATACAGACCTACACCAGTCATGCATCTCGGATCATAGTGAAGGTTCTGAAGGAAATAAAAAGGAAAGATCTACTGGAGTGGTTTCTGAACAAATCCAAAGGTACAGTAGGTGAAGATAGAGTAGATATATGTACACAAGTAAATGCTGTATTAAAACACTGCAAGTCTGTTAAACAAGGAATTGATTTGTTCATTACAGATCACAGCTCAGAGGTCCTCTGCACTGTGCATGGGGAGAAGCTCTTCTGTCTGGACGATGAACAGCCAGTGTGTGTTTTGTGCCGGGATTCAGAAAGACATGCTGGACACAAGGCCAGACCAGTGGAAGAAGCGTTGCAGCATGATAAAGAGGACATCCAGGAATACAAGGAATCAAGTAATCATATATAAATGCACACACGCACGCACCCACACAAACACACCAATAAGCCCCTCCCCAAAGAATTTTAAGGCAATTAGCCAAATGGTATACTATCAGAAGCAGTTTGACCCATAATGTCTTATGTTGTATCCAGAAGGCAATGTAAATTAAATATGTTGTAAGAGGAGAAGAAGTTGGTCAGAGTGGATGTTTTTGTTTTTAGCGGTGCCAGCCCTCTACATTTGACTTTGTCCGTGTGTCCGTATGTCCGTCCGTCCGTATGTATTCCCCTCTGTATTCTTATTGGCTGGGCTATAAACAAATATTGATGACATCACAAACTCCCCACCAGAAGTGGGGATGCGTATGTATGTTTGAGCACGGGGCTCAGCAAAGGCACCGCTTCCTTCACACAGGTTGTGATTTTTTTCAAAGCACACAGCTCTCATGATATAATCATGTTTGTTTCAATGTTTCAGAAAGGTCATGCATGAGTAAACTGTATTGGTTTGGTTGGCTATGGTACTGTAATATTCTAACATTCTCTCTCTCTGTCTCTCTCTCTGTCTCTCTCTCTCTCTCTCTCTCTCTCTCTCTCTCTCTCTCTCTCTCTCTCTCTCTCTCTCTCTCTCTCTCTCTCTCTCTCTCTCTCTCTCTCTCTCTCTCTCTCTCTCTCTCTCTCTCTCCACCCTACCCTATATGCATCCAGTCCATCCATCCAGATATCAATCCATCAGCGATGTCAGAGACCCATTAGGTAAGCTACTATGGGGACTTCACTTCTCAAGAACCCACAATACACAAATTAAATGTGTATGTGTGTATTTTATTTTCTATTTTATTTAAGAAATAATAATAATAACAATAATAATAGCTATGCTTGGTTGTAAGTATCACTCCCTCTGTGTATTCATCACTCTTCTCATTTTCCCTTGCATCCCTCTCTTCCTTTAACTTCAGAAATAGAAGAAACAAGGTAAGGCCCAGAATGGGCTGTCAAAGTTAGCGCGTAATTTTTGTGTAATTATGAAAAAAATGATGATTTTTATCGAATTAGACCCGAAAATCTTCGCAGGTTGTGCGCATGCATGTGCGTGAAATTACGCCACTGGGGGGGCCTTTGATTTTGTGGTGTTCCACGGCCCTGAGGGGTCTTAATGTGGCCCTGCGTCCCCACATGTGCCCACATGTCCCTAGTGCCCAGATGGTTTTGGTGCCCACCTGTCCTGTTACCATAAAAAAAATATGCATGAACAATGTATGGGAATAACGACTATGGTCATCTATGTGTGCATGACTGTGCATGAATGTTTATGCGCTTGCACGAACGTGTTCCTGGTTGTCTCCGCCAGGCCGAAAGGCATGGCGAGAGAGTATGTTTTACCCCCTGTCCGTCCGTCCGTTCGTGTGTGTCCGTCTGTCCGTCCGTCCGTCTGTGACCAGCTAATCTCCGCCACCGTTGCCTTGGATTTGGATTATTATTACAAAACCATATATATATACTTTGGCTATTTGAAAATAGCCGATCTACAAGCTCACAACACGCCACTTTGTGACGCGTTGTGGGCTTGTAGATCTGCTATTTTCAAAGGATTTGTATACATTGTATACATATGAATGAATGGGACCTTCTGCATAATGAGTACTTTTCCTCAAGTAAACGTTTTATATCGGACTTGTACTTGTAACAGACTATTTCTATAATAGGGTATTGGTACTTGTAACAGATTATTTCTACAATAGGGTATTGATACTAAGTACTTATTGCATCACTGAGGATATGATGTTGTTTTTACCACATAAAGATGTTGTTTTTTACCACATAAATCTGTTGTTATAACGACATATCCAAGCAGAACAAAAGATCTCACATCGCAGTAATGAGCCACCGTACATTTCATATTTGTTATGAATATATATTATCTCCTGTACCTCTTCCTGTTGAGGTGCATTTGCAGGTGCTCTCAACACAAGATGCGGATATTCATGGTGGCTGGGGGTGTAGCCAGTGCCATGATAGGAGCCTCCCTGATAATGGTCTGTGCATTATGTAAGTACTGTAGACTTATGTGTATGATGTGGTGGATATACACATACAGGACAATTATTTAGTACAGTTATTATCCAGGGCGATCTCACCCATGTTTACAATAGTGGTTCCATTAGAGGCAGTATTTCCCTTAACCCTTGCATTGTGTTGCAAGGGTGCATCCACTTGTGGTGTTAGCGGGTCAAATTTGACCCATGATTTAAATCAGCCCAAAATACTAAAAAAATAAGTATTTTCATTTTTTTTTTCTCCCACCTCATAGCTGACTTGCATTCATACACTTTTTAAAATATTATGTTGGGTTAGGGCTAGGGTTTCATCTTTCAATATCTTGTTTTCTATTATAAAAATGTTAAAATTTCCTATAATGAAGGCAATGGATAATGATGTTATCTAGCTATAATAGAATAATTAAGAATTATAATTAGAACACACTTCCAAAAGAAAAACACTTGTTTTTGTTTTTTAACTTTAAAAAATGTTAAAATTATGAAAAATAGTGAGACTAGTGCATGTGTTAGGGTCCGAAATGCCGTCATTTATTTTTCATGAACTCAAACTTTATTTTACTCCTGATAGCAAATGCTAATTGAGGACAAGTCTCTCTCACTCTCAAACATGCAAACATTGGATATTGACAATTTGAGGGGGAATTGAGCCACACTTCTTTGCCGGGTCATTTCGGACCCTAACACCACAAGTGTCACTTTTTTTATCATGAAGCCTTGTTCCAATAAAGAAATGTAAAGGGTACGTTTTACCTATTCAAACTTGAAAACGGGTCAAAAAAGACCCTAACACAATGGAAGGGTTAATGCATAGATGCTGTTACCTTTAAGAGTTATACACACCTCCGTGGTGCTGACGTAATTACCTTTGCGACAGGTCTGTTGTTATTGTTTTTCTTTGAAATAAATGGAGAGCTAATTGGCTCTTCAAAGAGGAATACATCTCTTAGTCCAGGCGTTTCGGGACATATTTTGATGGAATCGTGCACTTTACGATAAAAGCATGAAATTTGGCACACAGTTAGGGCATGCCATAAGGAACATTTTTGGCTATAGGGCCATCGCAGATTTGTCCTGTGGTAACCATGGCAGCCATTTTCCAAAATGGCCTCCATCTGCTGTTATTTTACCAATAACGCAGGTTCTAGACCACCTATGATCTTGATTCTGGTGACTAATCCTACATTTTCAAGGATGAGGAATACAGTGGTACTATTTAGAATTGTCCTGTGGTAACCATGGCAGCCATTTTCCAAAATTGCCGCCACCTGCTGTCATTTTACCAATAACTCAGGTGCTAGACCACCTAGGATATTGATTCTGGTGACTAATCCTACATTTTCAAGGATGAGGAATACAGTGGTACTATTTACAACATGCTACTACCTAACTACATCTGTCATTCAGTTAATTAAATAGTAAACCCAACAAAATATGTAACGATGTAGTACAGTACATGTTTTCAAACTGACAGGTGAGAGTCAAGAATGCAGTACTTCACTGTTTCTTTTATTAGTAGTAGTATTGCATAATTATTTTCAATGGACTATAAGACACAACAAAGGCAGAGTACTCATGAGTCATAGCCTAATGGCATATAGACCAATTATTTGTTTACCAACATTGAGACTGGACGCACAGGTGATCGTTTCACGCAATAAATTCTCAACCTGTTGTTTTGGGGTGCGCTGGTTTCAGCACACCCCAACCCCCTCTTGTGTGTTGGCTAGTGAGGCGCGTCCTAGCAAGACCTGATAGAATGGGTTTCATTCATACTGGTTCCGCGCATACTGGTTCTTATCAGTGTGACGTCGTCTGTTAAGGGGTCTATTCAATAAAGCCAGATAATCTACACAATGTTAGTTGCACAGTCCACCACAGTAGCAAAGGGCAGTACACTGAAGGGCTGCTTTAACACATCTGCATTGTCCACTGCATCCCTTTTTGCAACCACAGCGGAGGAGTTCCCGACAGGCCAGGCTCGCTTCTGTGTGGTCCAGTGCCTCCTCCTCCTGTCAAAATTAGAATCAGCTTTATTGTCAGATCACAGGTTTACAAGTGTGAAGAAGTGGATGAAATTATTTGTATTCACCTGTCTCCTTCCTCTTCCACCCCATTCACCTGGGAATGGGAGTTCAGGGGCTGCAACCATCGCCTGTCCCCAGCAGTGGCCAGCTTGGTAGGCTGCCCTCTTTGTATGTTGAATCAGTGCATCTCGTGTTGGGGGGAGTCCATCAATTGTTCTGCCCTGGGTGAATAGCTGCTTCCGTGCCTGATTCACTGATGCCTGGCCGCTAGTGCGGTCATAGATCAATACCACAAATCGCTCCAGAGGATCCATCCAGTCATCTATTTTGTCTGGGGTGGCAGCTAAGGAACTGAAGGCACGTGTGACGTCACCATAGGTTTTCCAGGTCTCCCATGCCGTCTTCTTGCCTATGCCTCCAAAAGATGACACTGTGTCACATCCAGTAAAGGCATGGAACATGGGTAAGGCTTATCATCGATCTGGGCCTAATGCACTTGCCATCTCATGAGCTGCTAAGTTACGGAAACTTTTCCCAGTTCCAAAAGCAACCCACAGCTCAGTCAAGTGGAGGCGTTGGGCTGCCGTTACTGCCAGGATCAGCACATCCGTGTCTACTGTGCGTATTGTCACCTTGCTATATACCCTTCCTTCACAGCATCTTCTAGGTGTAATATGACGTGAGTATCAGCCTCCTCATGTACTGTAGTTAGTTAGGTAGTTACTAGCATGTTGTAAATAGTACCACTGTATTCCTCATCCTTGAAAATGTAGGATTAGTCACCAGAATCAAAATCCAAGGTGGTCTAGCACCTGAGTTATTGGTAAAATGACAGCAGGTGAATCATCGATCTGGGCATTTTGAAAAAAGGCTGCCATGGTTACCACAGGACAATTCTAAATAGTACCACTGTATTCCTCATACTTGAAAATGTAGGATTAGTCACCAGAATCAAGATCATAGGTGGTCTAGCACCTGAGTTGGTAAAATAACAGCAGATGGAGGCCATTTTGGAAAATGGCTGCCATGGTTACCACAGGACAAATCTGCGATGGCCCTATAGCCAAAAATGTTCCTTATGGCATGCACTAACTGTGTGCCAAATTTCATGCTTTTATCGTAAAGTGCACGATTCCATCAAAATATGGCCCGAGACGCCTGGACTATAATGACGAAACTGAAACTCTATTTTCTTCCTGTAGTTTTTTCTCCTCGCGTTTCACTGTTTAACATAAACCGTTCTAACTACAACATGGATGCCTCGTTTGACACGTGGTCTTCACTGCTCGAACCAAGCAGATGTCGGCGATGTAAGACTTTAACAAGGTCTATGGCGACGTGAAAAAAACAAAAAACAACAATAAAACGTTGGCACTGGTGAGTACATTATGAGATTAACCTCTGGCGGTCAATGTGTTAAGACTTCTCTCACGGATGACGGCTGGGTCGACAAACTTCCATGGGTGATGCTGGGAATTAGGACTGCTCCTAAGGACTGCTCCTAACTGCTCTTAACTCTTCCTCGGCAGAGTTAGTTTATGGCTAGTCTCGCGTAGCCAGACCCCACAGAAAATGAAAAACAGCGACCTCTGCTTTTCTGATATTCTGTGGAGTCTGGCAGGAGGATAATGTTAGACTAGAGCGCAGGGAAACACCGGTTTCATGTCTGCCTATAGCGCATCACTTCCGGTTGGTGCGGCTACGTTTTCATTCCCACTAACAATATTTCTACACGGAACACTAACACCACTTCTCCCAGAGAACATGGATGGTTTTGGTTATAAGCCCACTTGTTTCTATGATGAAAGAGTAATTTAAAATGTGAATATCTTTCCGTGGTTTTGTCCGCTCCGAGGACGCTATTGTTAAATTAGTTTTGGCTAGTTTCGAGGGGGGAGGGTGGACGGACACGTGAATCCCGGCCACTACATTTGATTGGGTAAAGCGCGGCCTCCTTCCTGATCTGAAGGCACGCCCACTTGTTGCCATTGCGCACACGTTATGACGAACCGCTCCGACAGATTCCACCGCAGGTCAGAATCTGTTCTTGAGAGATTAGTTTATGGCCAAACCCTCAGGGTCCCAGGTGATTTTATTCCCCACGCTACAGTCCCCTGGTCTGCTTCTGACCAACGGCGTAGTCTCCTGGACACTGCCCATACTTTCCTACCAATCCCAACCTCGCACCACTGCCTACCCCAGGTGCACCCGCCCCCCCCCCGACCTGCGAGCAGCGGGGTATGTATTCATCTGCCACGATGCCCATCGGGGACCCCTGCAACCACCACACAATGATCCTTATCGGGTTGTGGAGGCTGGCGACAAGACATTTGTAATTGATATCAGGGGCAAGCTGGATCGTGTCTGGATTTGGGCCATTCAGTTGAGGTGGCTCAGGCACCACGCTGCTACCGGCCCCCGGATAGGGCTGCCTTGGAACAGGTCCGGCCCCCTTTGAACCCCCCGCACTTCCGCCTGGCACCTGCTCACTGTCAGCAACCTTCTGTCACCCTCCCGCTTCACCCCCCTCTGCCTGACCAGGAGCCTCGGAATAGCTTTGGGCGGGTCATTCGGATCCCATGTCATTTCACTGGGCCAGTTCTTGTCACCGTCGTTTCTCTGCCTGCACTCCTACAATAACATAGTTAAGAGCCACCATTCACTTACGGTACATGATGCTATGAAGCAATTCCTCTCAGTGATGGCAGGAATATTACACATTTATGTGATAATATTTAGGGCCGGGACTTTATCGTGTTAATTTCGATCAATTAATTACATAAAAATGATAGCGTTAAAAAATGTACGCATTTTAATCGCACAATTTTTTGCACCACGGAACGTTTCTCACTGGACGAGTTTCAGACGGACCGATCATACCAGCGCACCAACCAACCAACGTGGTTCTCAGACAACAACAAACTGCAGCCAGCACAGTGCATGAAAACATGACTGAAGACTCGCACGCATAGCCTGCTTGATAATGTAGTGCTGAGGGGTGCACGATGCGGTGCGGGTCACATGCGCGTGATTTGTATCAATAATTAATTAAACTACTATAAAACAACAGCAACAACACACTCTACCAGTCTCCAGTGGTGGAAAATAGCAGATCTACAAGCTCACAATGTGTTGTGCTTGTAGATCTGCTATTTTCAAATGGCCGATATAGGGCTTACTGTATGTTTTGTAATAATAATCGAAATCTACAAAGTAACTAAAGTTTTCAAATAACTGTAGTGTAGTAAAAGTACAATATTTGCCTCTGAGATATAGTGAAGTAGAAGTAAAAGTATTAGAAATAGGAAATACTCAAAGTGCAAATACCTCAAAATTGTACTTCAGTACAGTTCTTGAGTACATGTAGGCCTACTTAAAGACATATGCAAAATTCCATTTGAAAAAAAATGCTTTTCACTGCTCTCAGGTCAAATATTGATATGCGATTCAAATGGTATTAATTGCGATTAATTAATTACAAAGCCTCTAATTAATTAGATTTATTTCAATCGAGTCCCAGCCCTAATAATATTACTTAAATGAGTGGCAAAGCAACGTAAAATAATACAATACACATTTTCTCTAGCTTTAGTAGAACAGCACATGACCGGTGTGGAAGGCTGCTCACATTTATTCTGTTCTGTGGTAGGATCATTTCTTCATGCAGCATGATATGACAATGCACATAACATAAAAGCATTTATATGTATTTCAAGACGCTTGACTATAGCGTGTGTGTGTGTGTGTGTGTGTGTGTGTGTGTGCGTGCGTGCGTGCGTGCGTGCGTGCGTGCGTGCGTGTGTGCTTGCGCGTGCCTGCGTGCGCGTGCATGTGTGTGTATGATCCACATGATCACTGATTTGTTTCATGTTCTCCCCCTGTCTTTCTCCCCCACTAGTCTCCGACGTATTGGATGAATATTTAGTCGTGACCCAGCTGATCATGATGCTCCTGTCGACATCATTAGGCTACCTTAGCATCATCGTTGGTGTGTCGTGCTGTCATTGCTGCAAGGGGTATAATTGGATAGCTGCTGGGACCTTGTTATGTCTTTCCAGTGAGTCACCACATGCACGTATTCACAACAAAATCCTCAGTGAGAGTGTTCAAATCTATATCCAATAAGGAACCATTAGATTCAGAGTTAAGGGTCCATTTCCATACTATCAGAGTAACAGAATATGTTTTATTGTCCCCCCCCCCCCCCCCCCCCTGCCCACACACGCTATTTCCAAGTGTGTTTGTGTTATATGTAACACCAGCACCGCTATTCCAAAGTCCACTCAGGTAATTGTTTTCAGCAATGGGATACAATTCTTTTGGTATCTTGTTGAGCTGGTCATTTTAAAGTCAAGTTTTTAAAAAGTGTGCGCAACCCTGCATTATATGAATGATAAACGTGTAACTACTGATCTCTCACCTTTCTCAGCTCTCCTTGGTGTGGTGGCCATGATCATCATTTGCGTCACCTACCCATCCCATTCCTTACTTTGGGGATTCATAGGCTGGATGGCTGTGTTCATACTCTCGCTTGCAGGTAAGGATGGAGATAACTCCTGGACACGCTGCCTAATCTCAATATGGGCAGACAAAACAACAACATACATGGTCGTTCTTAAAGGGGCATGAAACAGGCTGCTTTTGTAGTTTGTTTTCCAGTTCATGTTAAAAACATACAGCAGATAAAAACATGCCAGACTATAAACTACACAGCTGTACCAAACAAATTAATAATGAGTGTGCTAGATTTTTGTAGGTGTGTCCAGAGCCACTGGCATGCTAATGTGCAAGCATGGGTCATGTACCAGGGAATACATGGCAATACGAAGGAGTCCACACAAGTCAAACGTTGTTTATTTTTATTTGACTAATATTAAAGAAATAGGGCAATAATCAAAACATTAACTTGTATGAAGTGTGAACAAGTCAGTAATCAGCCATGTCTTCAGTGTATGGATGTATAGAATGTGCTGTGTAAGAGTGTTGTATTAAAAGGTGTAAGGCAATCTTGAAACATTAATGGTTAGGCCCCAAACAGGCCAGGTGGCAGCCCATGCACAAGCTGCTTTACAGTACTTTAAATTACATATAGAATATTCATTGTTGTACCCTTGTGGGCATCCATGACTGAAATACACCACCTTCTGTCTGTTGCAGCTATCCTTAACATTTGGGCCTACATAATAAGCAGAAGGATTGACCGACACTAGAGGGAGACATCCATCCAAGACTTTCTTCTCTTAGGATAAAGAGGACAGAGCTCTACTGACATAGAGACACACGGGGACAACAAATTGCATGCCCACTTTTGAGACAGCGCCGCTACTCGAGGTCCATTAGAACGATGAACTGCAGCTCTCAATGCAATCTCTATGAGAGGCATTGTAAAATACTGTACGTAATTTCACTGGTTAACTACGAGGCTGTAGCAATTTGTTTTGTGTTCTAATAAACTGTCCCACTGTTGTTTAATTTATCCTTTTTAATGTCCCATATCTGTCATCTCGTTACTACTCGTTACTACGATACTACCCACAATAGACTATAATAATTATACTCCATCAGTGTGTCAAAAGTTCTAGCATCTGAAATCTAAAGTTTAAGTGGTAGCATTGTATATACGTCACGAACACATCCTTTGAGGTTTTCAATACCCAGATAAGTTTGTGTCTCTCATGTATCATTTTTTATATGCTATTTATTTTGGACAATTATCCAAACAGCATCTTGCAAGACTATTTGTATATTAATACTATCCTGGAGAACTCACTAAGTAGTTGAAATTGTCGGGATATGTCACTCCTCCATTTAGTTGGGTTATTTCCCCAACTTACATTCAGGCTAGTTAATACAGCAGCAATAAACGCACAGGTTTTAATTTTTCATGTACCGTCGGAGCTCCACGGTAGGTAGAACATTTATATAAGCCTATGAGATGTTCAAAACATAGACATGAACAAAGTCAGTCCGGATTTGGATGAGAATTCAAAGTCGGCGCTCGGCGCTCGTAAAGACAGTGATCTCAGTTAAATGCGACTGAAATACTTGTCTGTCTGCCGTCTACCCTCTGCTGTGTTAACATTATGGGTAACCCATTAAAGTGGCAAATTAAATGTGAAACACATCAACTATTAAGAAAACAAGAAGATATGTTGACAAACTCCATAGCTACGTTTGGAAACATATTTTTATTTAAATCAATATCGTCTCCAGTTAATGTAGGATAATTTTAAAAGTAATGCATTGGCAGCTGCATTTCGTCGTTCTAACGGACCTCGAGTAGTGGCGCTGTCTCAAAAGTGGGTGTGAAATGTGTAGTCCCTGTGTGTCTCTATTGAAGCCAGGGACTGATCCAGAAACATTGAATGTGAGACAGTATTCAATAAAGTGTCTCATGTCATGCACACAGTAATTATCTATTCTTTGAGACTCACTTCCGGGTTTTTGACCAATAAACACCTTTGTTTGGCCCGATTTCGGGACAGCTGACGTTTTTTGGGGGCTAAACAAAAGGCATCACGTGACGTTGATCCCCTTCCCCTATTCGCTCATACTAGGACATGACGTATATGTAGGCAGAATAATGTGACTCAAGTAGAAAGAAGGCTTGAATGAGCTGAAATTGAAGCTAGAGCTAAACACTCGAAACGTCAAATAATGATTATGACTGGCTGCCGTGTGCGTGTGTGCGTGCATGCGCGTGTGTGTGGGAGAGAGAGGAGGAGAGAGTGTTCTGTTTAACCTGAAGATTTTGAGGTGGTCTTAAAGGAGCACTTCACCCATTTTCAACTCCTTTTTCATATAATTGATCCACACGAAGGCTTGTGAAAAAAAAAATTGACAGAAATGGTTCCATCCTATTGTGAGCATTAGAGAGGACCGCTTATATGAAGATAAGGTTGGAACCATTGAACCCCATGAACCATTTATCAGGCTGATGCCATGGTGAGGAAAATGCAAGATGGTAAAGTCACCAACAAACTAAACACATTAACTTTATTGCCTTGGGGTAGCGATGGTGATTGCCAGCGAAGTCTAAAAAGAGGACACACAAAATATTCAAGATGATTAAAAAAAGCTTGTATGTAATTTATGCCACCAGATCAAGACTATTATATCCGCCAAAGAAAACCCATATTATGTTTTAAAATGTGCAGAGTAGCAGGAGCTAGAAGTTCAAGTCTAAAAAGATAGAATTACAGTATGTCATGGCACAATAGCCAATAGCCAATTATAATAACATAATCACAAATAAAAGGCTCTTTTTGACACAGGGACAACAGACATTGTCCAGTGTGGTGCCCTCCTCAAATGGATTCAACCCCTAATTAGTCAATGTAAAATAAGTTGTTGTTATATGATATCATGCCAACATAAACAGCACCTTGCAAACTAGTGAGACACTGAATAAGCTACTGTATATGCTCTCAACTCGACATTTCCACCCCTTTAATTAACATGTCCAGTCAGTTTAAGGTCTCCAGGAAGTCAGGACTATTAATCCCCCATTAGAGCCTG
This sequence comes from Gymnoscopelus microlampas, assembly GCF_963454915.1. Classification (NCBI taxonomy): domain Eukaryota; kingdom Metazoa; phylum Chordata; class Actinopteri; order Myctophiformes; family Myctophidae; genus Gymnoscopelus; species Gymnoscopelus microlampas. Next base: position 39,194,262 of record NC_139958.1, read on the forward strand.
TACCGCCTCCTATTGAAACAGACTGGAGACAAAATAAGAGCGGCTGAGAGCATCAAGCTATACTGTATCTAGCCTATTAGTCTTCTTACCTGCCAAGCAGCTTCCACAAAAGCATAAAATAAAAGCATAACTATGAATGTTGTAACTCAGAAAAAGCCTGAGTTACAACATTTATAGTTCTCATCGCTGTCAGAGTCAGAATCCGATTCAACTTCATCATTCCCAGTTTTAGGCATGTAACGATTTATCGTAAATCGATTTACGGGTGACGGGTGACGATTTGAATTGATTTAAAGGAGCTACACCATGAATTTAAAAAATAATAATAATATTTGATATCATATTGTTTATGTCCCTCAAACGTTTTTCAAAAGGTTTGAGCCTAAATCAAGCCTCAGATATACTCATTCCAACTAACTTCTCTCTGGCTTATAAAGCACTTTCACCTGCAATACCACATTGTCCTGTTTGGCACGGGGCGCTATTGAGCCAGTTTGTATGCATGTCATGTCCTGGTTCTGTGTGGAAAAAGTAAAAAAAATAAATAAGAAAAAATTAAAAAAAAAAAAAATGAAAAATTTTTTTTTTTTTTTTTTTCTTGATTTTTTTTTTTTGTTAGAACTGAAAAACGGGAGGAATTGTTCCCAGACGTGACGTAGGGTGGGGGAACAAATCTGACGGACTGTTTTCAGACCAATTTACATGAAAACCACAGATAGCCTATGAAAGCCTGCATGCTCGAAGTCGGGTATTTGTTGGAACAGAAGAGAGGTGGGGGAGACCAAAAACACACAAAAATGAAGAAAAAGTTAAAATTCATGGTGTAGACCCTTTAATAAAAAAGTGAATCGCAATGTGAAAAATAGCCAGAAGAAACTTTTGGATAGGTGGAAAACTTTAGTTAAACTTGCAGAGTGACGTATTACTTTACCTGGTTTACATCTTCTGATAGTTGTACTTGAATGTTGACATGAAATAATAATCCCGTTTAGTGTTTCATTTGCGCAAGCATGAAAAAAAAATCAAAATACAGAGTGTAGTGACACAGCTGGTAAACACCGACACGTTGAAAGGCTAGGATCATACTACCAAGGATTAAATAAAATAAAATAGAGGATCTTTGTAAGAGAATTGAGAGTCATTTGCTACTGTATTGAAAAGAGTTTAAGAGAACACAGTAATGTGAAAAAAAAAACAAAAAAAAACCGTATTGTGAACATCCAATTGTGATTCGAATCGTATCGTGAGTTGAGTGAATCGTTACTCAATCGTTAGCCTACCAGCTATCTATATGGTCATTTTCCATTTGTACATGGGAAGCTGGTGGTGCAGTAGGGGAACGTGTGAGATTCTGAAGGGTGGTCCCTTATTCACACAGGGGTACACATTTGCCCTTTGATTACACAATATGAATCCATCTTAAGTAAAGAGAGGTGGTGCTGCAATAACTGTTAGTGTTATATTACTTGGCCTTGTGCCCTATATAGGGACTCCTCTTGTAGCACAACCCTGAAAACAGATTACACAAAGCAGAATAAGAAATAATGCACAAGCTAACAATACAAACATAATCAACACATAATATCAGCCTTCAGGTGCAATGCAAATATGACTGCATTGACGAAATTCCCTAGTATGACATGTTTTACTCTGTTCCAAATAAAGTGCCACACATTAAGACAATCTACATTAGTTTAGAAATGATGTAGACGCACGCACGCACGCACGCACGCACGCACGCACGCACACACACATACTGTACACGCCAGCTTTGGGAATGTCGTGCGTTTGTGTACCCGGAAGTAGAGACGCACTGTGATTGGCCAGTAGTGACTTTGAGTGACAGTTGGGGCAAACGCAGTCAGTGGGGCAGACGCAGTCCTGACAAACGCAGTCAGTGGGGCAGACGCAGTCCTCACCAATAATATTTACGATTCTGTCCCTATCGGTACATAACTCGGACGGCGCTGAGTCGACGAGCAACACACACACACACACACACACACACACACACACACACACACACACACACACACACACACACACACACACACACACACACACACACACACACACACACACACACACCACTTCCTCATTCCTATATTCCTGCACCCCCAATCAGTGGCCACTATATCAAAGTTCCTTTCTTTGTTTAGTCACTCGACATAAAATACTAATTCACTCGTTGGTCAAACAGAGAAAAACCAGCCTGGTAGATCGTTCAGACAGGTCTTTGAGCTGCTACAATCTCCACTGTGGTGAGGTAAGAACAATATAAAACATTAGCACTATTACTTTTCATGGCTTGGTTGAATACTTCATTCTGGAATGGTCAGTCACTGAATTCAGTACGGTCTGTTATTTTTCAATAATAAGCAGAGTCAACACATCTGAATCAATTTAATCAATCAATCAATCAATCAATCAATCAATGCCATTTGCTAAACAGTGCACTAAAGAATGGTTTTGAAAACATTTGAGGCAAAAAAAATAGGCAATGCATAACATAGCCTACTGTTGGATTCATATTTGATAAACACATCCTACCGGAGCCGACCTGCTGGATGCACTTGTCTATAATAATATGATCTAATGAACATCTGTTTACGGTAACAATTACATAATTTTAAAATAAATTAAATTGTTTCATTCAGATTTTGGGTCAATTCATGAATTGCTTTTAATAACTGTGTAATAAGTGGGTGAGCAGGTTTCTTGAGAAATAAAACCTTAGGGTGATAAAGAACCCTCCACTTTACGTTGGTGGCAACTCATCCTGTCAGGATTTATTTATCAATAATGACCTGCTCATCATTCATTATCCCTGGCTGAATACTAGTAGCAATAATAAAGTAATTGAAGCTGATCAGTCAGTCAGGGTCAAAAGCTCTTTATTGTTACTATATGGCGTTGAAAGTTGAGCTGTAACTGTGGGATCTAATCAGCTGCAGCAGAGAGCACAGCGGTGTCACATTTCACTGACCAGCACAGCGGTGTCACATTTCACTGACCAGCACAGCAGTGTCACGTATCACTTACCAGCACAGCAGTGTCACGTATCACTTACCAGCACAGCGGTGTCACAATATCAGTTATGGGGGTTGTAGGAAACCATACACACGTACTTGTCGTTGTAATGCTTCAGGATTTTCTCCAGGATATATTTTATTATATGTAAGTTAGCCTCTCTCTCTCTCTCTCTCTCTCTCTCTCTCTAATCTCCGTCTCTCTCTCTCTCTCTTCTCTCTCTCTCTCTCTCTCTCTCTCTCTCTCTCTCTCTCTCTCTCTCTCACTCTCTCTCTCTCTCTCTCTCTCTCTCTCTCTCTCTCTCTCTCTCTCTCTCTCTCTCTCTCTCTATCACTCTCTCTCTCTCTCTCTCTCTCTCGATCTCT
>NC_139958.1:39197856-39212856 GCF_963454915.1 Gymnoscopelus microlampas
GTTTATTTATTATTGGATGTCAATTAACTCACAGTAGTCACGTAGAACCTCATTGAGCTCTTCATTAGATGGTTGTCTTGTTTTGTATGTAATGGTTGCTGTTGGATAGATCACAGTGACTCATGTGTTCAACAACTGTGTGTGCCTCGCGCATTTCATATGTGTTATGAATGTTGTCTCCTGTACCTCTTCCTGTTGGGGTGCATTTACAGGCGCTCTCAACACAAGATGTCCATATTCACGTTGGGTGAGGGTGTAGCCTGTACCATGATAGGAGCCACACTGATAATGGTCTGTTCATTCTGTAAGTACTGTAGACTTAAGTGTGTATAGACCATAGTTAAGAGCCACCATGCAGTTACATGATGCTATGAAGCAATTCCTCTCAGTGATGGGAGGAATATTACAAGTTTATTATTATATTATGTGATAATATTACTTAAATGAGTGGCATAGTAACGTAAAATAATACTTGCAAAACTATTTTTTATGTAACCGGGTGTCGAGCAAGGAATTTAGTATAATTGTGTAATGTCTACGCCACCCTGGTGATGGTTAACCAGGGAAAATGAAATTAGACCTTTAAATCGGGCTCCCCAACAATGCAAGTTCGCCAATGAGGACTGAGACATGAGTTCCCCCCAAACAACTGGAAGTTTAAGCACAGAACATTTCAGTACATTCATTAATTAAAGGGCTACTTAAAATATCTACTGCAGTGTAATACAATACAATAATACAAATCACAATATATACTGAATGTTGTAATCCCAAGTAAAACTACACAATATTACTCACAACAAAGGAACAAACGGGCTACATCCGGGGTCAATGGGCAGGTAGGCAACAGTCGACCATAAACAGGGGAGCTATACGCTAAGTAGGCTAACCTTCGTCCAAATGACTACTAAAGAACACACACACACACACACACACTTAATCACACAGCAAGAAGGACAGAGCGACACCGTGCAAAGTGGTGCTCGCGTTCACACAACACATCAAACCTTAATATGGTCGTGGACTACTGTGATCCTACGTGACTCCTGCAGCTGGTCGGCTATACCCCCGGCTCCCGTTGACTCAAGATTGCAGCGGCGCTCGCCACCATGTTTGCGGGAAAACAACAGAAATATAAATTTGTATAATGGGAAAATCTCAATAAACAATGAAAACAAACAATAAAACTCAGACTAACAAAACAGCAGTGGTGAAAACTAAGGAAGTGGAAACAATAAACATTAGTACAGTATACAAACAGAATAAAACAAATCACCACAACAAATAGTTTATATACCTTGGATGTCAGTGTTCTTTCATATTATCCCTTCGGCACATGGACTCGTCACCTCAGGACTCGAGACACATGACCTCAACCTAGGCAGTAACAAAATGATGATTAAAATACTAAAGAGCATTTTCAGTGCAACCGTCAAAACATAAATGCAGCATGTTACTCCACCCAGGCAGGGAAAATGATAAAACACAACATGACACCTAGGTCGCAAGACCTGCAGCCACCCACCACAAAGCACACAATGTTTGGTAGACTGCAGGGCCTTTAAATACTCTGACTGATTGGCAATAAGGAAGTGCCAGTGCAGCAAGCCTACGGTGGCCCCTGAGGCTCAACTCTGACTGGCTACATTTAGTAGAACAGCACATGACTGGTGCCGCAGGCTGCTCACATTTACTGTGTTCTGTGGTAGGATAATTTCTTCATGCAGTATGATATGACAATGCACACAACATAGAAGCATTTCGCTTCTAAGACTATGGCTTTGTGTGCGTGTGCGTGTGTGTGTGTGTGTGTGTGTGTGTGTGTGTGTGTGTGTGTGTGTGTGTGTGTGTGTGTGTGTGTGTGTGTGTGTGTGTGTGTGTGTGTGTGTGTGCCTGCCTGCCTGCATGCGTGTGTGCGTGTGTGTGTGTATGATCCACATGATCACTGATTTGTTTCATGTTCTCCCCCTGTCTTTCTCCCCCACCAGCCTCCCCGATGCATTCACCAGGATCCATCCTGATCATGATGTGTTTGTCGGCTGGGACAGGCTACCTTAGCATCATCGTTGGTGTGTCGTGCTGTCATTGCTGCAAGGGGAATAATTGGATAGCTGCTGGGACCTTGTTATTTCTTTCCAGTGAGTCATCACATGCACGTATTCACAACAAAATCCTCAGTGAGAGTGTTTAAATTTGCATCCAATAAGGAACCATTAGAGTTAAGGGTTAAGTATACTCTCAGAGTTACAGAATATGTTTTATTTGTATTTTACTGTCTACACAGACAGACAGACAGACAGACAGGCAGGCAGGCAGGCACGCACGCACGCACGCACGCACGCACGCACGCACGCACGCACGCACGCACGCACGCACAAAAATCACAAAACTCCTCCTCTTTTTGGCATCTGCCACTTGAATTAAGGTGACTTGATTTATTAACCTCAAGAATGGCCTGTCGGCTCCCTTCACAGATTCTATAGTAGGCAAACCCACAATGCATTGCCTTGTTTTCAAGAGTGTTACGCGCAAACGTCAGTAGTATTATAAAGTTGTATTAAAATGTGCGAGGCAAAGAACCCCAAAAAAATCCATACAGAATTCCAAGTGTGTTTGTCTTATATGTAACATCAGCACCGCTATTCCAAAGCCCACTCAGGTAATTGTTTTCAGCAATGGGATACTATTTTTTTGGGTGGGTATCTTGTTGAGTTGGTCATTTTAAAAGTTGTTCTCAAGTAAAAAAAAAAGTGTGGCAACCCTGCACTATATGAATGATAATCTTGTAACTACTGATCTCTCAGCTTTCTCAGCTGTCCTTGGTGTGGTGGGCATGAGCATCAATAGCTACTACGTGTACCTCCTAAGCTATCCCGTACTTTGGCCATGCATACTAGGCTGGATGGCTGTGTTCATACTGTTGCTTGCAGGTAAGGATGGAGATAACTCATGGACACGCTGCCTAATCTCAACATGGGAAGACAAAACAACAACATACATGGTCATTCTTAAAGGGGTATGAAACCCCAGGCTGCTTTTGTAGTATGTTTTCCAGTTCATGTTAAAAACATTCAGCAGACATGGCAGACTAGTAAACTACACAGCTGTACCAAACAAATTAATAATGAGTGTGCTAGATTTGTCATGCATGCCAGTGTCCAGAGCCAGTACTGGCATGCTAATGTTCAAGCATGTGTCATGCACCAGAGAATACATGGCAAGGAGTCCACCCACAAGTCAAACATGTTTTACTTATTTTTATTTCACTACATTAAAGAAATAGGGCAATAATCAAAACATAAACTGGTAGTGTGAGCAAGTCAGTAAACCTAAATGGTTAGGCCCCAAACAGGACAGGTGGCAGTCCAAGCACAACCTGCTTCAGGGGAGGAAAAATAGAGAATGAGGGGTTGGAAGGAGAGGTCTTTAAATTCCCAAAACCCTCACCCTGCTGTATCCAGTTTGTCTGACGGCCTGTTGCACTCTGCACTAATCACTAAGGCCATAGGCGATTTTATGGGGGGTGCCTGGGGGGCAATTGCCCCCCATAAAACCAGCGCACCCCGAAAACAACAGGTTGAGAATTGATTGCATGAAACAATCACCTGTGCATCCAGTCTCAATGTTGGTAAACAAATAATTGGTCTAACATATACATGTTGCATATATACAAACATATACTGTATGTTCATATATTTTCTTTGCCCCCCCTGCTGGCAGAGGCAAACATCGTCTATGACTAAGGCTGCCGGCTAGCCAACAGTGAGGCAGCGTGGCAGGGCCGTCACACATGATAGACAGTATTGACACACCTAAAATCAAACACACCCATTATTAATTTGATTAGCTGCAGCTAAGTGTGTACTATAAGGTCAGTGTTATGCAGCCTGCCATGTAGTTTTTAACCTGAAGCGGAAAAAAACACAATCAGCCTAGAGTTTCATTTCCGTTTAAAGTATATCTTCATTAAGTTGCAGATTTGAGTTGTAACTATGTGCTTTAAAAGAGTAAAGCACATGTCAGCATTCTGTGGTTACATTGACGTTAGGACAAAACAAATGAGTTGACACGATGTTATTCTATGAAAGAGTCATCTTAGAATGGTGGGGTATTTGAAGCCAAATGCTGCCTGTTTATGTAGTACAAATCTCTCTTCAGCTATAGAACTTGCCTCAAAGTACAGCAGATTGTTAATCCCAGATGTTCCATACCGTAAATATAACATAATAGAATATTTCTTGTTGTGCCCTTGTGTGCATCTATGACTGAATGACACTGCCTTCTGTCTGTTGCAGATATCCTTTACATTTGTGCCTACAAAAGGAGAAGGACTGACCCACGCTAGAGGGAGACATCCACCCAAGACTTTCTTCTTGGGATTAAAAAAAAGGACATAGGGCTCCACTGAAATGGAAGCCAGGGACTGATCCAGAAAGACTTCTTGGGCTTGCATGAATAGTGAATACATTTTTTAAACATAAAGTAATGTTTACCAACTTTGCTGACTTAATTCAGGCTAATTTGAAAATGATGTGAAACATGTAAATAAAGTTTCTCCTCAAATAGTATTGTGTACGGTGCTGCAATTAGTTTTATTTAATTACCCATGACACCAATAGAGGTCAGCACTGAACGTCAAGAAGAAAAAATAAAATACTGTTACTGTTCTTCAATCAGGATCGAACATGATTTGAAGATATGTGAAATATTTACTCTTTATTTCCTAAACCTATACACATAGATAGTGTGTACATTCTCTAATGTAGGACAGCCGCAGTTGCACTGATAATCTAAAGAGATCGGGGAGATTTTTTTATATTTGGTGAATTATATAGTGGGTAATGGAAATAATTACTAAACTCAGAACAATAAACCCACACTGTAGAAATGTTCCTTCACCAATCACCCATAAAGGCTGTTTGTGTTTTTAATACCTCAGTGCTTGGCCTGAAGTCAATGGCCCTCATTTATCAACGCGGTGTAGGCCAAATAATGGGCGTACGGCGAGATCACTGCAACTTTCGGCCTTTATCAATATATCCTGACGTTGACTTCAGCCTACGGCCCATTCAGATCTCACGTCAGGTCAGAGGCAGTTGTTGACTTTTGGCTGCACCCGTTTGTTCCATTGTAGACCTGCGGAGCAGCATTGTCCCACCGTCTGACAGGCATCTAGACACATATATCCACTCCAAAATGTATATATATCAGACTAATAAATAATCCCTGTGAAAATATAACATTTTATAAACTTATTTAAACAAACTGCTTTAACAGTAATTCAGATAAGAATGCAGATCTGGCTGCATTGGCTAATGAAAATAGCAGATCTACAAGCTCACAATGCGTCGCATCGCCAGTCGTTGTGAGCTTGTAGATCTGCTATTTTCATAAGAGCGCTTATGCAAGAGCATTTTCTGGAGTTTGGACCGACGGGTCCATTAGGTTCCAATTTGTAAACTCTCAGAGTTTAATACGCACTGAGGATTTCACAGTGTTGATTGGGATTAAAAAAAGGAGGGAAATGATTTATTAAAAGGTTGAAAATCACTGGTTCATGGAACAGGACTTGCCCTCATGTTCCACCTGTGGAAACCAGTATTGTCTCCCACATGTTCATGGAACTGCATGTAAATCTACTTGTTGACCCTGCTGGTCCTCTCTCTCCTGATGTTAGACAGGAGGGTGTTGGAGGACAGCGATTCAGGAGTCCCGGGTTGGTTTTGGCTAGACCGCACTCTCACATTTTTTTGCTTATTTGGTTTGTTAGCAAGATAACTGAAGAGATCAGTTTTGGGCCAAAACGGTCAAAGGGCAAGGTCACAATTAAACTATGGTCTGACTGCAAAATGGGTCTAGAACGGAAGGCCAGACTTTCAATCAGAACTGGTTGGAATAATCAATGTGTTGCCTGGAAGAGATTAAAAGTAAAGTTTGATTTAATAAATAGATGTGTAAGAAATGATTTGTGGGCAGGGTTTACCCCCTAGGTTTAATTTAAGAGATATGACATATGACTTTTGCACATGAGGAATGGATTAAGATTCCACATGCCAGAAGCACGTGTCTAACTATGCATCACACAACAAAAGGGTGCTCTAGTAAGTAATAAAGACGCTTGTCATGGACAGTTTGAATAATTCAGAAAAGAATATTTTGAATTTGGGGAAACCACTCATAATAAGTTCTGTTGAGCTAATTAAATTGTTCTTGATTGATTTGTTATAGTTAACAGTAAAGCAGATCTGCAGGTGTGTTTGAATAACTATATGCCGGAGCTCATGAACCTGATTAAAGCGCAATAAATACTCCTTCCGAAGGAAGGCAGTGAAGTCATTTTAAGGTAAACATTAAAGCCTGAACCGTGTCAGCCCTTTTGTTTTGATGTGTACTGATTTTTTTTGTCGTAGACCACCGATTACCAATGTTCTGACCGATATTTGTGCAACAAAAAGTACAACATTATCTATTCGATTTGAAAAAAACTAAATTGAGATTGAAGTTTATTTGAGGGAGCGATAGCTGATTGGTTAGGGTGCATACCACAGAGGTTCTGATGCCTGACAGCCAGTCACCGGTTTAAGTCTCTCTTCACTGTGACTATCAATAAAGGCAGAAAAAGTTAAATTTCTATAAAGGCAGAGAAGCATTTCAATTAGAGAACATTTTACATTTAAGTTTATTTAAAATAAATACTTGAAACTGGTTAGACATTTGCATGCACTGCATAATTGCCATTATAAAAAAAGTCATACCACTATTTATATTTAAAATTCTTATTCATCACAAATATGCCATGAAATATCCTTGATGCTTAATGCAGTCCCAATAAGTCTTTCTGAATCAGTCCCTGCGGCTTCCATTTCAGTGGAGCACTGTCCTCTTTATCCTAAAAGAAGAAAGTCTTGGGTGGTTGTCTCCCTCTAGCGTTTGTCAGTCCTTTTCTTTATTATGTAGCCACTGATGTAGAGGCTAGCTGCAACAGACAAAAGGCAGTGTTGTTCAGTCATGGATGCACACAGGGACACAACAAGGGATATTATATAATGTTATATTTTCAGTATAGAACATGTGGCTTTAACATGCTAGCTTTGAGGCTCTAAAGCTGAAGAGAGATTTCTACTGCATGAACAGGCAGCATTTTGCTTCAAATAGCCCCCCATTCTAAAAGGACTCCTCCATAAAATAATATTGTGTCGATTAATATAATTAATTTCATTATCATTACAATATGCTGATATGTGCTTTACTGTCATAAAGTACAAAGTTAAAATCAAATCAGCAACTCAATGTAGATACACTTTAAAAACAACCATGTATGTCTGCCCTGGTTCAGATTAAGACCTTAGGAGATCAGAGTGTCCATGAGTTTTCTCCATCCTTACCTGAAAGCAAGGTTAAGAGCACAGCCCCCCAGCCTAGTCCGCAAACTAAAGTGAAGTAATGGCTGACATCATAGAGGGTATACATGCTCATGGCCACCGCACCGAAGGCAGCTGAGAAAGGTGAGACATTGGGAGTTACAAGATTATTAGATTATCTCTCTCTGTGTGTGTGTGTGTGTGTGTGTGTGTGTGTGTGTGTGTGTGTGTGTGTGTGTGTGTGTGTGTGTGTGTGTGTGTGTGTGTGTGTGTGTGTGTGTGTGTGTGTGTGTGTGTGTGTGTGTGTGTGTGTGTGTGTGTGTGTGTGTGTGTCAGAGAGTATAGCATTGGACCCTTCATTTTGAGAATCGAACGGTTCCTTTTTGGACCATCAAGGGTCCAATTGAACACTCACAGAGGATTTTGCTGTGAAAACGTGTGTGAACACTCACTGGAAGCAATTAACAAAATCCCTGCAACCAAAAAATGTGCCCCCTTGCAGGAATGACAGCATGCCATTCCAACGATGATGCCAAGGAAGCTTATCCCAGTCGACATAACGATGAAGATGGCATCATTGTCTGGATTTGCTGTTGGGGGAGACAGACAGGGGAGAACATGGAACAAATTATCAGTGATCATGTGACTTGAGACATTTCATTACTTACTTACTTACTTACTTGTTTGTTAAAGAAAGTATTGAGCTCAGAGAGTTTATTGTCACTTTGTACTATGTACATGTAGTACACTCACTGTGAAATCCTTAGAATAGGCGGACTCCATACAAATAGAAAAAGATAGACTAAATAAGTGAGTATAAAATAACACATACAAGGCCAAAATCAATAGTCTTGCAAGACAGAAGTATTAAGCAACAATGTGAAAATACAGTGCTTATATAAGAGAATAATATTGCACAAGTATTGCTGTTATTGCATTCTGCGCGTGCGTGCGTGCATGTTTGTGGGTGTAATTCACTGCATGAAAAGTGACGATTACGGTAGTTTATTCAGCATGTATATCCCAGTGTATGTCCTCTCTAGTGGCCATGGAAAGAATTACCCCCTGACCACAGCATGACCGTAATTATCTCGCCAGGCCGGAGTGGCGGGGAGGTGCTGGAGATGATGTGTTCGCCCCTGTCCGTGTGCGTGTGTAAGACTGTCAACAACTAATGTTGGACCTTTTAAAGACGGTGGTCCTGCCATTCATTATCTGGCAAGTTGCACTGCAGCAGGTGTTACGCTGGTCCTTCTTTGGATGATAAAGAGCCAGGTTCTGCCACTTAAATTCCACTTAAACACACTGCCTTCATTATGGCCTCAGCATCTTCTCCTCAGCTGCATGATGGTGCACGTTATGCAGTTCAGTCATGGACTGAAAGACAGGCTCCAGGTAGTGTTTTGATGTTGATGACCAACAGAAGTGGGAGGGCACCCTAGGGAGATCCTGTAGAATATTCCTCACAAACTCAAGAGCCTCACCTCTGTCCTGTGATGCTGCATTCGTCTGTGTCTTGCCCCCACTTAAAGGCAGACCATTCCCTTTATCCAAGTGTGGCCAAAAACAAACTCCTTCACACCCTCCTTCTCTGTCCACTAACATTTAAACCGAAAACACGAGTAGATGATCTTCGTGAAGTTTCAGAGCCCCTTCTCCTCTGTACTGGTGTGACATCTAGCATACCATGCCGTACGTTGTTTCTCTTCCCGGTCCATGTTCTCCCAAAAGCATTTAAAAATCCTTTCCCTGTCATCATCTCCAATTTCACTGCAGTGATGCATGGAGGACTTGACAAATGCAGGTTGGACTGGCATCTTGGCCCCATCACCCGAGGCTTGTTGTTAAGCTTTTCTCCCTTGCTCCTGCCAATGTAGGACCATTCTTCTCTTATTCTGCTCTTTATCCATTCCTCCAGTTGTCTCATCCTCAGTCCCATCATGGGAATCTAAAAGAAACAACAACAAAAAAGGAAACATTTGCATGGGTGTGTGTACACACACTCACACACGTATTATACATTGTGATTTCAATTTCTCAAGTCATCAATCATTATGTTCTGAGTGGATGTCCTCATGTCAATCGCACAAAATAAACACTCCCGGAGTATGACTTCTATTCAAAAACAATGTGAGTTTACCTCAGACGAAGTCAGACGAAATCAGCTCCTTAATGTTTGTTTATCTTCCGTGCGCCACACAGAGAGGGGGTGTAGGAATGAGGTTTTGGCAGCAGTTTGAGGATCGAATGAAGTGACGAGGTGTCGTCACAAACGCTTTTGTAAAACCCACAGACAGACGTAAAAGGGTGTTCAATAGCATTGGTTTAGAAAAAAAGAAAGATTCAAGGTTTCAGCTCAATTCTGCAAATTACGTAATGCATTCCTCCCATCACTGAGTATCCTGAGAGGCACTAGCATCATCATGTATCATCATGTAACATGTAACTAATGGTGGGTCTAAACTATGTTGTGTACATGCGTGTGCGGTACTTACGGATTCGACTGAAAGCCACGGGGAGAATCAGGATGGCTCCTGTGATGGCACAGAGTAGACCACCCAACATGAGTTTGTACATCTTGGGTTGAGAGAGCACCTGTCACTGCATCCCCACAAGAAGAGGTACAGGAGATAATATTCATATTACAAATATGAGATGAAGTACACACAGTTGTTGAACACATGCAGTGATCTTGTGATCTATCCAACAGCAACCATTACTTACAAAACAAGACAACCATGTAATGAGGAGCTTAATGTGGCTCTACATGTATGTGCAGTCAATGTCATACACTAGTAAACACGAAACGACTACTTTTCAAGTGTATTTGTATAGTGTTTATACAGTACATAGTATGTCTACTAATCTTGCCTTGACATGTTTTGACAGAACACCAAGGTGTCATGATACCAAAGATCTACAACTAAACACTGACATATTGATTGTATTGTCAACGTTCATAATTGATCTTAACATAAATCTCTGTAAAGATGTTTTTGAACCAAACATACAGAGCCAGCTAATAAGACAACATTAAATATCAAACACATATTAAAAATGGCACCAGAAGCATAACCCAGTATTGAACATTCAGCAAAAATACATTCAAGTTAGACAGTTATTACAGCAGGCTGGCTGCCGTAATACATTTGAACCAAGCAACCAATATAGATAAGGGTAAGTAACTCTATACAATTACACATTATTACAACTGTACCGTTACAACACAGGAGCCTGGGCCTTGACTGGTTTCTTCTGCACCCTCTTCATCAGGCCCTATTTCTAATGTTCAAGGAAGAGATGGATACAAGGGAAAACACAGGGAAAGGGGGGGGGGGGGGGGAGAGAGAGAGAGAGAGAGAGAGAGAGAGAGAGAGAGAGAGAGAGAGAGAGAGAGAGAGAGAGAGAGAGAGAGAGAGAGAGATCCCTTGTCAGACAAAGCTTCAGTTGTTACAAAAAACAAAAGAGGCTGTCAGGCAGGGACAGACATGACATTATCACTAGAATACACTCTGACGCTGGCTATGTTGTTTACTGTATTTGATTTTATATGTTTTATTTTATAAGTTGTACAGCCATAGACTGGTTTATTTATTTTATCATTTAGGGTTAGATAAGGTTTAGTGAATTTGTGTTACATTATTTAATGTCAGTTTACTAGTGCATGTTACAAAACACAGGCTTTATAGTACTTAAAGTTGGATTGTTTGTTATTTTATTTTCATTTTACTGTGGCTATTCTGAATACAATTTATTGCAGGACGCATTTCTTAGTCACACTAAACCCTTATAGAATTCTAAGGAATCTGTGCGACGTTGACTCAACTCAACTGTCCCCCCCCCCCCCCAAACACACACACACACACACACGCACGCACGCACACACACACGACCAACTATATTGCCAACTACTGTATATTGTATATACAGTGAGTAACTGACATGTCCTTGTGTATGTACAGCGAAAAGTCATGCTTGTCATACTGCAAGACTTTCTTTCTTTCTTTCTTTCGAAGCACATTACTTTTCAAAATAGAATTTCAAATATTGTACTTTTGATTCCACTACTGTACATCTCTAGGAAGGGACTCCTGGGAACCATACTTAAAATAATATATTGTGAATTAACCACAATCTACAACACACTTATTTCTTTATAAATATATATGTCATTTTTGTTATGCTGGTGGCATTGAGTATTCAGTGAATACAAAATAATAACATCACAGTAACAGCCTATTTTTAGAGAAACTTTATTGAAAACTGTGCAATATTAACATCATATATTAATTAATATCATATGTTTTAATTATACAGTGAACATTAAAGCCCATAAGCCTGACCATGTCAGTTTTTCGGGTCTATAAAAAGCAAGTCTCTTGCACATCTACAAAGGTGACAGGTGCGTATAGGAGAAGACCAAACGAGGGCCCAATGCACTGAAAAAGAAAGCCTTTTGGGTCTGACATTGATCCTGATTTTGAAGAGTCCTAGACCACCAATTGCCGATGTTTTGACCGATATTTGATACAAAACATATTCTATAAAACAACTATAAATTGATTGATTGATTGATTGATTGATTGATTGAAGCTTCATTTGTGGGGGGGCCCACTAAGTGGTTAGGACACCTAACACATTCTGAATCAGCGAGTCCCCAGTTTGCTGCTTGTCACTCCGTCTCTCCATGTAACTATCAATAAAGGCAGAAATAGTTCTATCTACAAAGACAGAGAAGCATTTTAATTTGAAAACATATAACTTATGAGTTTCAGTTCCTGGTGGCAAAACAAAACACAAAACATTTAAAACCGGTTAAAAATGTATTGACATGTTGGCTGTGTACTGGCTGTGCTACTATTAAAAAAGTCATACCACTATGTATGATAAAAAAATCTTATTCATCACAAATATGCCTTAATCTTGAGACTTGCAGTCCAAGACATCTAAAAGCCCAAGAAGTCTTTCTGGATCCGTCCCTGGCTTCCATGTCAGTGGAGCGCTGTCCTCTTTAACTTAAGAGAAGAAATTCTTGGGTTGTTATCTCCCTCTAGCGTGGGCCTGTCTTTCTCTTTGTGAAGGCACAGATGTAAAGGATAGCTGCAACAGACAGAACAGTGTCGTTCAGTCATGGAGTACCCAAAAAGGAGTATTCTATAATGTTATATTTACAGTAGTATACTGTAGAGGGGTCTTCAACGTTTTCAGCCCAAGGACCCCCTAGCTGAGAGAGAGATGAAGCAGGGACCCCATCTATATTGTATAAAATTGTGTTTCAGATTCAACTTTCTTTGCGTACACGGTCTGCTCTTTTTTCCCTCTACACCTTTACCTCTTTGCCAAAAATAGCCGATCTACAAGCTCACAACGCCTCGCAGCTTGTAGATCGGCTATTTTTGGCTAAAGTACTCCTCAGAATAGGGATTCTTTAGGGTTCAAGTGGTTAATGTAAAAAGAAAAACACCACAAAAAAAATGACAAATATTTGGGCCCCCTATAGTAGCTCTGAGGACCCCCTAGGGGTCCCGGACCCCCTGTTGAAGACCCCTGCTGTAGAACATGTGGCTTTCACAGTCTATAGCTTTGAGGAAAGCTGAAGCTGAAGAAGTTCTATAACTGCACGAACAGGCAGCAAATAGCCTACCATTCTAAAAATACTCTTTCATAGAATGATGTTGCGTCAACTAATATATTTTTTCTTGATTTATAATCACAATATGCTGATCGGTGCTTTACTCTCATAAAGTATAGAGTCAAACTTAAATCAGCAACATAATGTAGATACATTTTAAGAACAACCATGTATACCTGCCCAGGTTCAGATTATCATGTTATGTGTCCATGGGTTTTCTCCATCCTTACCTGCAAGCCAGGTTGTGAGCACAGCAAACCAGCCTAGTCCGCAAACTACAGGGAAGTAATTTCCGACGTCATAGATGGAGTAAATGATCATGGCCACCGCACCAAAGACAGCTGAGAAAGGTGAGAGATCGGGAGTTACAAAATGAGTATTCATAGTGTGCATTCATGCGTGCGCGTGTGTGTGCGAGTGTCCATGCGTGTGTCCATGCATGCATACGTGCGTGTGTTCACGAGAGCGTGCATGTGTGTGTGTGCGTGCGTGTGTGTGTGTGTAACTCAGAGTATAGAATTGGAACGGCACCTTTTTGGACACTCTCACTGAGGATGTTGCTGTAAATATGTGTGTGTGTGAAGACTCACTGGAAACAATGAACAAAATCCCTGCAGCCAACAAATTGATCCCCTTGCAGGAACGGCAGCACGACACACCGACGATGATGGCAAACAAGTTTATCCCAGTCGATAATGGGATAATGAAGGTGGCATCGTGCTCTGTCGTTGCTGGTGGAGGAGACAGACGGGGGAAAACATTGGAACAAATCATCAGTGATCATGTGTGTGTACAAATGTGGATTTGGTTCCATATACACTCCCAGAGTTACGATTAGATAACTTAATGTAACACCCGGGTATCGAACCCTGGTCGCTACACTCACCCCCCTTTGCCCCCCGTAGGCATTAAGCAGTTCATGACACTGCTTACGGCCTACTATAACAAGCAGGACATTACAATACAAGAACGTCTGCAAAGAGGAACTCAATAACTGTGAGATTATTAATTAATACTTAAATGTTTTGTCACATTGATCTTCCACAGATTTTCGAAATATAAATCATTGTTTTCACAATGATAGCAAAATGGCAACGTTTTGATAAATAGGTATACTGCATCATTTTAACTGACTTAAAAACATTATGAACAAAATTGATGGCAAAATTGATTTGTTAATGGAGTTATGAGGTTTTGACGACAGTTCAAGGTTTTGTCACAAGTGCTTTTCCCATCACTGCTTATCCTGATAGGAACTAGCAACATGTAACTTAATGGTGGGTCTAAACTATGTTGTGTACAGTACTTACGTATTTGACTGAAAGCCACAGGGAGAATCAGGATTGCTCCGGCAATGGCACAGAGTAGACCACCCACCATGAATTTGTACATCTTGGGTTGAGAGCACCTGTCACTGCTCCTCGACAGGAAGAGCCACTGTACAGAAGATATAATAGGGTGGATTAACAAATATGAAATGCATGAATTTACACACAGTTTTTGAACACATGAAGTCATTGTGATCTATCCAACAGCAACCAATACATACAAAACAAGACTCTCATGAAAAGCTCAATGTGGCTCCACATGACTAATGTATATGCAGTCAATGTCATACACTAGTAAATTAATCTACTACTAAGTATACTTGTATAGTGTTTATAATATACGGAATATGTATGTTTGCAGCTCTTGCCTCAGAACACAAAGGCACCAAACAATTGTACTACAACTGAACACTGACATATTGATTTTATTGTCAACTTACGTAATTGATCTTCAAATAAATCTCTGTAGAGATGTTTTTGAAACCAACATACAGTACAGAGCCAGCCAATAAGACATTAAATATCGAACACATAAAAAATGGCATCACCCAGTATGAACATTCTGCAGAAAACATTCAAGTTAAAGAGACATAAAGAGGCATGGCCTCTGAAATACATATGAGCGAAGCAACCAATGGGGAAGGGTCAGCAACTCATTGTATCCATTTACACATTATTA